>NC_044015.1:31272732-31579620 GCF_900496995.4 Aquila chrysaetos chrysaetos | reverse complement strand
GAAATAGCTCTTTGGGGTTAATAACTCATGGTGGGATGGAGAAGAAAAGCTGGACTGTTCCCAGAACAGCTAAGTATAGAGCAGACAGCAGCATCTACTCCCGCCCACATTCCCAGGGATCTAAATCTAGAAGTAAATGGGTGCTGGAAGAACTTGAAAACCTTAAGATCGAAACAAGTTGCAAGGTTCACCATTTTTACACAGAGAGATGAAAGCTCCGGTTCCTACAGCAATGCTGGTGTGCATTTCAACATGCATTCCCCTGCCTTGCATGCACAATTCCCCTATCATGTAAACCACAGATTCCTTTGACCCCCAGCAGGAATGTTCTCCTACAGCATAATTTTTGGGGGACCCCGATCAAAAGACACCTCTCTTTACACCATGCACCTCTTGAGGCAACAAGAATGAGTTTATCATCTGTATTGTGGGCTTTTCCTGAGAAACAAGCACAGAAAGTCCTGTGACACAACTCTCTCCCTCCCCTAGGGCTTGCTCCTCCTTCTTCCTTGCTGTCTTTGGGATGAACAGCAAGAGAACGGTTCTGCTCAAATGCATTTCCTGGCATAAGATGGTCACGCAACATTTACAAATACCAGTCTATTACAAAAGAACCCAACAAAAAATAATTCTAATGTTGTCAAAGGCAGAGATCAGAAAGGACTCTTCCTGCTGTGCTACATAGGAAGCATGAAGTCCCACAAAAGGCTTCATAAACTTCAATAGCTCTACCTTTACAGTCTACAACTTACGCTTCAATAACAGCAAAAGGGTGCACAAAGTAAAAAAAGTTACTAATGCAACACAGGAGAAAAATCCCGAAGAATCCACCTTCCAAGACAAAGAGAAGCGACTACAGATCTTAGGGAGACAGTTAGCATTGCCTGCAAGCTTAGCAATGTTAGTTTTTGCCCCATGTTAGGTCAACTGCAGACAAAGCTGGGAGTAGGGAGAAGGGAATGGCAGCTGGTGATCCTGCTGCGCCTCTACCTTTGCAAGGCATTGTTCCACATGCCTACTCATCTCCTCCTCGGATCCTGACAGAGGTCGGCTGCAGAGGGGACATACCTGCCCTTCATCTTGCTTCCTCCGTTTCATTTTTCCAATCCGAGCTGCATGGAGAAACCAGGGAAAGAAAACAAACAAACAAACAAACAAACAAAAAAAAAAAAAAAAAAGGAAGACGTCAAGTTTGTAGAGACACTCTTCTCGCTATTTGCTTAGCTCCAAATAATAAACCCTTGGCAGAAATGGTAACATTTCACACCAGAAAATCCTGTTGCAACTCCCTATTCTGACCTCTGTAAACAGTACAGAGACTGTTACTTAGCACTTTCCAGATTAAATTTGTAACCTGTGGCTGAGTACAGCCCGATTTCAGAAAGGCAGCTACTCACAATTTAGCAACTAGGAAAGGGAATATCTGCTGCGTGTTCCCAGGTAAGTTATTCAAATGGTTAAATACTTTCTCTTGGAAGGCTGAAATTTTTTTCAAAGTTGAGTGATCAAGCCACTGAATCCTGTTCTGGATTTTGCCTTCTAAGTCCACGACCCATTTGCTAACACATCTATTCCCTATACAAGAACTTGCTTAGACCATAGAAGGATGAGGTAGCACCTGAAAAGCCTTGGACAAGGTACATAAGAGCGACTTCCAGGACCCCAGAGTCTCCTGTATACCCTGAATAATTCCTTCCCAGAACATCACGAACAAGTCAGAGCAGCATCTTAGTAGCAGGTAACATTCATGGAGAGAAAAGATATTTGTGAGATTAATGCAGCACCTATGCTAGATAGCTTCTGGCTCTCTTATTTTTATTTCACTATTTTCACATAGAAGAAAACTGGGGGCTACACTGCCTTCTTGAGGGCATGCTCTGGAAAACAAACATGTTAGGAATCACGATGATTAGAAAAAGCAGCCAAGGTAGCCTGTTGCTTAATCCAATCTCTGGTTAATTTGAGCCATCGTTTAATGTGATCAAAACATCTGGAACCAAATCATTTGCATTAAAAAGAACTTCTGCCCTTCATTATGATGGCTTTAGGCAGGTATTACTGAATAACTCAATCACTGGCTGCAGGAAAGTCGTTGTTTAATTAATAAGGAAGGTCAAAATTCTGAATGAGAGACAAGGAAAAGCCCAAGGAAAGCCCATGTGATAATGAGAAACGACACCACCAAAAAGCTGCATTAGCCAGAAATCGTTACTGACATTGCGAGCACTGCAGCATGCTCTGAAAGCCTTCATGCCTGAATACTGTGGGATCAACTGCTTCTTGCAGCCAACAAGTCAGAGAAGGCTGCTGGAATGCCAAGAAGAGAAGGACCAGGGTATGGGAAAGTTTTTGTCAATTGTTTTCTAAAGTGCATAAGTTTAGTGCACACACATCACCTTGTGAATTATAAAGTTTCAGCTGAACACACCAACACAGACCTGAAAGGCTTCTTTCAAGGCTTTCTTGTTGGCTTCCCTGGACTCAGGACTCTCTGGGTTAGGATATACTATCCTAATTCCAGAATTAGGAGTATTCATCATCCCCTGCATTCTTTGATGCTCCATGATTAAGGCGGCTTCAAATTTGAGTCATCGTCCCTGGAGGTATTCAAAAAGTGTGTAGACAAGGCACTTCAGGACATGGTTTAGTGGCCATGGTTGATGGTTGGACTTGATGATCTTAAAGGTCTTTTCCAACCTAAATGATTCTATAATTCTATTCCCTGGGCATTGCTTTTCCTCACTGAATGAGACAGATTTGTGGGAAAACTCCCTGCAAAATAAATCTCCACTCCTAGAATCATGAAAATGATTCTGCAAATGTGACATTCCTAGAACAAGAGACAGGAACTTGAGACCACAAGAGTGTTTTCGATACCTGGCACTTTGAACAACAGAGACTCTAAAGTAAACGCACACCACTTTCATAGTTTGTCTAAATTTTATTTGCTGAAGCTCCACAACCCTCTCTTGTGTTGGGTACACTACACCAACAGCTCCACAGCCCACCTGCATCTCCACGCACTTCAGGTACGTCAGTATTCCTAGTGGGATATTTTAATAGTTTCCCTTCTAATTTGTCTGCTTAAATCTGTTATTTTACCTATACTGTCAGCTTCTACTCCAGAAGGTAAGCCACTTGACTTCCAGTCAATACAAAAGCAAACATCATAAAGTGTTACTGCTATTTTCATCGTGCCCAGATGAATTATGTTCCACTTTTAAATAAAACAATGACCCCCAACATGTCTTCTGTGTTTTCTCTCCCCTTACTGAACCCCAAACTGCTATCCCTCCTCCCCTTCAACATCATCCAGCCCTGTTACAGAAGTAGTCAGAATTAAGCCATGCTCTTTCTGGTTTGCACTTCAGTGCACGAGAGACTTCTGAAGTTCTGGTTTAGTGAATACCTATATCCTCCAGTATGGCTCTTTCGCATAAATTTAGGATGCTCTTTCCTTGCCACACTAGCTCTGCAGAGCCAGCACAAAATAGGGTACAAGGAGGCTGGAATCAGACATGACTTGAGCATTCTCCAGCAAACACCTATCTGACCAGAGAAAAACACATGAACAAAGCCCTCTCTATCCTGATCACAGGCACATCTTTCTCTCACTTCATCCTGTTTTTAAACAGGGAAATGTAGGGAGAGAGCAGTTTAATTATTCTGGTAGGACTCCCCATGGCCAATCAATTGAGCTAAGTCAGTCTGCCTGGCAAGTTTATTAGTATTTTTAACTTTTTAACTGCCATCCTCCAGTCCATGCACTGCAACACTGATGAAAGGAAGACAACTTGTTTTAGGTCTTGCACTGATAATTTCTTGGGACCATTTTACCAGAACAAGCACCTGATCTACTGTTGAAATGTTAGTGCAGAGCTGGGAGCAGAACCTCACTCTGGTCCAGCTCCACGCAAGACTCAGCAGACAGCCCCCATCTTGGCTCATTTAGCTCTGCCAAGAAGCAGCCCTTTAAGTTCTAATGCCACAAGTGAAAAAGCCACTGAAAGAAAGAGGTGTTGAAAACAAATCCCCCTGCCATTTTCATTCTGTGGTCATTAGCAGCGGCAGTGTTGTGCCCACGGAGGCCCAGGGTGCCCCTGGTGACAGCAGAAGCTGAAAGGGAATGCTGCAGCCTAGAAAGCACATCCCAAGCAGCGTTGTCCCTACCCGACACGACACGCAGCCCGGCTATCACTTCCAATCAGCGCAGAAGGGACGGAGCAGCCCCAAAGGCAAGGGGTGATTGCGGCGCTGTCCCGAAGGGGAGCAGCTCAAAAGAACACGCAAGTGAGACCACAGGATTGTTAATTAGTGTTGATAGATGCGATCATTTCTAATTAGCTGACTAATCCCTCTCCCCCTTGCTCCTGTCGCAGGAGCATGGAGGGGCGGGGGGGGGAAAGCAGCCATTCCCTCTCGTAATTCAGGAAGATAAAAACGCAGGCAGCGGAGGACTGGATGCAAGAAGGGGACGGAGCTCAGGGAAGGAGGTTTTTGCACAAGGCTGATGACCCATTCTTATCTCTGACTGAACAAAGACTCCATAGTTATTGTTCCAGCCTTCTGCCAGATTAGGAGTTCACTAATTTTTATTAGCATTAATAATTATTATTAGGCCATCAGAGGGCTTCCAGCACCTTTGAGGCCTCACTTTTAACAGATGTACATTACCCTATGTACTGCTCCTGCATGTTCTCCCACAGGTTACCCTAAACCATTGGGCACCCAGGGAGTTTCAGTCACCACAGCATATGAATGAGAAAGTAGCACATGGAGGCGAGCAAGAATTGGGACCCTCTGCAAGGGCTGAGGTCTCAGTTACTGTCTCTGACTTAACTTTGGAGCTGTGCTGGCTAAGGGACCTGCTCTTCCCTTTCCTAATACAGGGTCTTTTGGGACTATGCAAGGTGAGAAGCTGCTTGCCCTAGAGGAGGAGCAAAATTGCACTTGACAAAGCCTCTACTGCTGAGGGTACACCAACCCCTGCCTTCCCATGGGTGCAGAGAGAAGGAGCCAGCCCATCACTGCTGCCTTACAGGTGGAAGAGACCGAGGATCTTTTCTCACAACGGGCTCTCCCCATCAAGGCTAAAGATCATATTATTTTCTAGCCCAGGAAAACTTCCCAAGAGAAAAGCTAATGGATTTTAGTTTTCACTGGTACTCCCCTCCCCAAGCAAAAATTCACCTTCAGGACAGGGCACTAATTACCTCAAAAGCACTCTTACATAGCATCTAGCAGTGGACGCTATACAAACCTCTACCGCAGCATCAAAGGAGATGATTAAGTTACTAGCAATATCTCTTATGATTCCCTCCACCAGTCTGAGTGGTCCCCTGAGTCTCATGCAGACATCATTAGCAGCTCCTGCAATGGCAGGCCAATCAAATTAAGTGGAAACATTTTTGTCTCCTTTCCAGTGAAAATCATCTAGCCTTATTCCTCCCCCACCCATCAGCTACAAAAGCACATGACATGCTGGTGGTGGTTCAACAACAAACTGCATCGTGACCAGCTCCACGGGGGTCTGCCCAAAGAGGCAGGCTTATAGTCACCACCAAACAGGAATCAGCTTCTCAGGCAGGTGCAAAAGGAGCTTTATAAGGACCTATTTTACAACTCTACTGAGAATGCCAACTTTGCAAATACCCCTAAATTTGAATCAAAGATATTCAAGAGCAAGAGTTAGCACCCGCTCTCTGCAAATCTAATAGAGGAGTCTTGAGAAGCAGTTACACCTATTTTTGTTAGGCCTATCACAAAAAGCTTCTGTGGGTGATCAACTTATCCAAGAGCGTCTGATCCAAGGGAACAAAGGCAGCAATGGCAGAGCACAAAAAGCCATCTCAAGAACAAGCCAAAGCAAGAAAACAGATGGTCAAGAATTAAACCGTTTCAGACCTTATGTACAATTTGCTGCTCATCTGCTCAAGAGAGAACATTAAGGGCCAAATTCACAGAAGGATCTCGGTGGGGCTTTCACATTTGCATGGCCGAACTTCCACACAGACGATTTTCAGCAACCTTCAATCTGACACTGTTCTCCAAGGTTGGCACATACTTAACCTGCTGAATCCATTTTCTGATACACTAACCCATAACTTTGTGCCTCTAATTTTGAATGACTACCTAACTGCACTGCACTGCTAAATTCCATGAGCATCAATTTACAGGGTGGCTTAAAGTTTCCAGTTTGGCAACACTGGAAATAAGGCAAATGAAAGAAATGCCTTCTTTATCACATGGGTTCGTCAGGAATCAACACCTCATACTCCTGGGTTCACAAGGACACGACCTCTGCAAAGTGAGTTTAGCACAGGTGAGAGGTGCAGGATTAACTCACTGAGGCTGACAGGGAAGTTCAGATACACTCAACCAAGAGTCTAACAGACTGAACATTAATCTCCTGCTCCAGAGCTTGCAAACACATTCACCTTACAGTTCAATTTAAATCAAAGGTTTGACTTACAGAATTAAAATTCTGGACTGTCAGGTACCTGTGAAGCATGTAAGTATCAGGACCTAATCATGTTGCAGCCAGGCCAATAGCAGCTCACAGAAGACATCTCCCTCTCTACCTTCTCTTTCCTTCACTCTTGCTGCGCTTACCCAAGTGACCACAACAGGACAGAACACAGTGAGGAGATCTGACGGGACTCAGACGCAAAAAGCCTGGGCAGCTGAAATTTGAGTCAAGGACAAGGTGGGAGAAAAGCAAACACCGTGGGTCCCTTTTTATGGGAGGAGTTACCAGAAGTGATTCTGGGACTCAACTGGTAAGAAGCTTGACAGACATACCAAGATAAACTGCTTACAACAAAATTGAAAAGCACACTTAAAACATAATAAAAACAAATGAAATAGATTTTTCTTTGACAGACTGCATTTTCTGTATCCTAAGTTTCTTCAGTGTGTCAATAAAGATACGAAACAAGAAAGCAGGTATCTTTGGACAAGCCCTACATAACTTCTGTCAATGTAAACTAATGGGGATAAGGAAATCATTCTCACAGAGCAAGCTATAAAGTTGCTTGATTAATCAGAAGCTCATTAAAACATAAGATATAGACAAATAAGCATTTTTTTTTTCCCCAAAGCACTCAGGTGTTCTCCATCTGGAGCATTACTGCTTAAATGTTCTGATCTAGTTTCACCTTCTTTGTGACCCAAAGCCAAAGCACTTCAGCTAGTATTTCTGCATCCAGCTCCCTAACGTCTGGACCTAGTACTGTTAGGGTGTACAACAGAACAGACAGGAAATACCAGCGTTATAAGGGCATTACATAAATTAACCAAATGTCCTCATTTGGAAAATGGCTGTTACTTCTGCTTACTGTACCCCAAAAAGTATATACAAAAAGAGTAAAAGATTCAGCAAAAACAATGCAAACGCTGTACAAAAGAAGTAGCCTCCCTTTAGATGATGAACCCAGGTTCACGAAAACATCCAAGAACAGGGCCCAAGAGGAGTTCCTAGATCACAGTCTACACAGATTGTGCTGCAGCCCTACTTTGGGTTAAAGTCAAAAGCATAATGTACTACTACTGAGCCAGTTCAGCAGAGCATGCTGTCATCAAGAGCTTTCATTCATACTGAAGGACTCCACAACACCAAAAACCTCACAAGCCTGGCTCAGTCTTCTTTTAAAATTTAAAATAAGGTAACTGCACATTGTTGGCCTAGAAAAAAGGTGGAAGGTGGGAGCTTAGCCCCAGCTATCCAAAAATGATAAAGAAACAGTTTGACATCACTGACTCCAGAGACCTCTGTCACACAAAACAAGTCACTGCAGAGCAATACCTTGGTGCATTTCAGCCATCTGAAGTCTCTGTGTCAGGAAAAGGGTCTACCTGCCAACACTGGCAGCTCATTGCGCTCATCTCAGAGCGCAGATGTGAGCACACCTGCCAGCAGTTACCTGTAACTGATGCAAGGCAACTCACCTCTTTGTTGTATGACTTAACAGACTTTCAAGAGTTCACAGGTTTTTGGCCCTCTGGGTGTTATTTAAAAATCTCCAAGCTAGCTCTGAATTCGGTTATACATAACTTATCACAGATATCAGGTCAGTAGCTTAATAATGCTTCTATTTGCTTTAGACTATGCTAAACATGTAGTACTTCAAATTCAGGCATGTTATTTTGCTAACAGTACACTCTAAAGCCCTTTGCCATTTTGTTCTATCTTCTTCTAAACTGCATCAGCACAACGTCACTGGTGTTATCTCAAACTATCACAGCAGGAAGCTCAAAATTAACAAGCCTCCCGATAACCCCAACAACCAGATTTTGACTAAATGGTACATATTAGACCAGTTATGAGCAATACAAAAATCTGACGACAGAATATTGTTACTATTTAAATGGTAAGTTCTGACTTCTCTGAACTTCGGGAAAAGAGTTTCAACTTCTTCAGCTCAAACAAAAAAAAAAAGTATACTTTCAGGCTTTTTCCGATTTACAAACAGAGAGATGGGACTTTCTCTCACTGCAATAAAGTGACTTCTGATTTGTTTTTTAAATGCCAAGCCACTTTTTGCTAGAAATACTTGTTTACTTGTTGTTAGGAACACCCAGAAATACAAGAATAAAAGTAACGCACCAGCATCTGCGGGTTTGAGAGAAAAAACCCCCAAACAACCAAACACGACGTCTGATGCACAGACGCTCAGACTGCTGGTTTAAAAGTTTACTGCAAGATTCTGCCATGTGAGCTGGGAAAGCACGGCAGCCTTGCCCCGTAATTGAAAACACAGGATTCAGGGCCTACATGTAATCTCGCTGGTGGGATCCCAGCGGTGAGAACTGCTTCCCGCGGGAAGCCAGGGATGAACGCGGAGGGTTTCCCCCCCATCACCCCAACAACGCACCCTGCTCCCCACCAGCTGCACGCCGAGGCCCAGGGGAGGCAGGTCACAGCTCCCGGCCTGCGGGGGGGGGTTGTGGAGGGGGGGGGGGGTGTGTCACACAACTCGGCCCAACTCTGGAAAGTTTTCCGGGAAGGGGGAGGCGCGGGAGGAGGCCCGGCGGGGCGGGGGCAGCCCGGAGCGCCGCGCGGGACCGCACTCACCGTTCAGCCGGGTCTGCCGGTTCGCTCGCACCCGCAGGAAGGTCTGCAGAGGGGAGACAAGAGCGGAGAAGTGTCAGGGCCTCGCGGGCGGCGGATGCAAACGACTCGCCCCCCGCCGGTAAACAAGGCCCGGTCCGGCCCCCCCCCGCCCCGCGCATCACCGGGACAACGCGCTGGCCCCGGGCCTGCCCCCCCCCCCGCCCCGCACCCACCTCTTCCCGGCCCCCGCCGCCGGGCCCCCTCCTGCCGCTCTGCATAGCCGCGGGCGCCGCGGGCGGCCGGCGGGGCAGCGGGGCGGCGGGCCCCGGGGCGGACCCCCCCGCGCGGCCCGGGATGCGGGCGGATACGGCGCGGCCCGGCAGGCGCTGCCGATCAGCCCCCAGCGGCCGCCGCCATGTTGGCCCCGGTCATGTGACCCGCCGCCGAGAGGGTGAAAGTTCACCAGGAAACCGGCGGGGAGAGGCGCGAGAGGAGGAAGTTCCCATGGCAACCGACAGGCGGCAGCAAGGCCCAGCGAGCCCCGGCCAATCAGGACCCAGGGGCCGCTGGAACCAAGGGGCGCCTGGCCAATCAGGGAGCAGCGGTAACTGGGACGCAAGAGCGCCTGGCCAATCAGAAATCAGGAGCCGTTGGAACACAAGGGCACGTGACCAATCAGGGCCCAGGGGCAACTGGAACCTAGGGGCAGATGGCCAATCAGAGTCCAGGAGCAACTGGAAGCAGGTTGCCTTGCCCAATAGGGATTGAGCGCCCTTTAGGCCCAAGAGTACTGGCCAATCAGAACCCTGGGCCCAACTGTAATCCAAAGGCGCTGGCCAATCAGACACCAGGAGCAACCACTCTCCCACTTTTCTTGCCCAATTAGGGATGGGGGGCCCTAGGGGACCAAGCGCATTTGGCCAATCAGAGCCCACGGGGTAACTTGACCCAAGGGCAGTGTCCAATGGGGGCCCAGAGGCTGCTCCACGGTCCCTGCCCAGCCCCGCCATATTGCCCCCCAGGGCTGCTGACCAGGCCCTGCCTGACCAGGCCCCCTTGGGTCCTGGCCCGGGGCGGGGGGGCAAGGCGAGGCAAGGCCCCGGGGAGAGGAGCCCCGGCCTTCCCGCCTGTCCCGCGGGCAGAGCACCCCGTTGGCCTGAACGCCAACAGCGTCTGCCGGGGCTGGGCTGGGCAACCCGGCCCGGCCCACCCCAACAGCACCCACCTCCGTTTCGGGGCTCTGAAATCTTCCTGGCCTTCCCGAGGAGAAGTGGCCCCTGCCTTGGGCGCGGGGGTACCCAGGCTACAGGTGGAGCGCTGCCACCTCCCCTGTGCTTTTCAGCCTCTTCCCCCTCTTTTCCTTTCTGCATTTCAGCAAACGTGGGCAATCAAACCTGGCTCGTGGATTTCTGTCCCATGTCTGCCCCACAGCTGTGGTAGGGGATGGCCCCAGTGGACCAGCCTGAGGGTAGGACAGAGCTAGGGGCTAGAAACTGGGCAGCACAGGCTCCTACACACACAAATCCCATTTGTTCCCCACTCTGCAGACTCCCCAGACTTTGTTTCTTGGAATCAAACCTACGTTTTGGGTCTTCGCTCTGGCACCTGACAGTCTGCCACTCCTTCTTCAGAGGGAAAACACCCCGATATGTTTTGCCGTATCAGAAGACGATCGGCAGTCAGCAAGTTCAGGTGCTGGCTGGTAAGCTTTGCACAGCGCTGACCTGCATCGTACATCCCAGTGCTGTCTGCAAGCTGAAATGCAGCTGTATTTTCATACATGTGCTTACTTACAAAATCAAAGCTGCTGATTGTTGGGTTTACCCTTCTAATTAATTAAGCTGTCTTTCAGGAGGCATGCTCACCGCTGAGCTCAGGTGGAAGGAGGTGAGCTTTTCCTGGACAAGAATTTTAGGCTTTCAGTTATACTTACTCCACATGTTATTCACCCACAAATATTCTGTGGGCTCAGTTGACCCATGCGAGGTGGTCTCCCTCTGAGCCTGAAATGTTATTTTTGTAGTACCGTGAATAACTTACAATTTGCTGTTGATTTTTTCACTGGGGATTCAGGGTTGTATCTAAATCTAACTAAAATGGCCTTATTTTTACTTGGAGCACAGAAAAAGTCCCGACGGACAGGACATACTGTATCTCAGAGGAGCACCCACCACTGACCCATACCACAAGGTCCTGCGCTACAGCAGCTGCCACCACCTCAGGCCGATCAGTGTCCACGTACCAAGTTCCAGCAACCAGGCTTGGCAGAGGGAAGGCAAGGGGATCCCCCCTCCCCACGTCCCAGAGCCACCCCACCACCTTGCTGAAGCTCCCTTTCAGCATGGGGAGCAATGCAAGCAGTCCAAGCACTGTGCAAGCCTGTATTCCTGTAGCACTCCTATTCATCAATCTCCTTCTTCCCTAAATATCCCCATGGTAAATAAGCATGAGGACTAAGAAAACCAAGCCACAGGAATTCTGAAAACCTATACGCCAATAACTCACTTTCTAGCATGTTACTAATAGTGTATATTCATGATTAGATCACAGATAACAGAAGGGACATTCATAATTCCAGCACACATCTGCATATGGAAAGCTAAATTTTGCAGCCCTTAAAGTCACCACCATGAGAGTCTTCTGCTCTGCTTCCTGAGCATTTTACTTGGTAAGCCAGGAAGACTGAATTCTCATTCATATTATGGCTTTATTAAGGATACGCTGAGGATTTACACAACCCTGGCACCCACTCTGAGGTCCCTTTACACTGCTAGAGCAGCATAACGCAGCCAGCACAAGTGTAAATGAAAATCAGGCCCCAGAGGTCTTTTCTCCCTGCAGTGCAGACTTACAACTCCCATTACACATTTGCATTAAGGGCTGCAACCCTCCATAAAATACACTCACAAACTTAAAACACATTAGAGACTAGCTAGACTCAGCACATAGAGGGGGCTTCTGCTGAGAATATTTGTCCTCAAGTATGACATAATAAAAATTTATAGGAACGGTGGACTGCAAGGGACCACCAATTTCACAGAGACTGAAATCTCGAGTGGAAAGGGAGAGGTGTTCTCCAACAAAGGGAGCCACAGCAAAAGTCTCTTCCATGCCCTTTCAGAAAGAACATGATTTATTTGGTAGCCTTAATAAACAGGCAGGAAAGAGAGCGGGATTACCTGAATCAGGCATTTCTGTATCTTCTGCAGGGCTTTGCTTCTCTTACTTTGCACCAGGTCTCATCGTTCATAGGAGCATAAAGTGACTATGATGTGACACCGAGTTCTAACTGAAGGCTACATGGGAATATGTAGCAAACAAGGGAGGATCTGGTCCGTATTTGATAATATAACCAATAAATAGGACAAAGGACAGAATAATGGGCAACAAGTGTACTAATCTGCTACTAATAGGACCCATCTTTAACACATGCTTTAACTGAAGCTGCTCGGTTAAGACCCCCAGCACTGGTCATCAGCCTCTCCCTCTGCAGATCGAAATGCAGACCTGGCACACGCGAAATGGCTGATGCAGGAAGACCTGACCGTCTGCCTGACCCTGGGCACAGGGTATCGCTGCAGAGCACCACAGGATACGGGGTGATGGGCGTATGCCAAGCTGGTGCAGCCACAGCCCACCCAGCCTGTCCACACGGCAGGTAGAGTCACACTTGGGTCTGTGCTGAAGGCCACCATTAATTTATGTTCAGTTGGAGTCAAGTGTGCCAGCCTGCCCCCAAAATATGGACAGACTTACAACAAGCAAAGCTGTACTTGTTGCTGCTGCCTTTCTCTTCTTTTCTTGCTCCATCTCCCTCAACTTCTACTCATTGCATCACAAGTCAAGACCTGCTGCTCCTCTGGGCAGAGAGTGTTTTATAAAACATGTTGGCATGGCTGTGGATGGTCCAAAACCATTTCTGTTTTGGGTAGGAGTCACAAGTCAGTTCGCTGGGCAGCAGCACACCAGTGAAATGGAGAATTTTGGCCTGCTGCAGGCTGACATCATTCACTGTTGTACAAAAAAATCACTTCTCTGAAAGTTTCCTGGTGGCATGGGGTAAGTAATGACAAACATAGCCATGGCAACGACTGAAATGATGAATATAATGCAACAGAAACCTCTGGAAAGATTTAAAGCAGTTTTGCACGGCTGTGGTTTAAAGTCAGAGCTGGGAGGACTCTGTAGACAAAAGCACGCCTTTGCAGCTATATGAGGGACCAAGCACTCATGTCCCCACGCTGCGGGCAGGCAAGCTGGGGCAGTGGTGCACAGCTGGGAGCTGGGCTCTCACACACGGAGAGCCGCGAGCACTGGGGCGAGCTGGCTCCCTGCCTAAGGCTGAAACCAGCGACAGCATCTGCCTGCTTACCTGGTATCTGTCCGAATGATGGATGTCATCTGAGGAGTGGGGTGATGCTGTCGGAGAATCTCCTTCCCGCTTGATTGAGGCCGACAACAAAATTGACTGCAAGAGAAAGGAGAAATTCATGCTGTGAGCGTTGCTGAGCTCTCTGCCCCTCGCTAAGCTGTCCTCAAAGCCATGTAGCGCATCTGCCGGGCTGTGGGGCTGCGCTGGGACGGACTACTGGGCTGTGGGGCTGGCTCTGCTCTTCCCATGGGACCCTGCCCCACAATGGGAGCGGGCTGCAGGGTCTAGTGAAGTGCAGATGCATCACACAACAAAAGGATGGTCATTTTGTCCCCAGGTCTGGTGGCTGGGGGCGTGAGGACCACACCAGATATTCACATGGTAAGGCGAAGGCGCGTGGACGCGGAGCGGTGCTTACGTGCCCTGGTCCGCCCCTCTAAGTGCCACTAAATCTCTGAATAGCTTTGTAAACTGCACTAAAGCTCTCAGCACCTTTGCAGTGCAACTACCTCTTCCTTCTGTAATGATGCTATTTATTTTAATAAGTAGCACAGAAAAAAAGGGCCTTTTAGAAGGTTAAAAAGATCAGTGATATTTGAGACCTAAGAAATCACTGATAAACTTCAAGTCAATAGTAGGTAAGTCTAAATTCTACACACAGTGAACTCTAGCGGGAAAATTACTGTGGGAGTTTGACAGTGTCTAAAAAAATGTACACTGAGTTGCAAGTGAACGTTATTATTAGAAGAGTTTGAGGGAAAAATGCAATTTAAAATATAAATTAGCTAAACTAGGCTAAATATAGCCCAATACATTGTAAAAAATGTACACTGGAAACGCAGCTCTCCAGATATTTGTTTCTGAGAATCAGCTGGCAAGATTTGACAATAAATGACTGCTCGGAGATGTGTATGTTTGCGAAGGGAAGTGTAGATATCATCTGAATTGGACAGGTCAAGTGTGGTGACAACATTATTAAAAAGCATAATACCTTGGAGAAAGGCAAGTATTCCAGAAACATTTGCCTCTGGGCTGAAATGAAACGTGAAAAAATGTGCATTTTTTGGAAAGATATGAGCAAGTGGAAAAATGACTCAGCATACAAATCGTTTCAGTCAGCAGGATGCGATCTCCTGGACTCGGACAGCTCTCCCAGTGAGAAAAGCACGGCAGCACGGTCAGTGTGGGCACGGAGGGAGGGCAGGCTCGGGATGGAGGTGGGGGAGAAGGATTTGGGATGCTGGGTTCAACCCCACGGGAATGAGCTGCCAGCCTCGCACGAGGCAAGAGCCGCATCCCTGTCTGCACTGCAAGTCTGTGCCATAAAACATGGCTCTACGGGCCATGCAGAGACGTGATGTCCTGAAAGGGCTCACAGGAGAATTACCTACTGGGGTGCTCAGTTATCTCCCTGGGCATGGTCCCTCCTGCCAATGCTGAAGGCTGTGCTGGCCACATCTCGGGGCTGGCACGCTCCTCAGCTCAGCCCGACGAGGATGCCAGGCGCTGGGAGGGCCAGCGGGAGCCCACGGGGCTGGGGGCACGCAGCAAGGGCTGCCCCAAGAGACCAACCTCTGCTTCCCAGGAGAGGGCTGGGCAGAGCAGGGGGTTCTCCTGCCTCATATGTTGGCCAAACCCAACTGGTGATCGGTTTTGGTGAGCAGCTCATTTATTTCTGGAGAAGCCCTCTGATAACCGTGTGAAGGAGAGTGCAGACCCCCAGCTCCTCCTGTTGTTTGCTTTCTTTATCTTCTAAACAGAGAATGAGGACCATTTCTGAAGAAGCAGGATTGCACACGTCCTACAAAACGGAGGGATGGAGGCTCGAGGTCTTCAGGTGTGAATCAGAACAACAGCCCTGACTGCAGTGGTGCTAACGCCCTTTCCCTCTAATAAGCCAAGCACCCTGGAGCTGGGAGGGTTAAATCCGTTTTGTCTTCCAATGTATTCTGGAGAAGGGGAAAAAATACGCATCTCGCCATTCCTCGGCGACAGACAGACAAACCCTCCCCGCCTCCAGCTCCCCCCTCAGCTTCTGGTAGCTCTAATCCAATATTATTATGTGAAAAATGGTTGGGCTAGCTATGGAGACAGTAAATTAAACGTTATGTATTAGTTTTTAGCGTGTGGTCCCAGGAAGAACGCCGGCCCCATTTATTCCACAAACCTCCTGAGCACCATGGCGATGACCTCTGGAAAAACGCAGGGCTAAACTAATCCCAAAGATGTCAATCTCGAGGCCTCTTCTACATACACTTGCAGTTTAGATTAATAAACTGTCTATTTTTAAATTGTGTGCAAGCACTTCAATTCTAAATACCTCACCAGCATGTTAAACACAGCCTTAGAGATGCCAAGTCACACTTCCCCTTCACTCTTAGGAAACTTGACTTCATTTGTTTTTCTCATTTCTGTGTACTGTGCCACACTTTGCCTTTCAGGCAGCCGTGGGGGCAGGCAGGGATGCAGGCTCAGGGGCTAAGGGATTAGGAAAGGCACTCGCCATCAGGGTGACTTTCATTTCTGCATTAGGCCAGTCTCTCTGCCATCCCAATTTTGGCCTCTTTTTTCCCCAAATCATTGTGTTGGGGCCGTTTCCCGATGGCTGAGCGGCGAGGATGCATGGCCACAGCACGCCAAGCCGCGGATTTGTTGCTCCCTGCACCCACACTGCTTGCTCACTCCCACCCAGGATCCAGGCAAGCGGGGAAGGGGCAGTGATACGATCCCCATCCCTCTCTCAACTGGCATCTGGGAAGACAGCTGCGGAGAGAAAAGGCAGCTTTACGCATGGCCTCCCAGCTCTCGTGCATGCCCGTGCTGCAAGGCAGACCCAAATTCTGGCATCCCACCTCAAAAACATGGCGCTGGGTGCTCTGTGTGCAGACAGGGGTGCTGTACGGAGATGCTCCCTACCTCGGGGACCGGCTGCTTCAGCATGGTGGGAACAAGCCTTGATGCTGAGACATCCCTTTTCCCGCTGGGGAAAGGCCACCAGCCAGCTCATCCCCGCAGTTGCCAGTTCAGCCCAGCTCCCCTTCAGGGTGCATCTGAGCAGGGCTATGGGGGTGAGAGCACCCTCCTCCTTCCCTGGTCCCCCCTCCCCTGGTGAACCACGGCTCCCACCATCAAAGACGGAGCAAGGGCCTTATGCGAGCGGCCGTGCAGCCTCATATTTCTCCCTCCCCTTTAAATCATCTCTCCATTGGGTAAAGGCACTCTCTGCGGAGGTTATAAACCCTGAGAGGATCAGCCTGAGCATTACACCTGGGGCAAGCTAAATAAAAAAAGGTCACCGGCGCTTTTTAAACATGGACAAAAAAGCAGTAAAATGTGTTTGGAAAAAAAAATCTGGCATTAAATCATGACTTTTTGCCTGGCTTGCCTCATTAAAAGTGGCCTTTTGGAAGGTAAAATTATCATTGTAAGTGATAAGATCTTTAAGAAAATAATTCACGGCTTCTTCACCCTTTAATATGATAGCCGCCACCGGCTAATTTTTTTCTTAATGGCAACGAGGCCATCAATCTTGTCTGAGCCATGTACTCCCTCCTTTCCCCTGCCCCTCCTGCCGTGCCGGGCAGCCATGGCCCCACTCGGCGTTTCCTTCCCACCCCTTGGAGCCCAGCTGTGCCGTGCCAAGGGGAAGAGACATGTCTGGATGTATGGCTTTACCCACTTGTGTCCGCAGATCCCAGCAGTAAGCAGAGGCCAGGTAAGCCTTGCTCACGCTTAGTGAGGTTCACACCCTGGTAGCTCCCGATACCCTCCGTGGACTGTGCAATTCTGCAGAGCTGGGCTGCAGCTTCTGCAAATGTTTCAGCAGTCTCATTGCAATTAGGAACAAGGTACAGTTTACGTATATAAATACATGGGCAGGTTTGGCATGAATTGAATGTGCATCATGCAGCCAGTGTGCCAGCTGCTGTGATCCCAGTCCATCGCTCTCCGGACCTGGTCCTCCCTGCTCGGGTGGAGGAGCTGTGGGCAGCTCCGAGGCGATGCCAGCAAGGGCACGCGTGCCAACATGCTGCCAGCTCCCAACCCACAGCGAGGGCCCGGGGCAGCACAAGAGGAGGGGACGGGTGTCAGGGTGCAGCCGCCAGCCCGAGGAAATGGATGGAAATTGCCGGCACACACCACCCCCAGCCCTAAGCGCTGCCTCTCGCCGGCAGCCGGGGCAGGTGTCAGCACTGGGAGAGCCCAGCCAGTGCCGCTGACATTCTGCTGCCTCTCAAGGCCAGTCATTTGAGAGTATTAAAGTGCTGGACTCCTGCTTTCTGATAGCCCTGGAAAAACACAGGGAGTCTATTTTTCTTAAACAATCCATCACAGCTGCTGTCAGCAGAACAAATACCCTAACCCCGCTTTTTATGTATCTATATGGCCTTTTTTTATTTTTTTTATTTTGGCACAAAGTGTTCCCTGCTTGATGCATTCAGCTTTAACTCTGCCGTGTAAATAGGTACTTATCACTTAACATGGAGGTGATGGCTTGACATGTTTTCTGTCTCCTGCCCTCCCCTCCACGGTAGGGAAGCCGTCAAAGTGTTGCTAATAGCTGTTATCACTTGGGAACTGTAACCCGAAAGCAATGAGTGATACCAGGCCTTGCTGCGATTTTCCCCCTTAACTCTGCTAGCCATTTTTTATGTTATTGCTGGAGGATCCGTGACACAAAGATGCTACTATTAGAGCTGAGTTTCCTAGAAGCTTTCGGAGGGTCCACATTTGCTCCCGGGAAAGTTAGAGGTAAAATTATCTAGTGGCTTTTAGCTGGCAGAGATAAAGGTGAGATGGAGCTGGGGATGAAAGGCTTAAATGTGAGAAGGGTGTGAATAGTGAACAGAAATAATGGTATCAGCAGCTTCTGGCCTTCACTGAAAGATTCCAGTGGTCCGCAAGCAGAATAAGCTTACAGAAATGTGAGCTACTGATTTATTTCTGTGCATGTTACAGTCACACCTGGGATTGTAATCGAGCTCTGGGTCCTCTTGGGCAAGACACCAGCTACAGGGTGGGGAAAGGGGCCCCTACCAGCAGAACTGCCCATCAGCGCACCAGGGGTGGAGGGGGAAAGAGGTCTGGCCAAGGTCTGCCAGGGTCTGCCAGCCTGTCCGGCTCCCCTTCGCGACCACATCCCTCTCCGCTCCTCCTGCCGAATGCAGCGTTTTCCCCCAGACTAATGGGAGGGCACAGCTGTTTGGCCCAAGGGGAGCAAGGGGCTTTGTTTGTTCATGGGGTAATTTGTTTTATGGAATAAAACCTGGCAGAGATTTTTTTTGGAGTGGCTCTGGTATTCATCACCCCAAACTGGCAGGGAGCGCAGCCAGCCGACACTCATCCTACGTAATTTTCTCTCCTTTGCATATCTGTGGGCTGTTCTTGTGTCCTCAGCTTGGCCACAGCTTTGCCACAATACTCAGATTTAGCTTTTCAATCTTTCCTTGTAAATCACAGTTACAGGGGAAGGGGGCACAGATACAGTGAGTGACTTCTCCAACCCCCACAGTGAGTCAATGACACAAGAGAAGGAGTTAAAACCCCAGGGCCCTGACACCCATCCCCTGTTCCTACCACCAGGCATGATATGGAGAAGTTAAATGATGGTGCTAGAAATTTCATCTCGAGTGAGGCAGCTGGGAAGGGCTTAATACAGACATTCTGTCAAGGTTTAAGGCTCCAAATCTTGCTTGCTTCAAAGCTCTTTTTCCTTGGAGGGCTTTAGTGGTCAAATTTCCCTCTAGATGCTGTAATTCTCTCTCAAACTGCTCGGTGAAGCTGTAAAATCACGGGGGTGGGTGGGAGAATCAAAGGGCTCTGGCACTGTGGCTCGGTTCCCAGCTCCGCCGGAGGTCTCGGAGCAGCGCGCTGGCTGCCTGCCTGCGGGCACCCTCCGAGGAGCTGGGTGCACACTTAAAGAAACCAGCCGCAAGCATCTGCTGGGTGCGCGAGATGGATTTTGTTCCTGGCCGTTCACGTCGGTGTTTGTTTGCAGCAAGAGCCAGCGCACGGGCTAGACTGTTAGTGGGAAAGGCAATTTGTAGCCATGTATTAGGAAGCAGCAGCGGAAAATGAATGCTGAATCTGCCACGAGAGCTGGGATGCTTCATGGAGCCCAGCCTCTTCTCCTTCAGTGGTCAGTACCAGCACTTTCACAGGGGATATAAGTTCACCTGCTGAGTGACAGGTAACAGTCTGCAGCTGATACCCTGAAATTTGGGGGCTGAGATCTCTCTGGGCAGAGATGATATCTCACCAAGATGATAGCCCGTGGAGGGATAGCCACGGGCCAAACAGGCAGTGACAAGGAAGTGCTCTTAGGTAGTAGCTAGGAGGACCTGGGGATGCTGATTCCCAGAGTTACCACCAGCTGCTCAAGGAAGAGCGGGAACAGTTGGACTTACGCTGCTGATACACCTCACCAACATGGGTTCAATCCAACATGTGCTCCTCTCCTGCACAAACCCTTGCAAGAGGCAGCCAAGGCAAGAGGGGCAAGGCAAGGGGAGAGCGTGAAGCCCAGGAATGATGCCCAGGGGAACTGCACACTGCTAACAGCTACATACGGACTCCCAGGCAGCCACAAGCCTGGACGGACCCTGTGGTGTTGTCTGTACGCCTCTGCAAGACATCCCTGCTGCCTCGTCTGCCTGAGACACAGCCTCTGGCCACTCTGGGGAGTGCTGCAGGGAAGCTCTGGGCTCACAGAGGTCTGGGGCATGGCTGGCTCGGACACACCTACAGAAAGTGTCCTCCTGAGTGACCCTGGTGTTGGGCTTCCCTGTGGTGACCCAGGACAACAGTGAAAGGTTAGTGAACAACCACACCAGTGAATGGGACCATGGAGCTGCGGTCTCTAGCTCAGCAAGAGCAAGGACATCCTCCACCCCTTCCCATGGGCGCGAAGCATCTGTTCCCACTGACACTGAAACTTCTCCTTGGTGAAGAATTTCTTTTCCCACCCCTCCTCTTCCTCTTGGTGTCTCAGACATGTCATCAGAGAAGGATGCTATGGGTGTCCAGGACTCTCCTTGAAGTCCAATGCCTGAGAAAGACCTTTCCCAGAGCAGGACCACTGGGTGTGCTTTTTGCAAAGGAGATAGGCTTTCAGCACCTTTTTGCACCCCTGGCTTCTGCAAAGCATAGGCATGAGGTAGCCCAGCAAGAGCAAGCTGTCGCCTTGGTCCTGTGGGGACTTGTTGGGCTACCTGGCTCTCAGCAACATGAAGATCCAGGCACCAAAGGCTATATCACAAGCCTCGGGGTGAGCATCCAAGCTTGCAATCAGGGACAGAAGCTGCAGCTGGAAGGAGACAGTGGTATTCCCCTTGCTATCTGTGGGCCACAGGACTTCTTGCAGACACCAAGCAGCTATCTCAGGCCCTTTTCCCCAGCCAGGGGCTGGCAGAGCCCAGCCTGCTGTCACCAGCTCTCCTAAGTAAGTGGCAGTCAGGGTTGGATAGAAAATTCATCCCGAGGCTCACTGTGCAGGTTTGGCAGCTGCTTGTTCAAGTGGCTTGTCCATACTGGCATGGCATGATCAGTTGGGCTTGGTCTCTCATAGAAAGCAAAAGAGGATCCTGAACGCTGTGGAGCTACGTGGTGCTCAGCGCTGCCCTCCTCCTCCAGTGCTGCCTTCACAGAGAGGGAGCCCAGGCACCGAGCAGTCATGTTGGCCGGAGCCCCCCAGCTCGCAGCCCTTGCCTGGCCATCACTGCCTCCGTTGGCTCCAATAATAGAAGAACCTGATACAATAATCCTGCATTCATCACATCCCATGTTGAGTGATTGGATTTTCTTTGACATATTGCCATGAAAATTGGCCCAGTGCAGTGAGTGACAGCTCTTCAGGGGCAGGAAAGCGGCGAGCGAGGAACATGCGTATACATCTGGGCTTTTATTGCAAGGAGAGACGTTTGCTGGGGCAACTGTGGGGAAGGGATGGGAGCAGAGCCAAGAGACGGAGCATGGGGGGGTTAAATTCCCTGCCCTCAGCCACCCCGGGAAGAGCCTCAGGGCAGCACAGAAGTGATGGTAGTGATAGGATATGCAAAGGTCATAAATGAGTCCTAAAGTGGTCTTAAAGCCACCGGTGGCCACAAAAATAACATGGCCAGCCTGCAGCCCTCCCCAGTTCCCATGTCCCTGAGTGGAACCAGCCTGCCACTGCCCATGCTGCCACGGGATGCTCCTGAGGGATGGGGAGGTGCAGCCCCTTTCTCCCACTGCTGAGCTGCTGGAGCTGCTGGCCCTTTTGTTGGCACCAGGAGAAGGACCGGCCAGGAAATGTGGCAGTCCCTGCGGTCCTCGCGACCCCTTCCACCGGTGCCCAGGGTGGGAACTGGGACGTGGCACAGGTCCCAGCTTTTCCCAGGTGGTGCCTGCCAGACCTCCAGTGATGCCTGTGTGCCTCGGCATGGGCTGCAAGCCCACCCTGGGGGTCTGTCCCCCATCCCTCTGCCTGGGACCCCTGTTAGGGGTGGCCCAGAGGCCCAGCTTTGTCCCCAGCAGGACTTTCTCAGAGGGACTTCACATCCCGATGGGCTATTCCCACCCCATGTTGCAAACACTCAGTGGGCACAAAGGGAAAGAGCAGCCTTCATCTGCCCACCACCCTCCTCCTCAATCCTGCCTGGTTACAAAGGAGCCTTTAATACCAAGCTCAGGTGAAGGTGACAGCGCTGTGCCTTCCCATGCCACACAGGACTTGTCTCCCAGCAAAAGCCACCTAGAAATAATGAATCCTCCTGGGCTGAGAGGCTTTCAAGCTCTCTGAGAAGGGAATGAAAGATTTCCTGATTTCACCCTCTCCCTCCCTGCTCTCCTGGCTTCTTGAAGTTAATGTTCTTAGCCCCAGACGTGACGGGCAAAGGGAAAAGATCCATGTGGTGACAGGGGACGATTGATCTCTTTTACATAGAACGACGCTCCAGTCCCAGTTTAATCCCCTCGCTCAAGGCAAATGGGATTCTTTGTCAATGGAAACTTCAAAAGCCCGGCCCTGCTGCGAGATGGACCTTCTTCTTTATCTGGTCTCTGTCAGTCACTCGCTGCATTTCCCTCCAAACAGCTAATCTGTCTTCCTAGCCGTCCTTCTCCCTCGCAGGCGATGTGTTTGGGACCGTTGAGTTATCTACACTAAGACCTGACAAGGAGGGAAAGGGAAGCTTGCAGAGTCCAGCTGCTTTCATTTCGTGGGTGCCCTTTCCAGCTCCTTCAAGACGTCCCAAGGCAGCCTTATGCTCTGTGGATTTTCAGTGGCGTGTGGGTTTGGGGATTGCTTTCTGCTCTGCTTGTTTTTCATGGGACAAATAGTCAGGTCTCCACTCTCCTCTTGGTCTCCCCTGGGACAGGGCACGGGAGACAGGGATAGTCACACAGGAGGCGGGAATGACAAAGTTTTGGAGCACTACGGAGTATCGCTGTGATCTTTATTTTCCCTTGGAGGGTTTGGGAAATTGTTGGGTTGACCTGGGAGGTGTCCCTGCCTGTCAGGAACTCGGGTCAGCACAGTAGTTCCCTGGCCCTTCGCTTGGTGGGGAAGACAAGGTGTTGATGTGCTTGGCGGGACACCCAGCCCCAGGGGGAAAACCTAGAGCTGAAATTTCAGTCTCTCTTTCTGACATCGCATGCCAAAAATGACCCAAGGTTTCCAGAAGAAAAAGGGAGAGCAAGACCTGAAGTTGATTCTATTAAAACAAGCAGGAAGACACCTTGCATGAGAGATGCCCTGAGCTTCCCTGGGAGCCAGGAGCCTCCCTGACTTGGACTGTGTCACCAGAAGCATAGGAGAGCCTGGACCACTTGCTTTTGCCCGCCTTGGGGAGCACAGCATGGTTTTCAGAGGCTAGGCAATGCCCAGTTGCCCTGCAGTGCTCCCTGCCACCCACTTGCCTGCCCAAGGTCTGGTATCATATGAAGTCCAGCTAACAGTAATACTAATTAGTAAATGATGCCCTCTGCAGTGATGCCATGATGCTCTATGCATTTTGCATTTTTGCATTCTGAGCCAAGGGGATGGGAGGTGGGTCCTGGGGAGGGGGATACAGCTGAGATGGGGTCTTTTAGTGATTTGGGCTCCTCCTCGGGTGTGCTTCGCTCCCCTGAGGCAGTCCCACATTTTCCCATTCCAAAGCTGGCATATGGCTCTGGCTCCAGGAACTCCCGCACATGATTTCCCAGGCTGAGCTCAGCCCGTGTGTGATCAGCTCTCATTAGCTGTCATTAGACACAATCTGGAGTCTCGGAGCCCGCCGGGTCCTTCAGCTCCACCATCCCTCAGCCGCACGGGGAACGAGAGCGCCCCGTGCAGGGACTCGGCTGCTCCAGCCGACCGGGTGCGTGGGGGCAGCCGCTTCCCCCAGCGCTGGCTGGCCCCCAAAGTTCCTGGGAGACACCGAGTAGCAGGACAGGGAACGGGCTGGGAAGGCGAGGGCATGTAAAGAGCATCCCTCGGGGTGGGGGGAAAGTCTTCTGAGTTGCGCTCACTTACCTTGGGGGTGCCCGCTGCCATGGCGTCCTTCAGGATGGAGCTCTTGCTGCCAAGAGAGAAGAGAACGGGGTCAGAGTCACAAAACTGCTGCGGTGGGCAAGGGGGGGAGCGCTTCGAGGGATTTCACGAGGTCAAATAGCAAAGCACATGGCTCCCCTTCCCTGGACCAACGAGAGCCTCCTCGCCCTGACTGGAGGGGCACGGAAAGGAGGGCAGCGCCAACTATTTCTCCAGCTGGAATAAAATGGTGCTACGAGCGGAACCCCCCCAAACCCAGGCACATGATGCAGAGTCAAATCCCGACTCTTGCCCTCCTCAGGGGCTTGTACAGCTCCTCTCCCAGCCCTGGGGAAGAGTGGGGAGCAAGCCTGCAGGGGCACAGGGAAGAAAGCCAAGGAGAGGGGAGTGGAGGTGGCGAGCCCTGAGTAGGGTCAGGCACAATAAAAAAAAGGAGGGAAGGAAAAAGGAGGAGATTAAATCGGCGTAAGAGCAAGGGAAAGAAGATCCCCTCATCTCCAGCCACGCCGTGGAGGCAGCAGCTCTGCTGGAGGCTGGAGTGATTTGTTAATTCAGCTTGTTTCCCCATTTAGCAGGGAAGGAGGTCCCCGCCACGGTGCTCCTCCTCGCCTGCCCTCGCCAGCGGGAGATGCTATAGATTTAATAACACCTTCCCCCCTCCAGACAGGTTAAACTTGAAACAATTACATATCAAAGCCGACATGGCGGGGAGGCCTGCACTGTAATTTTTTGGTTATTAAAGTAATCTCTCTCATGTAAATTCTCCTGCTAACATGCTGCAAACAGCATTAGGAAATAAATTATTTCCCCATGATTCGATTTGTCAATGCAAAGCACCTGCAGCAGGCAAAAGGCTCTTGAAATATGTTGCCAAGCCCAGTGCCTGTGCTTGTAAGTGCACGCCGGTGGGGTGGCTGGCTCCCAGCTCCCCATAGCCCCGGGGAGATGATGGATGGGTGCGTGGAGGGGGGAGGTTAGCGGGGGGAGGCGGAGGTTGGGGAAGGGGGGGGAATGGAATTGTGTTTAATAACAAAATTTGTATGCAAGCCTGCATCCCAGGCTAAGGATGAGTGATCGGCAGCCAGAAAGTATTAAAAAGCCTCGCTAAACAGATGCTGACAATAGAACAAGACATATCAAATCAGATCTACTTCAGAAACATTAATATACACATGCACACATGCTCGCCCGCGCGCGCGCGCCCGGCTCCGCACACCCGCGCTCCTTTCTTCTCAATCACAGCAATATGGGAGACATCAATAAATTTTTATGAGACTTTTAGAAGATCAACACGGTACTAGATGTGACAAAAAAGCAATGTGCCTGTCATGTTCGCTTTGTCGGGGACACTTTAGCCCCAGATGCCGAGCTGCAGTGGCAGCGGGGAGAAATTGAATTTGGCTGGCTTTAATCTGCCTTGATTTGGCAGATGGCTGGGTGTTACGAAATGAGCAGGGATGGAGGAAGGTGTTTTCTCCCGGGGCTACAGCCCCCCTCCTCTCCCAGTGCCACCACCCTCGCCCCCCACCCCAAAATGGGGGAAACACTCAGTTATCCATAGCCATCAGGTCACCCCAAACGCCGCAGCTCTGCTCCCGGAGCAAGCGGCTGCGATTCCTGGGGACCGCCGATCGACAGGCTGGGGCATCGCCTCCCTCGCAGCCCCTCTTCCCTAAGGGGATGCGCTGCCAGATGCTTGCTGGGGGGGTGCAGGATGCCCCCCCCCGTGCCCTGTCCCCCAGCTCTGCCCCTCCTGCTCTCAGGAGGCGGCACAGAGCAGAGCCAGTTCCCGCTGCCCCCCGAGATGCAGCCCTGGCACCACCTCCAGCCTGCGCCCGAACGTGTGTGATGGGAAAGATTTCCACCCCCTCCCCATCTCCAGCACTACCTTGAATTTCTCAGTCGCCCAAAGTGTGAAACAACTTTTTTTTCCTTTTATAATCCAAACGCCAGGTTAAAAAAACCAACTCATTTCCTCCCTTTTCTTGTTAAAGGTGTTTAAAATTATTCCTTTTCGAGGGAAAGAGGAAGAATCTCATTAATTCCTCCCAGAAATGGTTTTACTGCCAGGCAACTTCAGTTTCCAGGACGAGAGTCTTTCTGGTCAGCTGAAAGGCCAAGCCTCTGCCGTTGGAAGTGATGAGGAAGGGGACCTATTTGGATAACTTGGCAGAGTTTATTTTATTCTTCATTTGGAGGATTATTAAAAACCAGCCCCCTCCTTGTGATTTAGCCCCACTCTATTGCTAATAAGAGTTTGCAATTTGTTTTTATTTATTTCCAGAGATGGGTCAGGAATGGTCACAAGCCCTGGTCATCCAGCCCCACGACCCTGCCATTTAAGGGTGCTTTCCTCCATCCCGCTAAACCACCCCCCCGACTTACAGCGGCTGCAGCCCCCCACGCCTCTTAAGGATGCTGGCAGCAGGCTGAGAATCGAAAGGCCGTCAGCAAAGAGAAACCTTCCCCTCCATAAACACCGCAGACAAATTAAAAATGGTAAAAGGGAAATCAAGACCTTTAAAGTTCAAACACTTTTCGGTGCCTTTTAAAGTTTTTTCGCTCTAGGCCCTTGCAGAGAGCACAATCTTTGGAGACCTTGGGATTCTCTTTAATCACCCAGCCAGGCTGCAGTGGTCTGAAATGATTACACATTTACATAGTAATAACCCCAACACTCCCCACATTATTTCATGGCTAGCATATTTCCACTCGGCGAGTGATCCATGTGTTTTAAATTATAACCTGTACATAGGAAATTAGTTACTAAGTACGATATTCATGGGCTCGTCTGACACTTCTAATTAAGGTGATTTACACAGAATTATCCTACGAAATAAAAAAATGGTGTTTTGCTAGCTAATAAAATATAATTACTACCCGCTTTTATAAGTTACAGTTAGTTTTAATCTATTTGGGGAATTGTTTATCTAGTTCATTACAGCAAAACAACTTCTTTCCCTTTTAGGCAACCCCCCCAAAGTACCAAAGAAGACAAGAAATGCCCTGGAAAGACCCAGCGATTTGGACAGCCTCATTCTCTCTCTCCCAACAACTTTGCATTTCCAAGTGATACGAGGCTGCTTCCTCTGTGGTTCCCTTTCTCAGGGTTGAGACACTGGTTCTGGCCGTACATTCATGCATCCCCACGTGTTTGGGTGCCCTACACCTCTGTGGGGACAAAATAAGGTCCCTGCTCTGGTGCTGCTGGAGGGCTCTGCCCAGCCCTGCAGCTGCATCACCCCTTAACGTTAATGGGAGCTGCACAGCCAGGTCCCCGTGCGCCCTGGGGCGCTCGCCGGGGACCCATCGCTCCTCTATATTAGGGCACATCAGCTTTAAGAGGAACATTTACTCTCAGCAAGGCCCTCCACAACAAAAGCAAGACTCAGGCTACACCACAGACATGCAGGTGTCTTTTACCGGTAGGCAGGGATTTGGCTAGGAGCATCCCTAGATGCAAATGGAAATCTCCTGGCATCCCCCTGAGCGAGCCCCAAGGGGCTGTTCAGACCCAGTGCTTCAGTTGTGATGTCCCAAAGGGCAAAGGCCAAATACGCGCCCTCCTTACCCACAGTCTTGGGGTTTCTCTACCTCTGCCATGGTTGCTATTACACACAATGACCTTCAAGTTTTGGTTTGGTTTTGTTGTTGTGTTGTTACGGTCCTGTCTTCTGGGGTGCGCTTGCCATAGGAAAAAAAAAAAAAAGCAATATGAAAGGAGTGGTCCCTTATCAGCCTCATGAATGGAAGCTGCTGCTTCCCACACAGAAAACCCAGGGCATGAGCTGAAGGTTAAGTGATCTGCTTGTGTTTTACCATGAGCAAGATGGTACTTGTCCTTTTCCTTTAAGCCTTTGCTCTTGCAAGCTGTTGTAGGAATCCCAGCTTACCTCCAAAAGAAAAGAGAAGTTTTCTGGGTGCCCAAATCAGGAGACAAGCAGAAGCCCTGCTCCCCAAGGGAGATGGCTCATCAGCTGCCAGGCAGAGGACCATGACCCAGGGTGTACTCTTGGTGCCTAGAGCCCACCACAGCCAGGCAGGGCTCTCGCTGACCCCCCAGCCCAGGCAGAAGCCCAATGCCAGGCAGCTGCCCCAGGGAAGCAGGGGCAGGAGCCTTCCTCCTCTGCGCTTACCGCAGCACACACACTGTGCTGGCACCGGGACATCATGGCAGCATCCTGGAGCAAGGGCTGGAAAGCTCTGTTGCAATTGTGGCTACAGCTTGAGCAAGGAGAGAGACAGATGTGCTCACAGGGGAGATCTGAGCACAGAGCACCGATGGGACTTGCCTGAAGTCTCAGTGCAGCAACAATAAAGCCAGAAACAGCTCCAATACAGCACTTGAGACCACCACAGCCGCTTGGGCTCCCCAAGCATGTTCAAATGAGATTTCTGCAGAGCCCCCACCCAGGGCAAGGCAGGGCTTATGACGAGCATCCATCAAGGAAGGGGTGAGCTCAGTACCTAGCATGGCAGCCACCCCCCGGGCAGCACTCCCCACACGTAATTAATAACAACTGCAAGAGAAGAAGTTCCTTGAGCTCGGGCAGCTACAGTTGTTTGTGCTCATCCCTTAATGACATTGCAGCCAGAAGAGATTTAAAGAGGTGGTAAGAGGGCTGCTGCCATGCAGCTAGTGTCTTCCAGCTCTGCAACTCTTCCACAGAACAACTCTCAGCAGCCCTGTGGATTTGATGGGCACCAGCTAGAGCACATGCAGCTCCCAGATGAATCCTGCAAAGCCAAAAAGTTTCTACAAGCTGCAGCCAATGGATGTATTTCTTAAAAAAAAAAAAAAAAAAAAATCTAGTGGAAACAATTTATTTTTAGCTGCAGGACTTGCAGCTTGAACACACCGCCTTGGGACGGGAGCCCCGGCAGCAGAGCAAGCCTCCTGCAGAGCTGTGCAGACGGCACCACCAGCCATAAATAAGTAGTCGCTGCGTAGAGATGGAATTGGATTTTTGTGAATGCCAGTTTAAATAAGTGGAAGTGTCACTTGAAGCCTAAATAAGGAAATAGGAGTTTGATTTTTTATTTTTTTTTTTTAAATACATGAGGCCAAATCCTCACCTAGCCACAGGTGACAGCCCTCAGTGCAGCCAGAAGTGATCTGTGTCCTCAGGGGAAGCAGGCTGAGATTTTTAACCTACTGTGGCTCCTCTAGCACACCTGCTCCAAGTGCTGCTTGGAAGATTTCCTGCATCCCATGATGGGGAAAGGGGCTGAGTGATGCTAAAAATTGCCAAAGACGCTGGAGTCAGGACTAGAAACGCTCTGTACCTGCAGTCCCAGACACGCTTCCCAAATGCTTCCCCCGGTCAGTATTTGTGAGACTTCAGTGCCCAACATGGTCAGCTGTGACAAACCTGCCCTCACAGGGCAGCCACCTGCCTCTCCCAAGAGGTGAAGCTGCAGCAGAAATGCAGTAGGATCATAAAACACTGAGGCATGACCTGACTGTGCTGAAATCCCCTATTTGCTCTGTCTCATTCGCACCCCTGGCTCTTTCTCCCCTGCTGGGTTTTTCTCTATCAACCCCTGGTACCCCATGCCCCTGCCAGGAGCCCCCGCTCAGAGCGGGCGACAGGTTTCTGGCTGAGGATGTGATGTGTGCAGGGTGAAGCAGGAGGCTGGGGTGGGAGGGTTGTTTCATTTCTCTCCCACTATTTGAAAAGGAGGTGGCTGGAAAAATAAAGAGAAAAGTCGGAGGGAAAGGTCATGCATTAGATTGATCTGGGGGGCTCTTTGCTACGGCGGCTGTAATGACTGTTTAATTATTCCCAGCTCACGTGGCAGTTCAGAAGAGGCTCTGCAGAAGGCATGCATCGCTTCAGGGCAAATAACTGACCGAAGATTTATTTCTCACCCTTGGGTTTCCATGCATCCCTTCCCAGGCCTCCCGCAGCCCTGGGAGTCAGTGGCAGAGGAAGGTTTTGCCCTCTGAGGTCCCAAACCCCAGCCTGCAAACCCATGCCCTGGAGTCAGGGAATGGGTGGTGGGTACCACGGCTCTGAAGGCACTTCAGGGAGCGTTCATAGCACTTTCAGGGCACTGCATGAGCAAGGGGATACATGACCCACAAATTTTTTCACCCACTGTGCTACTCTGGAAGCCCTGACCCATGAGAAGTGCTCTCACCCACGGATTACAGGCAGTAGCCTCTGCCTGACCTGAGGTCTACCATGGGAGGAGAGGAATGGGGCATCTCTAAGCAGGCCAAGTAGCTGCGTGGCTTGTGCCCTCTCTGCTGGAGAAGCCACGGATGAAGGGTCCCGGCTGCTGTCACTGCCACCCTCTGAGTGCATGGGAGGAAGCTGGAGGGTCTCTCTTCCCTTTCTGTCCATGATTAATCTGCCACAGCGAGGGGCAGGGACACAAATCAGAGGGGGGATGAAAGAGGATAAATCCACGGTATCAGCAGCACCACATTTGCTAGATAATAAACAGACTCCTCTCCTCATAAATTTCCCTCCATTCCCCCATGGTTCCCCGCCACTGACGCTGGCAGACATGGAGCTGGGCTGATCCTGGCCTTTCTGGTGTTCTGGCTGGTGGGGAGAGCCGTGGCTCTGCCGAGGAAACCTGGGACCCTCCACCCGGGCTGGCCTTCTTCACCCCCTGCACACACTGGGGTGCAGCGGGGGCTGTAGGATGGCACAGCAAGGCCCCATCCAAGCTCATGGGCTTTAGACGGTGCATGGGACACCTGAGCTGACTGCGATGAGGTGATTCGTACCAGCACGTGAAATGGGTGGGAGAAGAACTAGAGACGCCAAGCACTCTTTAATTTACTTGGTATTTCCGTTCTCCATCTCAGCCCTCCCCAGGTGTGGGCTGTTCTCTCTCCCTGCCCTGGCACAACACCATGTCCTCACTCCTCATTTTGGCAGCAGCCAGCTCACCCACTTCTCCACACCCCGTGTGGGGATGTGACCCTGTTAGCTGCCTCGTGGTGGCAGGTGGCCCTGTGCCCTGCTCAGGTATCACCAAGAAGCTGACGCTTCCAGACAGGTTTCTCCAGTGACGGAGTGTGTTTAATTTAAGTCTGACAGGAGTCACACTGCTGGAGAAAGGTTCGGGTGATGCCACTTCTTGGGCACCTGGAGATGCGTCCCTGCCTGAATCTGGACACCCATGACCCCAGAGCTGAGGTCCCACGCTGAACACCTCTGCCGTGGGGTGGCATGGGATGCCCTGCTGCCGCCGTGGGGCAGGACCCGCTCCCCGGGGGCTCGGGGCAGAGCAGGATGCGAACGACCCCTTCTGCGTCCCCAGAGCAAAGCAGCAGCTCCCAAGCACCGGCCTGCGCCGGCAGCCCGGTTTTGCCGGGGGACGTTGGCTGCGGGATGACCCCCAGATGCCGCACGTGCTGCGGGCAGCGGCCGTCGGGGCGCCGGGTGCTGGGTGCCGCGGTTGGGTCTCTCCCTGGAGCAGCTGGGCATTGCGCGGGGGCTCACTCCTGCTGGGACTCGCACATGGGGAGAGCGCTGGGGGGACATCACAGGTAATGAACTGCTCAGCCGAATGCCTTGCGGGGTGCCAGAGCCCTCCGGGAAAGCCCCCGGGAGCCCCGGGCTGGCCGGCCGCCTTCCCCACGGCCCGGGGAGAGGGTGCTGCAGGGGAAGAAGCCAGTCCCGCCTCGCAAAGCGCTGTCAAGCACTTAATAGTACCTGTCCCCACCATCTCCCTGGCCTGGATTTATGCCTTGAGGGGTCACCTCTGGTGAGACTCTAATAACACGACTTTATTAGCTTTCTTGTTCCTTCTTTAAGATACAGTAGCAAGGGGGGAGGAGGGCAGCGGCACCTCGGGAAGGAGCGGGGGGCGTACGGATAGGAAGCAGCTGCCCTCGCGATTCCCCTTCTCGGTGACAAGGGGGAGAGGGAGAAAAATGATGCTCCCTCGAAATTTATCATGCACCCAATTACAATGTTAATTGGCAAGTCCCAGAAATCAATTAATTCGCAAATTTTTTTCAATTAAAAATTAAGATAAATCATAAAACGTTATTAAGCAAAGGCCAAACTCCGTGAACTTTTTTTTTTTGTAGGCATCTGGGTTTTTTTTTAATTTAAATAAAAAAAAGAGCTGTGTTGCCAAGGCCCGATGCCCTTGAGTGCCTTTGCTGAAGCGCAGGGGGCTGTCATCAGCAGGACTGGGCTGAAGACAGATAAAAAAATATCGACCAGTCGGACACACTGCTTCTGCTTTATTGATCAGGCGGGAATTTAACTTGCTGTGCATATCCACCGTGTCAGCAAGGGCCACGGGCGAAATTAAAAGTACTTGGCTTGGAGATGTCGCCTTGATACCGGGGGGTGGGGAGAGAGGGAGGGAGGGAGGGGGAAGAAGATGGGGAGAAAGGGAAGAAAGGAAAGGCAGAGGGTGGAAAAAGAAGAGGGAAAAAGAAGGAAGAAAAAAGACAGAAGTTGAGGATCAGGAGGCTGTAATGCCTGCTTTTCCCTGGTTGCAATCTCACTTGTTGGCCAGAGCATCTCGCCCTCTCTGGAGCACTCGCAGGTGTCTACTGCATGCAAGGAAGGGAATCAGCATGTATTTTAATGGAGCTTTGGAAAAAAACCCTTCTCACTCAAAACCATCTCTAATCTCACGCATTCAGAGGCTGCGGGACCTGCAGTGTTTGCTGTACAAGATGTCTGAGGAAGTACCTGGCCGTCAAGTTAAAGTCCCCGGGCATAAATCGAGGAGACCTGAGGCGAGAGCCGTGACCCTGGTGTGACACATGACAACAGAGCTAATTTGGGTTTTACACACTCCATTTATCCTGCCAGGCCTGGCAGCGTGGCCACTCGCCCTTCCCAGAGCAGCCGCCCACGCCGGCCCTGGGAAGGTCTCCTCCAAGGGCCGTTTGGGACAACACAGAACTCAGCAGATCCCGCTGAAATGAAGCAAACCCTTGCCTGGGGCAGTGTGAAGAGCAGTGATATTTAAACACAGGGTTCCCTGAGCAGGGAAGGGGTAGGAGCCACGTCTCATAACTTGCTCTGGGTCCTTATCCTGACCAGAAGTAACAGAGAAAGCCCTTGTCATTTGGGCGTGCAGGGACCACCAGGATGGTGTGCTTCTCTCCTCGTCCATCAGCAGGAGTCTCCGGTGCAGACTCTGGGGGGTTAGCACAGGATGACTTTAATCAGAAAGACCACAAAACAGTGGGAAAGCAACCTGTGAAAGGATGTGATATCCAGGATGCGTCTCCAGATGCCTGGAGACATCTCTCAAGGACAGTGACCCTGCCTGGAGTGACCAGGCCATCTCCCAAGGTCCCACAGCCTTTGTGTTTTAGCTATATTGCCAACTTCCTCCTTATTCCTTACCCCACCAGACCCGGAGCTGCCTCTGTCCCCTGAGGAGAGCTACCCCTGTGCCTCCCTGCATAAAAAAACCTTGGGCTGAAGCCCCCCCAGCAGGGTGAAGATGCCCAGTGCAGTGGCAGGAACTGAGGCAGTACTTTCTGCTTTCACCCCGGCTGCCAAGGGAGGGGGGATTAAGAATAGTGACAGGAAAAGAGCACACGTGCAAATGAGGGAGACGGATCTTCAGAGTGATGCCGAAGGAAGATTCAAGCCTGGGCAGAGGTTCACTGAGAGCTGCTACAGGAGCTGGAGCTCCACAGTCCCATGGCTGACTCTTTTCCTCAGACATGAATCAAAGCTGGCTCCAAGAGTCAAGCTAAATCCCCCATCTGGGCACTTCACCTGCTTTGAAACAGGCCTTCCCACTGCATCTTGCTTTGCCCTCCTTTGCCCGATACTACTTGGTTCCCTCTTTATGACAGCATCTTTGAGGTCACCAGAAAACAGCCCATAGCACCTTCCATTTGCACCAAGGTGAGAGACCCCGGTGCCCTCTGTGTTCTGGGAAATGCCTTATAATCAGAGAATCAGAAGAGAAATTATTCCCGGACACACCAGAAAGGTCATTATGGGGAATCAGTAGCTCCTGAGATGCTGGGTGTGCAGGGATGTGTCCCCAAGCTCCCAGCCCAGTGGCAAGGAGCAATGAGAACTGCTAGCCCAGGCTGGGAACAGCCAACAGGTGGGCATGGGCTTTAAAACACAAATATGCTCAGATTAAGTATTCAATGCGGAGGAAAGAAAGGAAGAAAAGTGAAAAAGGGGAGAGTTTGCACAGCCATGGGGCACTATGAGAACAGCATCACCCCCCATGCACCCACCCAAGCACATCCATCCTCAGAGGCACCCGCCGAGCACCCTGGGCGGCTGTTGCACCGCCATGCCCAGCCCCAGGATGCCATAGCACAGGCACAGGTAATATTACAACATGGCATGAGGATACTGCTGGCTACATCTGCTAAGCTTAGAAACCCCTTTAAATAAGGGGAAAGAGCTGAGAAAGTCCTGTCTGAGCTCACACCATCCTTCAGCTGCAAATGCAGGAACAGACAGCATGGTCCAACTCACTGCTCCACCCTCTGGACCATTCCCCAGCTATAATGATACACCTCATCCTTTTGGGGAGGTGAAATCACAGCTCTGAAGCATAGGCTTACTGCTGGTAATGCAGGAAAGAATCTGCTAGCTGTCACACAGGGAAATAAAAATGCCGCCTGCCAAATAAATTTTTTAAAAAGAGCACTGCATATTCAGGAACAGAGCATCATGTTATTAAAACCACTGCATCCAAAGGCACATTCCCAACCTTCAAGTGCTTGACTCAGCAACTGTATTATTTGTAATGTGACTTCCTAACGTTTTTTAAATGGCCAATAAGCGCCTCTTCCCCAAACTCTAGAAAGCACTGTGGACCCATTGGGGACCATCAGCTGAGGTGGGCTCCACAGCTCCTACTGCCTCCTTTCCTCCTCTTCTGTCCTCAAACTCATCTTCCCTCCCACCCCAAACTCAAACCATAGCCCCAAACCTGCCCTTTCTCCACCCAGCCTCCCCCATCATCAGCAGGTTGTCCTCTCTGGTCACTGCTCGGGGAGCAGCAGGCACGGTTTAAGGGTCCCCCCGTGCACCGTCACCTCCGCTCGTGGTATTTACCTGCAGTGACATACGCAGCGATACACTCGTATGCACACGGGGATGTGTGTGTGTGTGCCTGTCCTGAAGGACACCCATGGGTGCTACTCTCGAACGCTGTGCCTGCCTGCACTCCCTGGGTGGCCCTGGGCTGGGGAAATGCATCTGCAGCCAAATCACCAGCCGAAGCTCCGAGTTGGGGCCATTGACAGCTCCAGAAAGAGTCTCACATTTCAGTGTGCTTTATTGCAAGCCTTTAATACGGATGAGGTGTAAAACAGGTGAATATAAATCGAGTGAGGATAGGAGACGTGCATCTAGCACACAGATAAGCTTCATGCACACAAGCCAGGAATATTCATGTATTCTGCAGCGACCAGCCTGGCTGGGGCACAGGGCATCAGTGTACACAGAGGGTCGCTGTTATTATTTCTTATTTTTACCCTGGTGGCACTTAGCAGCTCAGCTGGGGATTGGCACCTTTTGCTCTCCAAGCTGTACATGCAGAGCAAGGAAATCATCCCTTCTGCAGAGCACCGTGGGGCCGCAGCTCGCCTGCCTCCCGCTCTCTGCTGCTTTGTGCTTGTGCTCTGCGAAGGTGAGCTACTAGGTAATTTCTCTTTGGAGGAGGAATACCAACAGTCTTGCCTGGCAAGAGTTAAACCCCATAAAACCAAGGCTTGTAGTTTTGTTTTCTTTCAATTTATACCCTTCACTCAAAGAGGGGGGGGGGGAAAGAAAGGAGGGGGAGAAAAAAGAAAGCCAGGTGACATATTCTAAGAGGGAGCACCGAAAACGTGTTAAGCACTTCAAAATCTCATATATTCAATCGGCCTCTGGCAAGACATCTGCCTAATGTTAGCGCTTAAATATCCTTTTCCATTTTACATGCATTCAAGTCTCATTTGAGCGAAATGAAACGGTATTATTAAAGGGAGATTTTGCACAAATGGCCTGAATTTGACATGTCAAGTTCAATGAGGCTGTTACATATGTAACACCGAGAAGGGCTCGGAGGCTGCCGGCTCTTGAAACAGCGCCAGTGGCTCAGAAATGAAATTTGCATTCAGAGAGCCTTGCCTCACCGCACGGAGCTGTGCGTGGGGCTCGGCCGGACCCACACGGGGTGGAGGAGCCATGGGGCGAGCACAAGCAGGTCTCTCCCTGTGCTTTGGGAGACTGGACACCCCCAGAAGGCAGCGGAGCTAGAAACTCAGGTCCCTCATTCCCACTCAAGTCTGCTTTTTCAAGGGAGAGCTTGACCCTGCACCAGGGTTGGATCCTCCTGAGTGATGTTCATCACCGGTCCAACGGCCGGCATCCATCCCCTGGGCACACACAGCCCCTTGGCACGGGTGGGTGCTGCCCTGTGGCTCAGCGTGGCTCCTCCTGCCTCACCGCTTGATGCTCCAGCTGGGTAGACCTTGAGATGTCCCTGGCCTGAGGCCAGAACGGTCACACCGACACTGCCGATGGGGAAGAAGGGCTGTTCCTGTCCCTGGGGGTTAGCAAACCCCATCCCCACCGGCTGAGCAAGGGGTGCATTGGTGCGGGTGGGATGCAACCCCAGGCTGCTGGTGAGCTGGGATCATGGGTAGCATCATCCAGGTAGCTCCTACAGCTCCCTTGTATCTCAGCCCCAAGAAGCTCCTGTGATCACCTGGAGGAATCCCTTTTCCTCCTTCCCTTTCTCTGCCCTCCTCCAAGCGATGCTGAGCTCCCCGCTCCGGCGATGCCCGAAAGCCCACACGAGTGCTCAACGCCCGGTGGAGGCGATGGCGCGGGGCAGCCCCTCCACCTTGCTCCTCCACCAGCCTCTCCCCTCCTCTTGATCTGGCCCTACGGCAGCATCTCGGCTGGCTCACCCCGCCACACAGCCCCGTGGCCGCGCTGCCTCGGGGGAGATCCCGGCACACGGGGAGCCCCGGTGCCGCGGCGGGAGCTGATGCGGCACCCGCCAAGTCTCTGGTGCTGCAGGCTGAGCGGGCAGGAGGGGATCTGCCTTCCTAACCCCGAGAGCTGGAAATTTATGATTTTGTTGCAAATCATTAAGGTTTATTAAAACTTAACAGCACAAGCCATGATTGGCTGCATCCTCTTTAAATTAAAAAAAAAAAAGGCCCTTGGAAAGCAGCCCCCCGGTCCGCTTCTCCCCATCAGACTGATAAGTAACAGCTGCTCAGCCATTTCGGTAACAAGTCGGTATTGGCAGGGAGCGGCCAGGGCTGCCGGTGCCCGTCACGTTTATAGGCCTACATTTTATTTTTATGTTTATTGGGTTATTTGAGATCATTATTAGTTTCTCTCTCCTCTTGTTGATGTGTTCTTGCTCCCGGCTCCTCCAGGCGGGAAAGGTGGGGGAATGGGAGAAGGGGCCACCCGCTAGACCGAGCCACCCTGCCACAGCCGAGCAGCGCACAGGGGCTCGACCCGCTCACGTCCTGCTGCCCGCTGTTGCTGCCCGCTGTTGCTGCCCGCCCCGCTCGCCCTGCCTGCTGCTGCCGGCTGGCCCCTGCATCGCTCCCCTCCGGGACTGGGAGAGACTGTCCCTGTGCAGAGCCTGCCATGTTACAGATTAGCCTCCATCGCCTGAATCCATTGACTAGATTGAACGTTATCTATCACGCTACAGAGGGAGTCGTTATTTAATAATTAATAAAGACCTCTGATTCTTCTTCGCCGCCTGCGTGGCCGAGCGGAGCGGGCCAGGGAAGCGAGGGCAAGCTGGGGAGAGCTGTCTCCTCTCTAACTGCTGCTGTTATTTAAAGGAATAATGCCATTCTTTTTCATTTGTCAGCTGGCCCACAATGGCCCTTGTCATGCTTTATGATTTAGGGTTTCCTTTCCTTTCCCATTAAACGCCACCTTCCCATCACCGCCTCGCGCCAGCCAGCCTCTGCTCCTGGCTTGCGGTTTCAGTTTCACTCTGATATTGGCCCAACTTCTTTGATGGGCTCCTCCGAGCACTAATTGCTTCTGTTCATTTAAACCTGTTCACTAATTTGCAGTGGCCCTTTATTAAGTTGGATGCAGCCCAAATTACACCATAAATTACACTCGCAAGGGGACTGGGTGTCGCGGGGGATAAATGGGCTGCCTGTTCCCTGCGCCCCCCCCCGCTTCTCCATCTTCCTGTGCAATGCGTGGGGGATGCGGGTTTCAGCCTGAGGCTGCGGGTGCCGAATTTGGGAGATCTCAACCCGGACCCATTGGGGGAGGTCTCTCTTTCTCTAGCTAAAGCTCCCTCCTTCTCCTTTCATCTGCAATGGCTATCGCTCAGTTGCAAAGAAGATCCAAGCTGGGCAGGGATGGATTCTGCATCCTCCACACTATGCACAGCCACGCGCAGCCCCTTGCCCTGGCACACACACACACACTGACACACGCACACTCCCTCCTCTCCTACCACCTGGTGACGTAACTTTGCTTCTAGTTGGCAGTTTGATTCCTTTCCTCACCTTTTAATGACCGGGGAATTCATTAATAATTGAAATAAACACGCTCTTTTCCAAGGCTGCTGAGTTTTATTAAGGCAGGGGCAGGGATCTGCCAACCCTTGGCTGCAGCCATTTCCTAAATAACTGCTAGCAGTTAAAATGCAATTATTATTATTATTTTTTTAAATAGGGGACTTTGCTGTGCTGAGGAAAGCAGAAGGGAGCTGAAGGCAGCTGAGGGGCAGCGCGCACCGTTGCTGCAGGCCTGCTCCATCATGGGATGTGAGCAATGTGAGAGCTGCTCACCCAAACACAAGTCCCCGGGGAAAGGGGTGTCTGTGCCCTCTGGGAGGCATTTCTGCCTGGCTTTACCATTGTCATGAACTCCAGGGAAATGTTTCTGCTCCACTGGTTAGCACTAAATCTCCCATATCTGGTAGCTGTGGGTACCACCATCTCCTCTGCCATCTGCGGGTGCCCCGGCTGGCTAACCAGGGGTGCTGGTGGACCCCAGGGAGCTGCTTACCTGATGTTCAGCTGGGTGAGCTTCTCCAGCTCCTGCTCCATGTGCTCCTGCAACTCCCCGGGGCGAAGGAGGACCTGGCAGATGGGGCAGATCGGAGCCTGGCTGTCAAACAAAGTCGCTTTCTTTTTGCCTGCGGGGAGGAAAAGAAGGAAGAAAGCTTTAGCTCTGATCGGCTGCCATCAGCATCGCCTGCGCTCTGCCCTGGTCCCCGTCCTAGCTGAGGTCTGAAACCAGGGGGGTTTCTGCCAGTATAGCCTCATTTCTCTCCCCGTCGCATGCTCCCTGGGGCAGGGACTGACTCTGTTCTGCAGCAGGACCGCAAGTGGCACGAGAGCATCCCAGCCCTGGCCGTGGGCCCTCCAGTCTTACAGGGAGAGCAGCAACAGCCACATTTCAGGAGCAAGCCCGTGCAACCCTGGCTTCCCCAGTTTGCTGTGCAGGTGGTGCGACTTGGGGCAGATGGATGACACAGCACTACCCGGTGTTCCTATTAACTAATAACAGTAAATTAAGAAGAGCCATCTGCATCCTCCTCGGCACTCCTGAAGTCAGGTAGGTCAGGATGAGCCCCCGAAGGGTAGAGCGATTCTCCATGGGCACACAACGGTTGGGAGGCAGAGGAGACCCCGCGGTGCTGGGCTGCAGATGGCAGGGAGCAGATCTGGATGCTCGGCATGGCCGCCCCAGCGGTCACCAGCGATTGCTTACCCCGTCCCCGGGCTGGGATGGGGCCCCTTGCCCTCCCCGCACCACCAGCAGCTCTGGACCCCGCAGCCGTCCGAGCCCCCTGGGCTTGCATCGTTCCTGGGCGAGATTTGGGGGTGCCTGTAGACCCTGATCCCAAGCTGGGCTGAGCCCCTGAGGCCACTCTGGAAGCAGGGTGCTGCCTCACACCCTCCTCGCCCCAAATCCTCCCTGCCGCTCCCCTGCCCAGCCACATCTCCCTGGTTCACTCCCTGCTCCGAAGCCAATTTCCTCCAGCTCAGAAACTTTATTGCCCCCTCTATAAGGAATATACAGCATCTATTTAACATAAAATAAAACTCTAAAGCAAACAATGAAGTTTCAATAAAACAGAGAAGCCCGCAGGTCTCCAGGCCCCCCTCTCCCAGCTGTATTAGCAGCTCTGCTCATGAGAGGGCGTGCGGAGCCTGGCTCAGATGGCTCTGGCGGGGAGAAACATGCTTTATAGCCGCCTGTTGTCATCTAACGTGAACCCTCCTGCTGGATTATTTATTTATGTATTAGACATGGATCAAATTGGTTAAATCCGAGTGAGAGGCAGTAATGCACAATAAAGCAGCCAGCGCTGGATACGAGGGGGCTGCGTGCACTGTGGCCTTCCAATCAGGAGCCAAAAGGTGCCATTTTATGGCTCCTAACGATGGCAGAGCCCAGTTAAATGAATCCCCATTAAAGGAATAGACCTTCTCAAAGTATAAAACATTGGTGTGAGTGGCTTTACTGGGTCCCTGCTGCTCACTGTATAACCGCCTGGCGCAGGCATTTAACGACAGGAAGGGTCTGAAATAAGTTTGAGAGTCACCTTGGCTCATCCTTGCCTTCCAGCAGGATACAGCATACGTGCCTGGCAGGAGTGGGGCCATTGCCAGGACATTACCTGCCCTTTTCTTCAGCCTCCCTATAGGAGGTGGGGGAAACTGAGGCACAAGGGGCAAGTCGGGGCAGGCCAGTGCTATGGGGCATCCCCTACCTCCCAAGCTTCTCCATCCACTGGGAACTCTCCCATTTGCAGAGCCAGGAGGAAAACCCAGCTGGTCTCTCCTCCGGACTTGAACCACTCCTGACGGCTCCTGGGCAGAGTCCCGGCAGATCCCGGGTGCCTCGGCTCCTCATCCCTACCACCCTTCTGCCAGGGAGGACACAGCATGCAGCCCATGCAACTGGGGATATCTTCCTCGCTCCTCCTTCCCTCGTGTTTAAATAATGCCCAGAACCCAACCCAAACCCAAACAACCAGCTCCTGCTGACCCTTGCGGGAAAGGTCGGCATTTCAGTAATTCCACCTTCCTCTTGGAGCTTTTCCACTTTTGTGTAGTGGGGGCCCAAAATAGCCCAGGAGCGTCCCCGACCACCTGCTATTTATAACCCCAGCTTCACAGCAAAACAATGGAGCTGTCTGAGTCTCCCTCCCAAAATAAACAGGCAGCCTTTGAGCGGACGGGAAATCCTGCTGGATCCCCGCTGTGGGGTGTGCAGATGGACGGGTAAACAGGCTGCCCTCCGCCCTACTGCGCCGCACCCCCGCTCCCAGCCCAGGCCACCGCCGTGGGGCCCGTGAGCCCCCCTCGCCTGCCACCCACAGCTTGGGCTGGTGGGGCAGGGATGCTCTCGGCAGCACCGGAGGGTGAACTGGAGGTTAGGCATCCTTGGTTCTCTGCTCTCCGGGGAGCCCAGGGATGTTTTTTTGCTGAGGGGAGGTGATGGAGTGTCCTGGACCGCAGTGCTGGGATGGGCAGCTTCGGACCAGGGGGTGCAGCTGGGGTCCCTCCTGGGGACCAGCTCTGTTGCACCAGGCTGGTGGCTTTTTTAACTTCCTGCACGCCCAGGTCCTCGCTCCCTGCTTGTTCTTCAGGGCTCTTCCATGGGGTGCATGTTCCTAAGCAGAGCTGACTTTTTGGATTTCAACGGCTGGGGCAACCAGGAGGGATCTCAGGCCATGGGAAGGAGCCTTGCTGCCTTCCATGGCCACTCCCAACCCCAGCCCAGGCCAGCAGGAGAAATGAGCAGCGAGGCCTTACCCACCAGCTACACCAACAATACGGTGACGAATTCGTGCCAAGGAAGGACGTGACAGCTGTCACCCCTCATCCCTGCGACAGCCGCGAAGATCCCCTTGCTCCAGTGAGTGTGGGAGGCTGGTGCTTGCACTGCAGCAAGGGCTTCCAGAGGGGCACGAGAACAGGGACCTGGACAGGCAGCCAAGTCCCTGACGTACAGATTGCAAAGCAGGAGACAGAAGGAGCCCCGGCTCCTGGCCCAAGGGGCTGACAACCACGCTTTTGCAGGAGCAGGGCTAAGTGTGAGTGACAGGCAGAAGGGAGGGACCATCTCCCATGCCAGCAGGACACCTACGCAAGCCTCCCCAGGTCTGCGAAACCCGCTGCATGCCCGCACTGCCACAGAGGCTGCCGGCGGGATGCGTCTCCCCAAATCAGCAGCATCTGCATCCACAGCGTGCCCCAGAGCCTGGCACATGCCCACGCTGTGGTGTCTTACGCTGAGCAGTGGTACCCAGCTCTGTGGCGTGGGATGCTGGGTTGTGGGGAGGGAGAGGATGGGCATTGCGAGTCCTCGGGTTTTGTTTGTGGATGCAAAGGTGGAGGGAGATGCATACGTGTTGCCTCTCCTCTCTGGAGCAGGGACATCCTGGTACCCATGAAAAAGCAAAGGATGCTGCACTGTGTGTGCACCTGGACATCCCCCACTCGAGGGAGCAGAGCGCATTGATGTGCCCAGGGCAAAATGAAGGGTCCATATCCCCGAGCAGGCTGGACCCGTGCCTGCCCCAGCAGCGAGTGCTCCCCGCTCTTCTGTCCTTGCCGTGTGCCAAACCTGCTCCTCGGAGACCCTGAATGGCTCTTTTCAGGCTTTTGTTTTTTGGCAGCTGTGTTTTTGTTTTCTTTGCCCCTCTCTCTCCCCTTCACTCTCTGGTTACTCGGTGGGCTCAGCTCCAGTGTTTACCCTCCTCGGCTCTGCCGTGCTTCCCCCGCTGCTGATCCCCTGCTCACCAGTGCCAGAGAGATGAAAAGGCAAAGCCTTGGTGCTCCCGCTGTTTGCCCCGTCTCCTGGGCTCCGCGGAAATGTTTAACTCCAAGTGTTGAAACCGAATATTTCCTGCTCTGAAAGCAGAGGGCTCGATGCGCAGACGCACCCCTGCGTGGAGGAATTTGTCCACGGGCTCCATTGGAGGGCATCTGCAAACGGATCCCAGCCCAGGCAGGGATGGAACCAAACCCTCCTGATCCTGCTGGAGATCGAGGGCCAGATCCTGCCCTCAGTTACACTGATACGGATCCAACATAATTCCTCTGAGTCCTCTGAGTCAGGCCTGATTCACCGCGAAGTGACAGGCTGGGAGCTGGGCTCAGGTACCAGGGACACAAGCGTGGCACTGAATAGGTGTGAAGGCATGAAGCCATCCCCGCTCCCACCCTGCGTCTGTGCCCCGGAACGGAGGGCTGACAGCACTAACGAGGTGTTTGCAGGCCAGGACTGGGTCGCTTGGAAGGGACAGCTTTCCCCTCACAAGCAGAATGGGAAATGCTGTTTTGGAGAGCATTTAAGTGAGAAAAAAAAGGGACCCAGCCCACCAACAGCCATTACAGCATGTGATGTACACAGCCCCTCGTCACTACGCAGCACTGAGTACATGATGCTCCCACGTCACTCCAATTGAGCAAAGTTTACAAGGCGTGAGGGCTCGCTCTGCCCAGGAGCTCAGCAAGTTGCCAAATGAATGAAATAAATTGTTTATAATTCAATTGCTCAGCTTCGCTGATGGCTTATTGCACAGCCAGGTGCCTCCCCAGGACTGCCACCGCGGGTGGCACAGGCAGTGCCAGTGGGTAGGGAGCACTGATGGGGGCACGTTCCCTGCTGGGGATGCGTTCGCTCTTTCCTAAGAGCCCTTTGCTGCGCAGACCCCAGAGCATCTCCTCCCCACACTGTCCTTCCTCACGGCCATCTGAAACTTGCCCCCGGGAGAACCAGCTCTTCTCTCCCAACTCCTAATTTCTCCTATCTCAAACTGTTTTCCACTTGTCTGAGTACCAAACTCCCCCTCCTCCAAGATGTCTCCCTCCATCTCGCCCTCCTATTTCCTCTCTCTCCCTCTTAAACACTCCATCATTTAAACCCAATCAAAGCCAGTTGATCTGAAACTCTTCTGAATAGAAATGACCCCATGCTGGGGCCCCGCAGCCCCGCGTGCCGCTTTGGGGGCCGCACTGAAACCAGGTGGGTGGTAATGGAAGTGCTGACACAGGCTCCTTGACAGCATCACCACTGCCAGCGCCTGTAATAATCCCTCCCGGCTCCCCCGCAACTTGGTTTCCGCGACGATTATTTTCCATTCGATGATGGGCTTGCTGTTATTTGTGTACTGATAGCAGATATCTCGTGTGACAAGCCTCCTTTCCTTCCAGCTCAAAAAACAATAATTCAAAGCAAGCCCCATATTAGCTTGAAAATAGCCAAACGCTCACTCTTCTCCCGGCAAGCCCGCACTGCAGCCGATGAGGCTCGCAGAGCCCTGACAGTAAGTGCAGCCAAGGGGCTGCACCGCAGCAGGGAGAGGATGACAATGGTGGGGCGAGGAAGGCAGAGATGGTTCACGTGTCAGTGCAGAGCACCCTGGAATAACAGCAGAGGCAAAAAGTATTTGGTAATAAAGTGAGGGAGCAGGAATAAAGTTGCTCATCGCTCTTCCATCTCCCTGATATTTACTGGTGTGCTCCCAGTGCCATCCCCATGGGGCTGCATCCTACCTGCTGGGTGCCACCTTGGATCCTGCTGGTTTTGACTGGGGCCAAAAGGTACGTGGCCCCCAAAAACCTGCACAAGGGGGTGGCTTGAGGTCAGGGCACGTTCTGCTCCTTCCAGCAGGCCCTTCCCCTTCCTCAGGCTCCTGGCTGGCTCTGGGATGCAGACCTCGGCTGTGTGGGATGCGGACCTCGGCTGTGTGGGATGCGGACCTTGGCTAAGTGGGATGCAGACCTCAGCTTGCTGCCCAGGTCTGGGTGCCCTGGATCTGGCCCCTCTTGCACTTGCTCTGCACAGGGTGGCGGAGAGCCAGGCGCCAGGGACAGCAATGGGCAGCGAGGTGACTCCGGCTTCAGGTGCTGCGGCTGGGTTCAGCATCTGGCTGTAACCACATCCACAGCACGCCTTAACTCTGCAAACACCTCACAGTGCAGCGAGCACATCCAGACCACTGAGGAATCTCCCTGCATTGAGCAGACCTGCCCTGCCCTGGAGGACATGTGTTTTGGAGGTGTGTGCAAGCGGGAAGAGAGCAGAGGTCTGGAAAAGTGGCTTTTCATGTAAGAAAAGACTTTTGAAGAGTCACTGCTTCTCCACTCCTGCATCACAGCACAAAGCTGCCACAGGGCACCAGCAGAAGCTGGACTCGGATTGTGCTGGGCACGGCACGGGGCCACTCCTGCCTTGAATCCAGCAGAGAGAGGCACAGGGATGGGTGACAGCCAGTTTTAGACAGCTAAGGTGTATAAAACACATAGAGGCACAGACGGACCGAGAGACCTCTACAAACTCATGGGCAAGCTGGGGCAGAGTGAAGAGCTGAACTCAGCCCCCTGCATCCCTGCCAAGGGCCTGATCCCCAGCACTGCTCCCTGCTAATGTGCCCAAGCTCCCAAGCAGCTTAGAAAATATACCTGCTTCTCCTGAGGCTAAAAACTATGGAGGGATCTGAGGCAGAAAAGCTTGCTAAAATACTGATTTCCTTCCAAAGAAAAGAGTTGCTCTTGTAGCTGCCTCTCCAGGCAAGCTGGATACTGGAGAGGACTGGTGTAAACTGGTGCAGTGCTGCTGCCACGCAGCTAACATCAGCTGGGGCGATCCCATGAGTTGCGTAGTAAAAATGTGTGTTCAAACAGCACCCTGGGCTCTTCAGAGGCTGTTGCACGCCCTGTCGCGTCTGGCACCATGTTTCTCACGGCGGGTGGTGGCCCGGCAGTGAGGAGAGGTGAGGAGCCCCTCCGAGCATCTGACCCCACCACTCGTGATCCCGGCCCTGGCTCTCCACCTGCGGAGATCACGGCTGCCCGGCACGGGGCAGAGGAAGATGGATTGAACTGGGCAATAATTTAAGAAACTGAGTGAGTCTGTACATCCAATCACTTTACAAATCAGGGGAAAAGGAGAGAGGAGTAAAGGCAGGAGCGGGGGGAGAAGTGAAAAGGCTGCGCAGGGAAATGCATCACAATTACTGTCTCGGCTCTAATGAGGAGCCTGTCATGAGGCTGTCATCCTGCGGAAAGCCACCTACTCAGAAAGATTCAATAAAAAAGTAGCAGAGAGATAAAAAAGAGATATATTTCAGCCCTTGCTAATATTCTTTTCATTTGTCCCAGCACAAAATAAGATACTGCACTTAACCGGCTCGGTTAAAATGAAAAGGGGGGGGGCGGGAAGGGAGCAGCATTGATCAATACCACTAAAAGCCGGGAGACACGGTGATGGAGTGCAATTTTTTTGTCTGTGCTGAAGCATAGCAGAGGCCCGGGTGGGGTAATTTATGATTCGCACGCATGCTGGCTAACTAGAGGCTGACAAGACAATGAATCCTCGATGAGAGGGACGCGGGCTGCCGGGAGAGCTGGAAAGGGAGAGCGTGACAGGGACCTGGAAGGGAGAGGGGAAGAGGAGGGCTGGGACAGGCTGCGGTCCCGTCTCCCCGTGGCACTGCTCCTGGGCTCAACGCAGCTCTGCAGAGCAAAGCAGAAATGCCTCCTCAGGCTTCACAAGAGAAAAATAGAGAAATGCCAAGAGCAAGCCAAGGGGCTGCGCTGCCTCCATCCCTGCCCTCCTTCCTTGTGGCTCCTGGCAGGGGAGGCTGCCCACGCCGGCTTTCCCCAGGGAAGCACATTGGTGTCTGGCCACGACCCGTGCTGGGCTGGAGATGGATCAAACCGGGACAGCAGGGATCAGGGACAGAGACAGATGATCCCTTCTCTGCTCCAGCTTCTCTGACGGGTGCTGGTATGAGTCTGGGCAAGCTCAGGACCACAGAGTTGGACCTTCCCACTGCCACCCATCCTCTGCCCTGGCAGCGAAAATGGAGCCTCCTCCAACCCACTGCCTCGTCTCCAAAACACACAAGTCCTGGGGAGCAGCTGGGTCTCCCCAGCATCAGTGGAGTCCCTGGCTTCAGCAAACATGGCACGGCAGAAGCACTCCTGGGGGAATCCTACAGTTCTGTCCCTCCAGCCTGGGGGATCTCCTGGAGCGTGATGCACCTCCTTCCCCCCACATCCTTGAGCTGCCCTCCATCCTGTGGGTCTTGTTACGCCATGCAGCCAAGACTGGCCAGGCTGTGGACAAACCACCCAGAGCCAGTGGGACCCAGGGACCATGCCTACAATTCTGCAAAATCTGTGGCCCACAGCCAGTTCTTCCTCAGTGGGGCTTGCAAAACCAGGCACTGGGACCCAGCACGCTCCCCAGCAGGCAGGCAGCCAGGCAGGAGACCCCAGGGCTCTCTCGCTGGCTGTGCTGTGTGTGCAGTCGTGGCTGGACTGAGTACGGGGAATGGCTCTGCCTCCTCACCACCCCTCCTCCTCCTCCTCCTTGATGGCCTGGCATGCCCGGGGCTGTGCATCCAGGGCTGGCAGCCGGGTGACATTCACTAGCAGGCCTGGCCTCTAGCCCTGTTTGCTGTTACAAGGGTCACTTTTTGTCCCTTGTTGAACCAGTCTCCTGAGCTGGGGTTCCTGCTGGGCTGGTGGGAGATGGTGGCGAGGAGGAGCTGTGTAGCTGCATTGCCAAAGTGTGCCTTGATTATCCATGCTCTGCATCAACTCTTGGGATGGAAAGACCTGGAGCAAAATACCTTCTTTAGCTGCCAAAAAATAACAGCAGTGGGAACTAGAGAAGGTGGGAGTTTCACAGGAACATCCCCATGTCTGGCTGGGAGCCCATAAGAGAGCTGGGGTCTGAGGTCCTAGACACTTTTGGGGTCTGTGCCATGCTCTGATTGCTTCATCCATACCAGAAACCAGGATGCAGTTGTGAGCGGGAGTGACAGCCCTGCACAAGGGCTGGGGGAGCGCCGGAGGTCCTTTTCCCTCCTGGCTGCATCCCACCGCTGCACATCCCAGCTCCCTGCAAAACCTGCAGGACGATCCTGTACCAGACTGCAGCTGCTCAGCTCTTGCGCGCCCCGTCCTCCTGCTCCTCTGGCTCCTTGGCGAAGGATCTGGCCGCATCCTGAGAGACAGGATCAGCCTGGAAATGGGACTCTGCCTTCACCATTGGCAGTGAAACAAGAGCCTGGGGACCACCCCACTGCCAGCGGGGCGGGGGCTTGCTGTGGGTCCCCCCGTAGCCCAGAGAGGTGCCCCAAGAGGGGCTCCAGCCCCATTCTATCCCTGCAGCAGATGCTTGCAGGCAGCCACGCTGCTCCCATGCCCTTGACTTGGAGGGCAGCCTGTTAAGTTGGTGATATACTGATACGCCTATAATTCGAAGGGGTGATGGGGTAGAGTCTTTCCCTGCCTCCCACCCACTCCCTCCCCCCCACTTTCCAGCTCCTCTTCTCTCCTCCCTCGGGGGTGTGTGGGGCACATATCGAAAACACAGATATTGAACTGTCAAAACTATTTCCTACAAGAAAATAGATTCATCAGCTTGCAGCACGCAGGGTCATTGCCACATTTTCCCCTCGCGCCAGCACCTGCACATGCCGGCGCATACCCAATGCCTCTTCGCAGCACCGGCACTTTAGCTTGTAGCTCAGGGCCCTTAAGTGACTTTGAGAAATGGATAATCGATTATAATTCCACGGGCCTCTCTGCAGATTTATCCGGAGAATGTATAAAAGCCAGGGATTGGGAGAAGCGGGTCCTTCTGGCCAACACGTCGATTGCCTGCGCTCTCCGTGCCCGGCTCGGAAAATCGCATCCCGAGCACGACTCTGTTTAATCCATCAGTACACAATCAATGCACTCTGTAATCAACTCTTGATCACTTAATTTTACACATGTTGGCTGAATCCCTTTGTTTAATCACTAGATCAGGCTGCCTTGTTGCACTGCCCCCTCCCTGCTTAACCCTCCCTGACCCTCGTCCCCCCCCTCCACCGCCGGCACCACCAAACGCAGCCCGGAGCCTTCATTTCACCTTGAGGAAGAGCTCCTGTGAATTTAGAGAGCTCTGAGATGGCAAAGGAAGGGCAGAAAGGAAAACAGAAGGAGTGAAAAAATAATGCCGGAGAGAAAGAAAATATTTTCCCTTCTGTGTCTTCCTAGAGCTTGTCCTGGCCATTCCCACCCACGTAACAGAAATCTCCGCCGGGATTTAAAAGGGGGCTGCATGTTGGGATATGCGCACTGAAGGCCCGCACCATCCCAGGGAGAATGGGCACATCGGGGTGTCACTGGTCAGAAGCACCGGCACATGATGGGCACTCATCACGTGGCTTCCCCGGCCGCATCTAGCCCCTCCAGCATCCTTCCCACCCCATTATTATTTTGACTGTTTTAGCAGCCGAGGCCATTATGATCATCGGTTCTTGATCTTTCCCTCCCAGAGGCATCCTTGGGAACATCGCTCCCATCTCACCAGGGTTCATCTTCCTTTTTGCGGCAAGAGCACGACCCTCGGGTTGCGAATGCATGTAAACGCAGCTATTTGGCATTTTTAGCGTGATTTGTGTCGCTAGCCTGATGCCACCTCACCCTTCACCCGTGCTCCGCTGGCACGCCAGGGTCAGCATCCGGGGATGCTCATAGGTGGAGATGTCGGACTGCCCGACATTGAAATGCGCTGGAATTTTGCAAGCATGCGCCTCATCCTGCTGTTGAATAACCCCTTCCATGAAGAGTTGGTCGCATTTTAATTGTGTGATGAGAACCTGAAGGTTCAGAGATAGGGGGACCACGTACTTGCAATCCAAACGTGGACCATTTTGACCGGCCATGTAGGTCACGCAGCACATTCCTCCCACCCAAGCAGCACAGCAGTCATTCATAACCCAGTTAAATCTTCCTTTTTAAAGAGGCCTTGATGCTGCCTCTAATTTGGCACGTGGAGTAACTGCTGCTCATGCTTGCAAGAATAAATGATGGGATATGCTTGAACAAGAGGGATCTGGAAGTGCAATTGCCAGGGGAGTGTGCAAATGTTAGCTTTGCACAGGAAACTCGCACAAAACTGCGTGTTGACACCAAGAGGCCAGCTGTAGGACAAAGCAGGCGCGGATGTTTAAAGAGAATTCCAGTTGCTATCCTATAGCAAATAGTCTTCAAAGAGCCCCTGGAGCTCTCAGCTTCTCAGCATGGAAAGAGGAGCTTGTACAAGATGAAACACAAATAAATAGTTTACCATAGAAAAGATATCCAAGGCAAAGAGTGAGATGCAAGTTTTAGATCTCACATTAGCCAGCTGGGGTTTTATTGGTCCCCAAGTAAAAGCTGTAAATAAAATACAAACCTAACCTGCATATTGTCAAACTACATTTAAAAAAACGCCACAACTTAATTGCACTCAAGAGCACCAAGGGGCGAACTGGTGTACGGTGCATTTCAAGGCAGCCCGCAGAGCTGTTAGTAAAGTGTAAATCCAAGAGCTGGACAAGTGGAGCCTTTTACCTTGGGATCTGCTGACAGACACAGATTACTTCTGCTTTGCTAACATAGCTCATTCCTGCCCCAGAAACTCTTGGTAAGGGGTTAGTAAGAACAGAGAGCACAGAAAGCTCTCTCCTCTGCTCACACTGACATCGGTGCCAGTGAGGAAGGATGGGTGGCGGGTGGGATGCCGAGACCCGTCTCCTTGTTTCCAGGCTCCTTGCCTGGCCATAGGGAGCAAAGGTGATGCTGCACTTCAGGGAGTCACAGCCCAGGTGACAGGGACAGCGGCTCCAACCAGAATTAGCCAGCAGGGAATGGGTGAGCGACCAGAGCATCTTCCCCTCCTGTCCTCACTGCTGAGGGCTCCCAGGGGCTCCTGTGTCAGCCTCTGCAGTGCTCCTGGGGAGCTCCAGAGCAAGGACAGGTCTTCCCTCCATGTCAGGCTCTCATCCCTCCTGTGAGGGAGCTCAGCTGCTCTTTTCACCCACTTTTCCTTTTCACTGCATTCATCCTTTAAAACTTAATATATGCTGATATGTTGACAACATCAAAACTAGCCCACCTGGCTCAGTTTAAGAAACTGCTCTTCCCAGCAGATCCACGCTTGGGATCTGATCTGGGCTTCACCTGACCACAGTCTGCAGGGCTTTTTCCCCAGGGTCTGCAATTGTTCAAGGTAGTCTGACTTCCACAGGAACAGGCAAAGCCAGACCAGGTCACTCTGTCCCCGGAGTCCCTGGCTAGGGGATCAAAGGGTCACCCTGCCTGGGGTCTGCCACCGAACCAGAAAAGGGACAACTTGCTTTGGCCAGGGGTGACGCTGGGCTGTACAACAGTCGCTCTTCAGCCAGCTCCTTCTGCCCATCCCTGCTCCTCTTCCTCATCCCCTGGCACAACACGCACTGTTTGGGTTGGGGTCCTGCTGTGCAGGAGCAGGGCAGGATGAGGCCTCGCAGGCACGTCCAGGGGACCAGGCGGCATCTCTCCCGCTAGCACTGCTGGGGAGAGGATTGCACCAGCCAAAGCTGCCCTCACAGCCCATGGAGCAGACCCTTCCCATGACCAGGCAAACCCCACATGGATTTATTTGCTGCCTCCAGACCACTCTCACAGGCACATCACAGGCAATCAGGGATGATGCCCTGTCCAGGAGAGCTAAGTGCCCAAACAGAGTGTGCAGAAGGGGAACCCAGGCAGAGACGGGACATGCCTGGGTTGGGAGAAGAAGATAACGTCAAAGCTGGGGATGGGTTTACAAATCCTGGCCCAGAAGCAGTGAACCCTCTAGGAAGAGCAGGAAAGACCTCGCTGCAAGCCACCATGGAGGAGACCAAGCACAGGGCCGGAGGAGAGCCTCCCCCACTGTCACCCACATGCCAACACAGGCGATGACAGTGTCACATCCCTCCCACCGTTTTCAGGTGGAGGAAGGGAAATAAGAAAAAAAAACCCAAAACAACCTGCCAAGGACTAATTAATATTTAATTTACTGCAAAATGTACTTATTATTCCCAAGTAATTGGCCGACTGCACAGCTGTGACCACTAATGAATAGAGGGGGGACAAGATGCAGGGACAGGAGGCGGGTGGGGGGAATGCGGGGGTGGTGTTGTCTTTGATCAGACCCTGCTGCCTGCCTTTAATGTGCATAATAAGAAAACTTAAACAGCTTTGATTTTTTTTTTTTTTTTAAGATCTAAAAACGGCCGTGATGCCACTAAGGGATTGCGTTTAGCTTATTGCACTGTAATCGCCCTATTATCGCTGCAACTTTAACGAGGGGGGAAAAAAGGACTTTGGAAGATGGCATTTGCAAATAGGTTGTTGAATAACACTGCTGCTAAACACAGAGAAAACAGGCGAGTCCTGCTTATTGTGATTCCTTGCATAGATTGCCAATACCTGAGGCACTCAGCATCCCCGTCTCTATTGCCGCTTTTCGCTCCGTGATTGAACTATTGGCTCATTTAACTCTAAGGACGGGAAATATTTTTTTACTTGCTAATAGAAGTGTGGCTCGGCTGTGGCCCAGCGTAGATTTTTAGATCAGTTTTTCTTGATGGCTTATTCTACAGAGAGAGTTAATTTCACCCCAGTGCAGAGTGCTTAAGTGGGATTTAAGTGGCGCACGAGTCTTTCGCTGACCCCTTCGCACAAGGTGAAATCTGCCCTGAGAGCCTCTCCTCCCCAGAGAGGGATGCTCAGCACGAGGCGGGGACACATCCTGATGCTTCAGCCTCCTAATCTGCTGCCAGGATCTGGCGTTTCACGCACGGTCCTGACCTGCACGGGCACAGCTTCTGGGGACCGGGACGCCCTCGTCCCCGTGCCCCGGGGTGCCTCGGCTGGTGCACAAGGAAATGCACCTTCGCTAGGTGGAGGGGATGTGGAGGAGCGTGGGGAAGGGACTGAAAGTCCTGGTTTCTCCCTCTTTCTGGGTCCTGACCTGCCCAGACCCTCGCTGTTCCCTCCCACGACGGCCGCAGTTGCTGTAGTAGCCACCGCTTTTTCCCCGGGAGGCCAAGAAGACCAGGGCTGCCTTCCCCTTGCCCCGAGCCTCACCGCTCCTCTCCTCCACCGCATTCCCCACCCCAATTAAAGGCCTGGCGGTGGGTCCGAAGGCTCCTTCAGCTTTACGACAGCACCGAGACCTCGGGCCAAGTTCCCATCCCGCTTCCACGGGTGTAAATCCAAAGCGACTTCATGGACTTCAACGGCGCGAAAGCCAGATCAGCACTTGGCACCTCCGCGCCTCTCGGCATCCAAGTCTGTCGAGCGGCGGGCCGGGAGACGTGCCGTCATGGCCGCCCGCTGCTCCCGCCCCGTGGCTGCCTCTTCCCTCCGGCTAAAGCAAACAGCTCATCAGACACCGTCCCGGGGAGGCTGCGCCGTGGCAGGCGGCCACGGCACACAGCAGAGGGGGGAACGGCCCCGGCGGGGGAGAGGTGTGAATCACGAGAGCACAGAGGAGACGGAGCACACGCACCCTGCGAAGCCATCGGGAGGCTGGAGGGAGTTCAGGGGAGGGCGGCGGGAAGGATCCGGGGTTGGCAGAGCTACGCCTGCGGCTCCGCGGAGCGAGGAGAGATGCCCCTGACCTGCCGTGGGCCCCACGTGTCTCTGGGCAGGGACCTCTCACTGAGACGACGGCCTGACGCCTCCCCGTCCCTCTGTGAGGGACCGGTGCTGGTGGCTTTCCTACCTGGTGGGGACAGAGGCAGAGCAGGACGGCGCGTGCGGCTTTCGGCGGGGGGGACCTGCTCTGCACCTTCTAACGTGCAGACGCGCAGGGAAAAGGCAGGGTTGAGCTCGGGAAATGCATCCCCATGGGTCATGATGGAAACAGGTGGGCATCTTGCTGCTCGCGTGTGCCCAAAAAAAGGTTGAGCAGGGCAGAAGGAAACGCACAGCTGGGAGCACACGCCTGCACGTAGGTTTTCCCATCTGGAATAAAAATACCTGTATCCCCTGTAAAGGGAGCAGCTGCGCCGGACATGGTGCTGGCAGAGCTGGGATGGACTGGTACCACCACCCCCAGCCTGGGCACACAGGCAGGAGCTGCTGACAGTGCGGCCGCAGCCCAGGTTAAAGGCTGGCTCTTGCTTCACCTTCCTTTTTGCTTGATTTATAAGTTGTCCTCTTTGAATCTGCTTCAGCCTGGAGTTTGGCTTGGGAATTTTCTTTGAAATGGGAAGAGAGTTTTTCTCTGAAATGTCACATCGCTTATTAATTTTAATAGATGGATTATTTTTTTTGTAAAGAAACAGCACAGTAATAAACTCCGCTCTGTTTGTAGGGCCATGGATGTGTAGGAAGCTGTGCAACCCTCGCTGCCTGCGTGAGGGCAGGACCCTGGCATTAAACTCCTCTGGGAGCTGTGGACCAGAGGATGGGCTGGAGGGGCTGCCAGCCCATCCCCATCACCCACGGGTGACCACCACAGGCAGAAGTGGCTCAGAACATCTCCCCCCTGCAATGCAGTCCCAGCTGACATCCAAAACGGCCGTGTTTGGCTTGAAAGCAACTCCAGCTCTACTTTTTGACTACATGTTGTGCATTATCCCCATAGTAAAACCGTAACGGCAGCAGAAAACTATATGCTAACCCAATAAATAGTAACAGGCCCCCTCGGAGGCATTAGAGGGGAGCGTGTCAGCACACAGCCGGCCGTCTCAGCACCAAGGGAGCCGCGCAGCCAGAGGACACCGGGGGCTGCAAGGCAAGGAGCAGACCGGGCGCAGCGGGGTTTGCGGGGAAGCCCCCTCTCCCTGCCCGCACGGCGCCTGTCGCACATCGGACTGGCTCGCGTGGCTCCTCTCGGAGGGTGAAATTCAAACCGAGACGCCGGGACTGAGCCAAGAGCGTCGGCGCCACGCCAGCCCCGTCCCTGCTCCGCGAGCCACGGCGAGGGCGCTGAGCCGCCGGCAGAGGTACCACCTCTCTTCCCAAGCTGTCCATCGCCATCTCTGCCTGATGGCCAGCAGCTTTCCATGTCTCTCTCGGGCTGCCCTGCTCCTTCCCTCTCCCCTCCACCCTCTTGTGCTGGCTGTACCAAGAAGCAGTCACTGCTAGAACCCCCAAAACCGCATTTCTGCCTTGCTCACGACCAGCAGATCCTGCAATAGAAAAATTGCCATCAGATGTTAAAGGGGAAAAGCAATTTTGGTTGGGCTCTTGGCAAGCCGAGCTGGCGTTGGCCTCGCGCCGCTTGATTTTCCTCACTGGGTGCTGCCTCTCTGGCATGAGGAAGGAGCTGGCTGTCAACCCACGGAGTTTTATTTTGGAATTTATTAAACCTGATCAGAGAGGCGCTGTTTTTTTGGTCCTACCTCAAGGCGACAGTCAGCCGGCCCTCAGCATCTGCCAAAATAATAATTAACATGTATTTGATTAGTGCCTTGTGTGGGGGGAGGCTGATGCTTCGTAACCATGAGTGGCCGCTGGGAAGCGGGTCAGCACTATCCCTATTTCCCAAAAAACTGCTGCGAAGAGGTGAGTATGGTCTCGTGGCCATGATGTGACACAGGAACTCAGGACCAGAGACCACCTGTTTGATCTCACTCATTTTCCCATGCTGTGAGCCCTCATTTCTAGAAAGAAATTGTCTTTCCCATATTTTGGCTCCCTTCTCTGTTCAGCCCTCAAGCTGAACAGGACAGGGACTGTGCGCAGTGCTCTGCTGCTATACGTGGCCCTGTCTAAGTGCAGCCTCAAGAAAAACATAAATAATATTATAAATAATAAAACAAAATACTAAAAAATATAAATAATAAAAACAATATAAATAATAAAAAAATATAAATAATGAAAAAGTCAGTCTCTGGCTCCCAGTCCTCTCCTTGCCTGACCCAACCTGTCCTCCCGCTTGCTCCTTCCTGCAGTGCCAAAGCAGATGCTCAGCAGCAGATTCCAGGTCAACCCCCCAAATATCCCCAATATCAGTGTTGTATCTTGGACACAGACACAAAAATCCAACACAGGCAAAAAAAATCAACAAAACACCCCAGGGAATTTAAAAATCTGACCAGATAGGCACTATTGATGGAGAAATATAAATGCTGCTATTTTGGTGGCGGCTTTGCAAGCCCTAAACCTGAGCTGCAAAGTGGATTGTTGGGTTCGATTTGTCAAACTGGGAGGCTGGCAAGTTTGGGCAGCTTCACAGACTGTGTTTTATGGAACCTTTCAGGAACCCTCAATAAAAAATGTATTAGATTAGTAATTTGAGTCCCAAATGACCAATTTGAAACGATTGCTTTCTTATGATTTTTCTGAAAGTGCCTGTTTTGTGAGAAATTGCTTGAAAAATCAGACAGAGTTTTTAGAGACAATTGTAACAGCACACACGAGGGCTGGGCACAACGGGTTAGGAGAACATTCATTTAATTGAGAAAGGGAAAAAAATCTTTTGTAATGCCTCCTCTCTTTCCCCGGCTTCTGCATTAACGTAATAAGGTCTAATTCTTAAATACTTCTCCAGAAAGGAAAATGCCTTATTCAATCCCATATTCAGGTGGGGAGAAGGGAGGTGTGGAAGGGACATGACTTGCCGAGGTTGCGCATTCTGAGCAGAGCTGGAACAGGAGCCCTGTGCTGGGTCCCCAGCAGGTCCCAGTTCAGGCAGTTATGGCTCCTTCCCAGCAAACTGGTTTTCCTCCCCTCTGCTCATCTGAGAGCTGCCGGCGTGGGACATCTGCCATAGCAGCTGGGTGCACCAGAGGGGCAAGGGGTAGCCAGGCTCTCGGCAGAGATTTATACTTCACCATATGGAGACGTATAGTATACATAGTTCAAACAAAACTGTGAGCTATGTTTTATTAATTTTATTACTAGAAATGTTAATGAAAAATGCCATTTAAGTATGAGATGCACCAGAAATTAAGTGTACGATGACCTCCCAAGGTCCCTTTCAACCTAAATTATCCTACAACTCCACTACCCTGTGATCATCTTCTTCTCTGTCTTCTGGTCTCTACGCTTTATGGACCAGGCTCACAGCACATATTCAAGCTTTCTGCCCTGACCACAGGGCTCGAAGCATGCCTTTTCTATTTATGTAAAGGAAAACTGAGATTCTTATATCGCCACTTGATTGCAGGGGCTGAAACTTTAAGGAACAAAAAAAAAATCCTGAGAGTCTTATGATAAACTTGTGAAAATTGGCAATCCTGAGAATGAATCACCCTGGGATACCGCTACCTGGAAGGTATTAAGGAATTACAGTATACAGCCTAATTAGGATTATTATTCAGGGCTGGGCTGGTTAGGAAAGATGCAGGATTTGGAGGAGAAACAGGAGAAGAAGGACTAACCTACCCTCCATCCTCTTCTCTTTATCCTGTCCAGTAAATCCTGCCTTCGTACCGCCTACCCTCCTTCTCTTCCCCCCATACTCCCACTATGCCACCTATTTCCCTCAGTTTCCCACTCCTGTTTTGAAAGGACACCTCACCTCTTTTCATAGAAAATACAGAAAAAGAGGCGAGTTGCTGGGCCCTTGGTGCGCAGCACCTCCAACCACTGTGCGTGCATACCGCATCCCTTCTGCCTTATCCTCCGCCCTTCATCCCGGGAACTCCCCGGGACAGCAGCATCTCCCCGGGAGTCTGGTCCAGCATCCTCCATGCATAAGCGGGGGATGGCATCCCATTAGAGTGATCAGCTCTAACTGGGACATCTGGGCATGACTCCAGCCCAGAGTAAATTAACTCAGGTCCCAGTAATGGCTTTTGCAAATACATAGCAACTGTGTATGTTTTGATCAGAGGTTAACCCCCAGGCAGCAGGACTGGGGCCATTTTAGGGTACTTCCAGGGGTGAAGTGATGGAACAACCCCTCCAGTATTTGTGTTGTTCAGCTTACCAGCTTGATTATTAATGAAAATGTGAAAAAACAGATCACTGAAATATCTTTACTCTTATTCTCCTTAATTGCTCCTATTGAAGCAATATTTTTAAACAGACCATTTTTTAAGACAGGAAAATACCAAGTCAGTAGGTTTTGCATAAATGGCAATTTGCAAAACTGCAAAGGTGACATTTTTGACATGAACATTTAACAAAAAATTAATATTTTGTCTCTTTAATAAATGGGTATTTGCGAGAGAGAATCCATTATAAAAAGGGAGCTAACGCAAGGTTCTTGAAGCCATTTCCATCAATTGCTATAAGATTTATATGTAAATATGTTAATGGTACTATTAATAATTTAATGGGGGCATGGCAAGCTGTGTTTACATAATAAATATGATTAAGTGTTTCCCTCGAATGAAGTTGCTGAACTGTCACGCTACCCCAGGTTATTATCAACATGGCTTTAAAATGTTAATCAGACAATCAGAAGGAAATAGTCCCCATCCCCGCTGGACCATCCAAGTTGTTTTAAACACAGCTCCCCATCACTGCATCAGACAGTCCCAAAACCCTCCCACAATCGCTGCAGTGTTACCAGCAGAGGCGTGGAGATTTGCTAAAATGCAGGGACAATATATTACCTGATTTTATTTTTTACAAGGGTGGACTAACACAATCCACTTGAATGGAATCACTTCAGATTTACTTGAGTGTAATTGAGAAGAAAATCTGGTCTGAGATAATTAAGTCGCTGAATATGCTTATCGCTCCTTAAATCCACTGTGCACAGAGCAGGGAGAACTGCACAGTCTTTGGGCAGTGGGAATGAAGCAATTTCTGGGATGATGGGGGAGGCTGCAAACTTCAGCAAACTCCTACCTCCTTGCTGGACTTTATCCACCTGGAGTTGCGGGATCCTCCCTTGTTCGAGCATCACTGTCTCTCTAAATGCTTGCTGGATTAAAGTTTTTTGATAGCTCAGACAAAGCTGCCCTGAAGCTGCACACCACAGAGAGTTCGTGGGTGCTGCAGCGGAGTCCCAGGCTAAGCCCCCGCGCAGCCACCCCGGCTTGCCTGTTAAGCTTGGCTTGCCCACTAAGCCTGGCTTGCCCGCTTCCAGCAAAAGCCTTTAGTCTGAGCAGGCAAGGGATGGAAAGGGTTAATTTAACCGCAGTGCAAGGCCAATCACGCTGAGGTGTCAAACTATAATTTTATATTAGGGCCTGTAATAGTTACTAGAGTTTTACTACAATAACTACATGTCCAAGCAGAGTTTAATGAGAAAATCTATAGTTTTGCTATGGTATTTTCTCTTAGTTTGCATAATTCCCTGAATGCAACCCAGTAAAGCTTTTGACCCGAGATAATAAAAAGGTGATAAAAATGGGCTGTAAAACCCAGCATATACATACATATATATATTAAACAGCCACTACAAAATTATGAGCAATTTCCACAAGATAAGACGAAACAAAAACCCTCTTCAGACACAACTAAATCAAGGGAGAACAAAACTAAATTAAACTGATAAATTTAAATCACAAGCAACCCCAGAATTGTGGATCATGGACCTGATCCTGCCTGAGCTCAGCCTGGGTGCTTTAGGGACAGGATCTACCCCGAGGAGGGCAAAGGGCTGGGTGCGTCGGGTGTGGGCTGATGCACATCACGGAGAGGGGATGGGAATTTTCCTGCGGATGGGAGCAGCCACCGGCTGGTGTGCTAATTCTCAGAGTTTAATTCATACTCTACGAATTATAAATAGGAACGGTCTGAAGCACTGTACTGATAGCTGGACAGACAACAAGATGTGGCACGGTACGCTTTTCTCCCAAGGATCTGCAAACAGGAGGGCAGCTAATGACCAGTCTGTTTGGATACTCAAATCATGCCCGCACCACTCCAGGTTTCATTTAAGGCAGACTACATCTGTCTTGTGCATTTCTGACTTACAAAGCACCAACCGGTGCTCTGTAGATGACAGATCTCCCTGCGTTACTATCCCTTCCTCCCAGGTGGAAACACTGGGGTGTAGCTAAAGGAAACCTCACGCAGGGAGGCAGTGGAAGAGCTGGAAGACCAGATTTTAAACCCGGCCTTGCGCGTGTTAAGGAACATATATGGGGAAATTACTGCTTGCTCAAAGCTCAAATGACTGGAGCGCTTGCAGGAAGGTCCCAGCCAAGGACCACGCGAGGCTGGGCAGGAGCGAGCCCGTTCAACACCACCGCTAGCTAACTGGGGAGCAAACCCGGCAGTGCGGCTCAGGCCGGCGCTCGCAGCTCCCAGCAGGAATGGTGCCAAGTTTAGGAATGGCCCGGGGGTTGCAACCTGCCCAGGGAAACACGTCTGTTTGGGTGGTAAGAGCTGGTAAACTGTATCGGCTCATCCCTCACACTTAGCTATTCCTATCAGCTAGGCTATTCCTTACAAATATCAGGTGCAGATTTACTTGTTGGTGGCAACGAGCTCTCATGAGCCCCCATCTCCTCCTCCAAACACCGTAATCTCCCCGAAAGCTAGTGAGAAACCCTGTGCCTGGCCAAGCGAGGTCTGGGTACCATTTATTTCCGTGAAGACTTTACCAAGGAAGATACAGGTCTGGGACACGGGTCCCCCATTCTGACCTTGGTTAAACCTCTCCTCCCACTCCCCTTGTCCGTGTGGGTGTGATCACCGAGCCGGAGCCCGGCCGAATGCGAGTTGGTGAAGGAGGGAGGAGGCTCCTTAGCTGAAAGGCACGCGAGAAGGACACATTAAATCATCACACACTCACTCCGCATTTCCTCCTCCACCCTGCAGCTGGTTACGAGGAGGTTTGGATTGTAAATACAGCAGTAACTTTCTCCATAAAAGTCAGCCTCTTCTCTCCGCCGGAGCCATCAAGGGGTGGCACAACCCAGTGCTTGGGATCTAATAATAACAGCATCTTTCATTGCTACGGCATCTCCTGCCCCAAAGGCTACCAAAGGGCTTCACAAGCACGCTCCGCACATTTGGATCTCATCCTGAAACGCACCCGCTTCCAGGGACGGGCAGAAAAAGTTATTTACAGGAGGAATTCAGAGAAGGCAAGGCAGAGCAAGCACCGCCACCCATTTAGGGCATGGTGGTGAACACAAAATACGCCTTGGAAATTTTTATGTCCAAAAGCAGTTGTACTTTGGATTCTGCATCGCCCTGAAGACTGGACATTTCATACATCCGTACCGTGAAGTGCCTGCCTCGCACACGGGGCACGGCCGGCAGCTTCCCTTCCCGCCTCCCTTCCCCACCCAGAGGGTCTCGGTGTGGGGGAAGATGCCCAGACCAGGCTGCCGCCTTGGGGAGAGCACCGGGAGGGAAGCACGAGGTGGGTCGGACGTGCCGGGCACCGTCTGCCCTGACCGGTGGCCCCTGAGGTTCATCTCCATTGGGTCCGTCTCTCTGGCAAGCTCCTGGCTCTCTGTCACCCTGCCAGCTCCGGGCTGTCCCTCTCCCATTCCCCCATCAATCACCCACAACGGGGATGATGTGTTAATGTTTTTCCTATAGACAGACACATTATGTTTCCACACTGCCTCTGCACACGCCGTGTTTACGCCCCTTCTCCCTCCGGGGAGTAAATCAAGCAAATTGATGCGAGCCATGATTAATTGTGTATCTCGGACCAATCTTTTACCGAGTCCCTCACACGGGCAGGTTGTTCCCCCCCTCTCCCTCCCCGACGAACAGGGGAGAGGAGACGGCGCTCTGCTCGCTCCCTCTCGCGCAGTTTGACGGATAGAGCCTGCCCGGGACGCGGCGAGATAAATTTGAAAGGCCTGCGCCGGGCTGTCAGCGTTAAAGATGATGAATGTGGGAGGTGAGGCGGGAGGGACCCGCCGAGCTCGGCGTAATGGATAGGGCTCCTCGGGAATGGATGCTCGCCCGGCGATTCTGCGTTAATCTCCGGGCTCCGCCGAGGTGCCGCCGACTGATAACAAGGAAATAGGAATGACAACAATTTTTAGCCGAGAGATTCTTCACAAAAATGCCAGCCTGCTGGAGGTCTGACAGGCCCTGATTGAATGGGAGCGGGGAGGGGGGAGCCTGCGAGCACCTCTTGACTAACATGCAAAAGATGGATCATTTCATTCCCCCGCCTGACCATCTACATTTATTATCATTTCCCTTAATTCTGCCTCGCTTAGATACCTGTCAGCACCGTTTCTCTTCCGAAGGCCGGCTGATGGGATCTGAGCGGGGCCGGAGCCCCCATCCCTCCTCCGGCGCGGGAAGCAGGAGCATCCCTGCCGCAGCAGGCAGCATCACGGACATGGCTGCCCTGCCCTCGGCTTGCCTGGACGGACGGGCAGATCACCAGGACAGGCTTTGCTCTCCTGGGCAGGCTCGACTGCTCGGCCCCGCTGCTGCTGCCCATGCCACCGCGCCGGCACCTGTGTTCCCAGGCTTTCCCTGCATCACCCTGGTGGGATCCCTGCGCTCTCCTCCTCTGATGGCGGAGCGTTTTCTGTCTCCTCCGGCTGACGCTTTGCAAGCCACATCACAGTGATCGCAAGGTTGGTCTCGTGCACCAGCAGTGCTTCGCTGGGGTTCAGCCTTCGCTCGCCCACCCAAGGCACCACGGGCTGGCCACCGCTGGAAGAGCCCCAGCTCCCCCCCCATGCCATGTTCAAGCCGATAGCTTTGCCCAGGCTCAGCAAAATGCTTCTCTGCAACCCACTTTGCTCAAGCAGTGGGAAACCAGAGGCTGGAGGTAGTGGAGTGAGGTCTCACCTGGCCAGAGCACAGTGGGGTGGGATGTTGGTGCTCCTGCAGAAGCTTCAAGCCTTAGAGGGGCTCTTTGCTGCTGGCAGGAGACATCCCACCTCACGTTTTTAAGCTTTCTGCCAAAGCCTGTCATGGTCACAGCATCAGCATTGCTTGCTCCGGTGTGGTGCCACATCTCAGCCATGCGCTAGTGAGCCCCTGGCTGGCACCACAGTGGGGATGCAGAGGCGCTGGCAGGCACATCCCTGCTCCTGGGTCGGGGATGCACTAGGAGGAGGGAGTAGCCTGAGATGGCAGCGGGATGGGGAGAGGCTGATGCTGCCCCCCAGCTTCCCCTGGGACAAATCTCTGGATCTAGTGTGGTCCCTGAGATACTTCTTGGCCAGGCAGATGGTGTCTGGCCCACCAGTTATCGTCTGGGTCCCCGGCCACCCTGGGGACCACCTCACAGTGTGCTCGCTCAGGTGAAACTCCTGGGAAGGGATCCTGTGACCACTGAGAGATGCTGAGGTCCAAGAAGAGCTGGCCACACCTCCAACCCTCCTGACCATGGGGAGAGGATGGGGCTCGCTGAGCCCCAGCACCACAGCAGCGTGTACTGATAGCAGCCCCTCACCTGCTCTTTGCAGCCCAGATGCTGTGGCAGAGGGGCACAGCTGTGATGCTAAGGGAAGGGTGACAGCCTCTTTGGATCCAGCTGCACCTCAGCAAGAGGAGAAAAAGAATGCCTGGAGGGGAGAGTCTTCAGACTCTCAAAGGCTGCACAGAGGAGCCTGGAGGTGACAGCGTGAGCTGTGGCACTGACCAGAGTGAGGACAGCCCCAAGAAAGCCAGGTGGGACAGGCACAGGAATGGGGGCACTGGAAGGCAGCAGCACAGCTAATATGCACCAGGACTGCCTTGCGGAGGGCTGTGATGGAGGGGACCCTCCCTGGCACAACACGCAGCGCCCTGACGTCTACCTCCCATGTGCCTGCGCTGTCCCCAGAGCACCCCAGCACCTGCAGCAGGAGCTTGGCACTTCCAGGGTCCTTCATAGCTGCGTCAGAGCAATCAGGTTCACCGCATTCACCAGCAAAAACCCAGACGCACTGGGCTGGGCAGCCACAGCACGAATTTCTTCCTTGGGGTTAGGTGGGACGCGGACACCAGACTGTCCTCAAATCTCGTCGCTTCTCAAGTGCTCCTGGGTTGACCTGAACCCTCTTCCTCTCCCCACAGCCTCCTCTTCCCCTCCTCGTGTCTCTCCTACTGTAGACAGCGCCAGTTCCTTAATGACCCTGATCATACAACTATTTTCTGGCCACACATAAACGCTTTCATTTCCCCCCCCCCCCCCCCCCCTCACCCCTGACTGCCACCGCCGTATTAAAAAGCAACCCGCTGCTGGGAATACATTAGTGACTTGCAGCAGATCCTTCTTTGCAAGGATAATTACAAAAAATAGAGGGACAATAACTATTAATATTTTATTGCAGTATTTAATGAGCTAAAGCAAATCGTCTTGCACTCCACTGGAACGACATGCTTTGTCATTCTTACGTTCCCTCCATCATTTTCCCCGGCTCCCCATCTGAGGAGCCCTCCCTGCTTTCAAGTCCTGCTCACTCAGTGCAATTTATATTTCCTCTAAGCTGCTTTTCTCCAACTTGAAAAATGACCTTGCTACTTTCTGGGGCTGGTGCGCTCTCCCTGCCAGCGGTTCAGCCTCCAGACCTGTCCACTTGTACCGAATGAGTCCTGGGGAAAGAGCAAACCCCCTTTATCTTAGCAGAGAAAAGCTGCCCTTTCATCTCAGGTGTTTATTGTCTCATCTCACACGCAAGGAAACGGCTTCCAGAGGTTAGTTAAAGGAGGAGTTTTAAAAGCACTTTGGGACTCCGAGGGACTTGTGTCCTCGCTTTTGAAAGCCCTGCATGGTGCGGGTCACCCACAGCTCAAGAGGGAGTCGGCGGCCGATGTGGGGACAGAGACTCACCCCGGCTGCCAGCCCCGTGCCCCGGCCGTGCCCGAGGGCAGCAGCACCGCTGTGCACGCTCAAAGCCGGGGCCGGCCGGGTCTCGCTCACCCTCGGGACGGCAAGAGGGGCCACTGCTGTCAATGGGCAGCACCGGTTCCCCGTTCAATCAGCCAAGCTCGCTCGCGAGACCACAGACCTGTAGAGAGACGGCGGTGGAGCCCTGACCCCAGAGCATGGGGCAGGCTTGGTCCCACCCGGCAAACCCGCTGCGTGCTAATCCCTGCCCTGCTGCCAGCCCGTCAGCGATGCTGGGGACATATTTTGGAAGGCTCAGTGATGCTAATCACTCAGCATAGTTCCAGTCTGGGCTACCCTCCCCGTGAGCAGAGGATTTCTGGAGTGCTCTGCAGGGGACCCAGGATACCGGGATGGCCCTGGGAATCTGCACCTCTGCACACCAGAGACCTCCCGGCATCCCCTTCCGCTGGGCACGGACCCACAGCACGCACCCAGCAGGGCTCCCCTGGGCAAAACACCAAGTTGTCACCGTCTGCTTTTGTATTTCCCTAAATTCCTCGATTCCTGCTTTTTGATCCATTCTGATAGGGGAAAAAAATGCCATGCAAATAGTTCCATAGGCTCCTATATATTGGTTCTATATAATATAATAGTTCTATATTATATAGAGAGAGTTTTATATATGTATATAGTTCTATAGTTCCTATATAGAGTTTCTCTCTCTGAGCCTATATAGTAGTTCCATGGGCTCCTATATATATGTCCCAGTGGTCTGAATCCAAGGAAACTGTGCCCCAATTGTTTAAACTCTTCCTGCTGCTCAAATGTCCCTCCCTCTCTGCTGCAAGTTCATTACTTTTGAGACCCCCACCGCTCCTTTGAGCTGCCCTGGCCTCCCAGGCGATGGCCATTTGTGTCCCAGCCACCTCCTGGTCACTCCCCTCTGCGGGTAATGCAAGCTTGCAGGGGCAGGGCCCAGAAATACAGAGCACAGCACCTTCTCCAGGATGGCAATAACTCTGGAAAGAACATTAGCATAAAGCTCTGTCATCTTCTCAGTGTCACTTCATCCTGCTAGGCTGGCCGTGCACTGAGCAGCAGGTTTAACCCACTGCAACAAGAAGATGCTCAAGGGAAAGGCACTATTCAGGCAGAGGAACACAAAGCCAAGCCAGTACGTTCATTTCGGTACCCCGACAGATAATGTTACTGTGCGTGTAACGCCTTGTCACACACAAGCCAAAGTCAATCAGGCTTCAAGAATGCAAGCAGCCCTTAAAAAGTATCCAACCCAAACAGATCTGAAACAAGATGATTTCATTTTAAAAGGACTTGGTAAGGTAAAATAGAAGTTGGAGTTGTTATTGGCACAATGACCTTTACCCATGAAAATGTGAGTAACAGAATATTTTTCCCTGAAAAATACTAAAAATATCTGATGGATACACACATGCGTATGCATGTAAGTATGTATGTAACATTCACTCAAACCACTCACGACGTCCTCAGAACAAGGATAAAAAGGGAGACGGAGCTGAGCAGCATCACTGTCCAAGAGGAGCAAAACATGGGAAGCAGCAGCATCACTGGTAAACCCAAGGAGGGTAGTTTTGACTGTTTCACTGGCTAAAAATCCGAGGCCAGGTGCTCAATGGGGATCACTTTGATGCTGATTTACATCAGCTGAGGGGCCAAGCCAAGGATTTCAAGCTGATGGGACCCTATTAACGTGTGCTCTGGCTCGTCATTGCAGTCAAGAGGCAACCAAATAGCAGGGGGGTTCAAAATTCTTTTCCTGACCCTCCCTCACAGATGGCTGGTTTAACGGGACAGGGGACACGGGGAGCAGCTTCCTCAACCTCCAGAAATAAATAATCACTCCCCCAGCCTCCGCAAGCAGAGCGGAGATTTAATGTGCTGACAGCCTGCATTTTTTACCTTTAGTCAATAGAAGAAAGGCCCCAAGACTATGATTCCCAACATCTGGATTCCATCAATATGTGATCTGTCATGATGTATCGGCATCCCCCCCTCACTCCAGATTGAGCAATGCGGCTGGTTTTATTAATACGTCAAATACATTATCCGTGTAATACACTTGTCTGCCTCTGCCCTCCTGCTGCTCCCACACAGCAGATTTGAATGTATGATGAATCAGTTTGCATTACACGTCTGTACGTCATAATTTGTCAGGATTAATAGAACTGTGTGCGTGGGGGGGGGGGGAGCGGGAGGGAGCGCGTCATGTGTGTTTAGTGCAGAGATGTCTGTATCACTTATTTATCTCTGCTCAGGCCGCTGGGTTCCCGGAAAACAGCAAGCGCAGCACGTCTGGGAATCGCTGAGCAACCCGGAGTGCTCTCGCAGGCACAGCCCTGCCCACTGGCCCCTCCAGCTGCGGAGCCACGGGAAAAGAGGCGAGGCGGGTATTTTGGGTGCCTCTGACACATTGGGGTTTCCATGGCCCCGTGCACAGGGTCAAGCCCCTGCACGCCATGTCAGGCATCTACAGCAGAGACACAAGGAAGGTGACACAGGGCTCCCTCCCAGCTCTGCCAGAGCCTTGTTACATGACGCTGAAGCACAACTCCTTGCCTCAGTTTCCCCACGCATGACATCTACCTCCGCCCTCACTGCTGATGCCCTGCGCGACTTGCAGAAAGTAATTTATTTTCACTTTGCAAATGACTTTGGGTCTCAATTGCTTATGGGGAATAGGTGCTGGGAGGCGGGAGCCACGTGCGGGTGATGAGCACGTCCAAAGCCAGAGCCAGCTGGTGCAAGCTATGCTCTCCCTAAGACCCAGTGAAACATGCCCAAGAAACAGGTCGGGGCTCCAGTGCCGTCTCCCCTTTGCATACAGCGCATTTGTTTGTAGCTCTGCAGCTGGACTATGGTTTGCCCCTGTAAAACACCGATTTCAGCTATAAACTTTATTTACAGTATATTACACAGGATTTAGTGGGACCCATAAAGACCAGAGGACAGAACTACCTGTGCCGTTGCTTCCCAGCAGTGACCCAGCAAGACCAGTGAAAGCAGCCTGCAACAGCCATGCAGGCTTCTCTATCACATCGCCCAGCCGATACAGACAAGTGCTACCTACATCTCTTGGGGCCGCAGGGGCTGCCCACCCCAGGGTCTGACACCCTGCCCACAGCTTCATGTTAGATGTCTCTCAGCTCGCTCCTAATGAGCTCGTACGTCCACCCAGGACAGCCCAATGCCGCACAGAGCTCCCGTCTCGTGTCCTGGAAGCAAGACAGCCCCGTTAGTGCAGCACCACGCTCCGTCTCATTAGCACTGCCTTCTCACCAGGACTAATTATCCTGCCTGCTAGTTCGTCTCTCTTGCCCAGCGTGGCATGGCCAAGAGGAGGCGTGAGGTCTCCTTGCTGTCCTTGTGCTGGGTCCTCGCCCCAGCGCTGATGGTAACATCGCTGGGACCGCAGCATCCAGTCCCGGATGGCTCCTGGTGAGCTGTGAAACTGCCCATCTCGATGCATTGAAATCAGGGATCTGGGGATACGGAGCAGGGACCACCTGCCTCGGCATCTGCAGGAGCTGATGTCGGGTCAGATGGGAGAGGGCGGCGAGCAGATCTCCATGTGCCAACACACCTTCCCGCTGCCCCCGCGCTTCTCCAGCCCATTTCAGTTCCACTGCATGAATTAAAAGGCGGTAAGTGACCACCCTAAAGACCTGTACAGTCTAAATATCATGTCAGATATCAGCGTTACGGATAATTATAAACTGTCTTGAGTGAAGAATGGTGATACTTTACAGTATTGTCATCGCTGTCACTTTGCTTGCAGTGAAGCTCAGCAGAAATGTGGATTTAAAATACTCCTGACGGTGCTGACGGCAGCATCCTGCCACGGTACGACCCCCTGCAAATGGCTCACCACCCCCATGCAGAATGTGTACCCCACAGCAGAGCCCCCCAAATCCTGCCTCCGCATCAGGGGGGTTCAGTAACCGCTAGGGACAAGGCCTGCCCCCTCCTCCCCCTAACTACTGCCCGGCAAAGAGCCCCGGCTACCAAAAATAGCGATGCTATCCCACCCCTTGCAGGGGGCTCTGCAGGGCACCCCTCGGCCGGCACCACCACCCTGCTGACAGCGTTTTGCTTGGGCAAGAAATGGGCTTCTCAACCAAAGCAAACAGGGAGTTTTTAATCAGAAAAAATTGCCCCCCCCCCCATTATTTCCCCTTTTCGCTTCTCCAGAAGGGCCGGGGGAAGTCCTGGCCGAGCAATCTGTCCTACCTCCAAAACCCAGCCCCTGCTGGAAGCCCCAAACCCAGCCCCTCCGACGGTTCCTTGGGGGGTCTGCTCTTCTGCGTGGAAGCACACGCCACGTCCCCAGAGGTCCTCAGGGGTCCCCAGGGCTTCTTCTGCTGGTGGCACCGTGCTGCCCATCCATCCCAGGGCCGGTGCCACCCTCCCTCCGCTCCGGTCCAGGGGACGCCATGGGTCCGTCCCCTCCCCACGGCCACCGCATGGCTGAGCCTCGTCCCCCTCCTCCCGGTGCCGCTTCCCGAGCGCGGCTGGAGGACGTGACGTCAGGGTCCCTTAATGGGCAGCAGTCACCTCGCTTTAATAACAGCTCCCAGAAACAATTGTACATTTACAACCCAGTGAGCGAGCTTGGCACGCTGAGCCCGCTCCCCTTCCAAGGCTTAATTTGATTTTGACATATTGGCTTGAGATTAAAGGGCTCTCATAAAAAAGAAAAAAAAAAAAAAACAAAACACACCAAAAAAACCCCAAACACACACACGCATCCAGCCCCCCCACCGCCCCCTTTTCAGGGCTCAAGCAAAAGTGCTAACATTGTAATATTTTAAGTAGAGAAAATCCAAGTGTGCTTTACCCCCTGCTGGCTCTTATGCTGGGCTTATAAAAATTAAGTGGAAACCTACACAGCTGTAGGCTATAAATCCTTTGTCGCTAACACAGCCAGGCCTGGTACCTGCCTCCAAAAAAAAAAAGGAAAAAAAGAAAATAAATGCAAACTCCAAGAAGCGAGTGGCTGAAAGAGATGCACGGGGCTGGGCAGGCTGGGCAGGCTCGGGAGCAGCCGTCGGGGGCCCTGGGGACGTCCCCACGGCCGGGGGGCCGCGGGGAGGAGAAGCGGGGAAGGGGAGAAGTGCCGGAGCCTCGGGGAGAGCACGGCAAAGCAGTAAGAGCCCTCTCGGCTGAAGATCAATTAGCATCAATTACTGACTTCATTTAATTGTCGTAGAAGATGAATTTGTCATTTTTAGTCTGGAATTAATGGGAGACCTTCAACTTTCCCTTGGCAGCCCCAGCAGGTCACTGAGTATTTTTTTTCTCCTTTTGCACGGGGAAGAAACGTGGCAGCGGGGAGGAGAGGCGAGAGCCGCCGATGCCGCCCGGGTACCCGTCCCCCTCCATCCCCACCCGTCCCTCCCCATCCCCATCCGCCGCCGTCCCACGCACGGCACCACGGTGGCAGCCAGCCCCGGCAGCTGATCGGCACAAGCAGCACAGGCAGTACCGGTGCCCCGGCCAGCCCTCGTGCCGTGCCCGGCAGCGCTCCCGCCACCACCTTTCTTGTTTTCTCTCTTTTTTTTTTTTTTTGGCACCTTCCACTTTTTCTCCCCTTTCCCGTTTTCTGCCAGAAATTAATTTTGCAGCCGAGGGCTGCGAAGTGTTTACATTTTCCCCGGCAAACAGGCGACAGTAAACAATGAACGCTCGCAGATGAAATTGAATTTATAACTGCATTATGGGGCCAGATAACGCCCTAAAATAATACAACGATAAGAAAATTCGATTTGATTGCCGCCGCGAATCAGCTTGGGCCCATCTGCAGCCGGGGCCTCCCGTAATAATTTTAAATTGGGTTTGTAAACCTTATTTGTCCTTAAATATTTCTGTCATTTTTCATTGCCGGAGACAGATCCTTGGGCGCGAGGCGGCGGATTGGCCCCGCCAGAGCCGCAGCAGCGTGCAGGCGGAGGGCCGGCACGGGTGCCCGGCGTGCCGAGCGGGCGCCGGGGCCGGCGGTGACAGCCGCTTGTCCTATCCATCACTGTGTCGACAGCCAGGGAGGAATCTCAGGGAGAAATTGAGTTTGCCTCACAGGGGACAATTGAACAAATTAATAGACCATTAGCCAAGCGGTGACCTGAGAAATGAGGGTGCTCAGGCTCTCCCCAGGTTTGGGGGGAAGGAAGGGGAGAGACGATGGAAATCCCGTGGTTGTCCCCAAGGGGACAGTCCCAGCACTCCAGGATGGGATGGGAGATGTGGGTGGGCGGCCATGCCAGGCGTCTGTCATTGATTGCTTGCAGCCTGGCACCGGCTCACCCAAAAATGGCTGTGCCGGTGTGCTGGCAGGCAGGTGGCACGGCGGGAGGGATGCGGGGTTCCAGCGGGTGGGAGATGGCAAGAGGGGCTGCGAGGATGATCCACGGTAATACAGAGGGACAGTCAGGCAGTGGTAAAGGGAGAGGGGGAATAAAAAATCCAATTCTCTCTTGTTTTGGAGAAATCTCCTACAGAAAGCCATCGTAACGGAAGTGCTGCACGAAACGGTGCTGAGGTGTGCACGGGACGGCTCCCAGGTCCCCGGGGTGCAGGGGCACAGGGCACCCACCAGTCCCAGTGGGTGACGGGCTTGTGGTTACCGCCAGGCAGGACACCGGGCGTCTGCATTGATCCCTGCCTGTCTCAGCCCTCTTCACATGATGAAGGATGCTGAACAGGGAAAGGGCTGGGCAACTCCTGCATCCCGGCCACTAGCCAGGGCTGCGGGACCTTGTGGAGGGTTGATCCCGGGGAGGACATGGTCCTCCTGCCTCCAAACGCAGCCGGGTGCCCTGTGCAACATCTCTCCTCTGCAACCTCCCCCAAGCTTGCCTGTATCATCACCATTCATTATCCAAAAGACTGTATTTATTAAGTCCCCTGCCAAGGCATTACAGAGTGGTCTGTAACAGAGATTAAAAGCAGAATAAAACACCAACGTGATCTTTTTTCAAGTAAACAAAACGATAAACAGCCTCAGCATTGGCTACCAGAAACACACAAGCCGTGGGAAGGATGCCGAACTGATTGCTGCCACAACACGAACATACTTGTGCCTGCAAACGCCCCACTCTCAGCAGTGGGGATCAGCCCCGCACACATGCTTCTGCTTGTCCAGCTGCTCCCTGCACTGAAGACCCGCTTGGTGGGGGAACACCTTCACCCGCGCTGTCCCGGGAAGCTGCCCTGCACCAGCCCACCTTGGCCGGGATGCTGAGCCCCACGGGAACGTCCTGCCCTTCCTCTGCCCCTGCGACTTGTAGCGCAGGGACAGCTCAGGGACGCTCCTCTGCTGGTACTAACAGCCTGCTGCAAAGGCATGCATGAGCCAGGCGAGGTCGGTGACTGTCCCCAAGCGTGCCAGCCCACCGACCCCCATGGCACCATGGCACTACAGCCCAGGGCAGCAGACGGATGGCCTGGCAGCAGTCCTGGTGGCGTTTGCCGATGGCTGGGGCAGCAGTGGGACGCAGCAAGGAGCCACGGCTCCCTGCTCCTGCCCGCTCGGGTCTGCAGAGCACAGCATCAGCCCCTGCAGCACGAGGCTGCCTGGTTCTTATTTTCAAAGGTATTATTTTAAGTCGGTGGAACGAGGTGCTTCACGAAGAGGCACCAGGTTTCCTTTGTCTCTGCTGAAGATAATCAGGTGCAGATAGGATGTATATTCTGTAAAAACATACACTCACTTCCACTCACCGGTTACCTTTATTCTGAGAGCTGTAAGGGTTTCAATTACCGGATTCTGGGATTTAGTGCCCAGGGCTTTTTGGTGTGCGTTAGATTTATTAGAAGGTTTAGTACCAGCGGAGGATTCACGCATTTACTCCCAGGAGCCCAGCTTCCGTTCACAGACCCTAAATCACGAGCTGAGATGGGCTATTGTCACTTACGACATTAGCATGGTTAACGTACGCGGGGATGATTAATAGTGATATACATGCAGCCTCCTCCTCCTCCCCAAACGCCTCGTCTCTGCCACCTCTGCCCGAGCCGGGGGCTGCGAGGGGCACAGCCAGCGCGCCTGCCTTGGTGGGGAGAGCCATGCCATACCCCCGCCGTGGAAGCGCCGGGGGCTCAGCACCACCCCAGCACCAACAATATTACTGCTTTACGCTGTATTTTATTATTATTTTTAAGATGAAGCGTTGAAGGCACTCGGGGGGCAGAGGGCTTTCTGCCGAGGCAGAGCTATGGGAACTCCCCGCAGATGCTGGCTGGGAGAAGGGGAAGGTGCGCAAGGGGAAGAAGGTCGCTGGAAGAAGGGGAAGGATGCAGGTTGGCAAAACCTGTGGAAAAAAATTGTTAATCTAAAAGTAAACCCAACCTTCCCTGGCAGGACCCACCCACCCCTTGCTGGCTCCTTCTTCCCAAAGGACAGCTCAGGTGAGATCTGCCACTGGAGGAAAGAGAAGAGGATGGTGCCTTTACTAAGCAGGGAGCAGCCAAATGAGCCAGCCCCTCTGATCCAAGCAGATCTCCTCTGAAAAATCCCACGGGATTATCCCACCCTTCTGCACAGCTTGCCTCACATCCGCGGGAGCTGATCCACATGTTACGGTCCTCCCTCTTGCCCCCTGAGACTGGCAACAAGGCTAAAACTCATCACACAAGTGGTCTCCCAGCACCTCGGGGATGCAGCAGCCTCTGCACTGTGGGCTCTGCATCTTGCAGTGGCGGGTACCCGAGGCTCGAGGCAAGCCCTCGGCCCTGCTGCACTCCAGGGGAGACACGACCACGCTCCTAACGAGCAAGATCCTGATGGCTTTTGTCCTTTTTCCAATACTGTGTTACTTACATTCCTTCTTTTTTAATTAAAGCAGCCCCAGCTGATTTTACAAGCTTGCCGCTGCTTCTCTCCCAGTCTCTGTGTCTCTCATATGCTTGAGTGCTAGTATTAATTATTAGAGCCAATTTACTGTTTATACTCTGATGTTTTAACTAATTACCACTAATGGCAGACACCAGTGGGCAATCAACTTCATTTAGTTCCCAGTGCAAACCACTCATTACCATCTGAGAGAGGGAAAGCGAGTGCGCGGGAGGGATAAATAAAGACCGAGCTACACGGGCGGGTGGCTGGGACTGGTGGTGAGCTGCAGTGCCGGGGGATGCTCCTGCTTCCCGGTGCAGCCCCTTCGGCAGGGCTCTGGGGGAGGATTTAAAAGCTCCAGCATGTGTGGATGGGCAGCAGGGGAAAGCTGCTGTGCACAACTGCTCTGCAGGGGCTGTTAAGATCGCTGGTACTTCGTGCCATGTGCTAAGCCCTGCCTTGTCACCAGGGAAAGACTAAGCCTGAGACAGCTACAGTTACAGGAGAGCAACGTGCCTCTTTCCTTGCATAGTAAATGGCTCCTTTTCCCTGCTGGGTTTCATCTTGGGATTCATCCCTGGAGAAGTGCAGCCCCTGCTCATGTTCTTGACTTGGTGTGATGCCAGATGGAGCCAGGTTTCCTGAGTCCCAGGTGCCTCTGGTGTTAATCCTGTCGCGAGAGGTACAGTGGATGATGTAAAGCCAAGATGAGCTGGGACTGAAAGGCCCTTGAGCCGGGCTTCCTCCTGTCTGGAGCTGAGCTTTAAGCCTGGGCTAATGAAGCTTGGTCATGGAGCTAATTTAGCTGTTCCTGTGTGTAGTGATATTGTCGACATTAGTCCTTCCTTAACACGAGTGTATCCCTCAGGCTAGCTCATGTGTCTCTACTTGTTCCCTCTGGAGACCCAGGAAAGCCACCAAGGCACACGTTTATTCCCCTGTACCTCAGACCCAGTGCAGGAGCCCAGGATGTTAGAAGCACATAACCTTCAGGTGCTACAACTGTCCTGGCTGTGCTCTTTCCTCTCTGTTTTGGACCAAGAAACAAACACACAGTGCAGAGAGGGGCCTGCAAGGAGGAATGATGGAGCGAGATGACTCCACCAGAGCTGGGCTGGTGCTGTGGCTCCAGGAGGAACCTTTGGTGGGCACAGTCCAGAGCAGAGCATGAGGGACTGAGCTCACAGGCATCCCTGGATGTGGCTGAGAAACACCTCTAGAAAAAGCAACGTCCGGATCCATATGCCTCCTATGGCAAGACCTGTTAGCCCTGACCTGGGACAAACCTCCAGCCAACTGCATTTGTGGTTCTGGGGGTCTGGACTCCTCCAGCCCTCAAGCGTAAACCTTTGCAGGGGACAGACAGAGCTCTAATGACCTGCCAGCTCATTACCAGTAGTGGGAGTCCTGCCCTAACAAAAGGGACCACAGTGTTTTCAGAGTTTACATTCCACCGATGTGATTTTAGCACAGTGATGCCACAACAGCTCGGCTGGGAATCCCAAAACAGGAGCACAAGCCCAGCCGCAGGGATGGGGCTGGGCACCACCTCTCCAAAAGGATGTCCAGCCTTTCTCTTTCTCTTCTTTCCCCATTTCTGTCATTCTTTCATTCCCTGATTTGCTCTGTTGGAATCCTGCTTTTGAAAGGGAGATGGGGGGGTTGGAGACCTGCTCTGCAGTGGTGGGGACGTCGTCGCCTGTCTTGTGGAGGGGGGGGGTTATAACTATGCACACATCTGAAATGTAATTGCTGTCAGCTCTCTCCATTCTTGCAGCACGAGGCCTTTAATCTCTCCCACCAGACCCATCGGCCCTGATATTGCAGCTCCAGAAAGGCTGGTTTTATGTACTTTAACCCTGCGACCTTTACAAATCCCATCATTCCAATCAATACGTCTCATTAGCGTTAGGTAAATGTATGGGATGGATGGGGAGCTGTGCTGGGAGGAGCCCGCAGAGGGTGGGGTGGAAAGTGCTCCTGCCTGCTCGCTCTCGGGGGGCAGCACAGCCCCACCACGCTCCCCAAGCTGCTGGGGGCATCCCCCCCCCCAAGCATCCTTGCCCCCAAATATCCTTCCCCCCAGGCGCACACCTTGGTCCAGCCAGAGAAGAGGGCCAGCTAATGCAGAGCATGAAACAAAGTCCCTGCAAAGCCAACCGCGGAGTCAAGAGCCCAAGCCGTTAACTGGACCAAGCTGTTGGAGTCATTTTCTTCTCTCTCCTTGGGAAGCAGACATATGTTTTACAGCTTTCCCCTATGTCGGCTAAATGAAAACATACGGGGCCTGTGGCAGGTGATGGGAAAACAATGTGGGGTGTGCGCGGGGCTGCCTGCCATCCCTGCCCGTCGGGCAGGGGAGCTGCCAAGGAAGGCAGTTACTGTGGATGGCAGGACAAAGCCAAGGAGTGCGGTGTAGAAAGAAAATCTCTGTCACTTCCCATGAAAATGAAGGGCTTAATCCATGGAGAAGTGTGAGTTTACACCAGGTGAGGACCTCACCAGCACAGGAATGCTGGCCGCGCCAGGTGGGACTGACCCATGGGTTCACAGGGCATCAGTCAACCAAGGATGCTTCAAAAAAAGGATGGGGCCAATCCTGCCCTTGGGAAGGCTGGAGGCGGGATAGTGTTGCAATCCGGTTTTCGCTGGGGAGGGAGCTCCCTTCCCCCTGGATCGGTGCCTCAGCCGGCAGGGCTGTAAATACTATTACTGCCCATAAAACTACCCAGCTCTCCTCCGAATCCTGCTCAAACGCTTGACTCGGGCGACCCACTGGCAGCAGCAGATCCCACAGGAGCGGGTGTCTCGGGGGCTGCTATTGCTGCAGCACGCCCGGGGTGGGGGCAGCCTGCCCCGCCATGCCTGCCTCCTCGCTCCCCACGCTGCCACCACGGCGTGGGGGGGCTTCCCGTGGGACCACGGGACGAGCGGCCTCCAGACCTCGGCACTGCCGGCTCACCCGTGCCATGTTCCTCGCAGCTCCGCGCTGTGCCAGATCTGCGTCCCAGAGCTTGAATTGAACTATCCCATGCTTAAGCAAATTCATCTCTGGCAAATGCAGCTCCTCAAAAGGAAAGGAGTTTAAGGTCTTCTCCTCCCAGTGGGGCATGCTGGGGTGCAGGAGGAGGTGAGGGTGCCTTCCTCACCCTCCCCAGGCAGGGCAAGCTTTTTAAGTTGCATCTGGAGCCGGGTTTGGTTTCTGAGCTCTGCTATCCCCATCTGCAGAGCCAGCACGTTACTGCAACAGCACTCAGCCCCGCCGGCTTCGGGCTTACCCCAGCAGTAAAAGCGGCCCGATGAATACAGACTACAAAATATATTCGTATGCATACATCTATTTCTGCAAGAGCCTACAAAAGCAAGGGCTTAAAAACCATGGGCAAGCTCTGCTTTTTCACATTAGTGAGGCTTAATGAAGGTGTTTCCATGAGGTTTAAACTCAGAGCTGGGCCAAATACACCTCTTGCTGGAGTGTGGGACAGCCAAATTTGTCTCTGTGCCGGAGGGGATACGCGGAGCTGGGTATGCGACGTTCCCATGTATGCAGGGTGGTTTGGAGACCCGATTCATGTACTCCCCCCTTCCCAGCACTGGTGCCCACCCTCCCCATCTCCCCGCTGCTCTGTTTGTCAAGGCTCTTCGGCAAGACCTCGGACTTGTTGACAAGCACTAAACTCTGCGGCGGCATGAAAACCATTTAAGCACTAAGCCCCCCTCGGCTTTAGCAGGATGACTGTGCAGCGTGGGATCTTAGCGCAGCCCCTGGCAGGAGGCAGAGGGAAGGAGAAATGAATAAATCCTCCGGCGGGGCCAATTTCACTCAACCTGACATTGCTCCTCCTGGAATTAAACGGGCGAGTCCTGAGGTGCCTCTCTGGAGCGGTGGGCTGCTCAGCACTGTGCCAGCACCCCTGCCCATCAGTTCCCTGGCCACCAAGCTGGGAGTAGCCATAAAACCTGGGTCTGGTCTGTGATAGGAAAGACCAGTCCGTAGCTTCAGAGTCGTCCTCTCCAGCAGAACAACTGTTGGGCCTGATAAATCCCCCGCTGTGCACGTCCCCAGCTCTGCAGTGCACCAGGGTACCTTGCCCTGGCTAGGAGTCCCCAACAGCAGGGCACCTATGCACATGGGGCTCTCGCAGTCTTTCAAGCTTTGGTTTTTTTGCCACCAACAGTGTGGAGCCAGCAGCAAAGCCTCCCAGGCAGCCGCAGACCCTGAGCAAGCCTTTTGGAGCAGCAGTGCCCTCCTCGGCACCGCAGTCCCTGCCCGGCCATCCCTACCCAGCAGCAGGACATCCCGCACAGCTGCGGCAAAGGGGAACGGGGCAAGAGGGCGGAAAGCTAACACATCCCCCAGCCGCGTGGTTATCGGCGGAGGACAGAGCAGTGGCCTTGCTGCGGGACCCTATGTAACCTTCTTTGGCTTGTCCGCTGGAGGAAATCTTAGTGGGAGGAGAGATATTGTAGATAGAAAGATTGGTGGGTCCAGAGATGCAGGGGACTGCAGCAGCCTTAGATTTTATCTGCGTCTCTGCATGGCCAGACAACCTTGGAATCCCAATCAACAGTTGTTAATAAAACATAGGGGAGAAGCACAAGGGGTTAAAGGCAGAGCACGCGCAGGGCTCTGGGGGAGCCTCAATGCTGAGGGCACTCAGTGCTGCCACTCTCTAGTCTAATACTGCCCAGAGCGCATAAGCTTACCAGCTCCCTTTTCCTTACCCATTGGAAAATCTGCTTTTGGACAGTAATGGAAACAGAAGGAATTCCCAAAGGCCTGGAACTACCCGCCCCCAGATCCCTGTCTGCTCCACTGGCTTCTGTGTGCCTGTCTTGTTCCTGTGCTGCACCCCCCCAAGGGCTGGGGCCGATCCTGGCCCAGGGGGAGGTGGGAAGAGGCTGAAGGTAGCTGCAAAGGCAGGAGCAGGATGCTTCCCAGTTCTTCCTTTCACTCCTAGTCTCTCTTGGCAATGTTCAGCCTTCTGGGCTGCTCTTCTGTGTGTGCCCCTCACCCCCACGTGTGGTCTGGATCTGCAGGACCCATTCCTTCACTGCATTTCACCCGTGCCACTGGGAGCTCCTCTTCCTTGTAAGGAGCTGGGGAAGGAGATGGGGCAGCCCCAAGGCTGGGAAGGGAAGGGAGAGCTGGTTCTGGTCATCACTGGAGAGAGCAAGCAGGTGCTCAAAGCACTGGGACCTCATCCCAGAGCCACCTCTGCCTCCCTGCTGCGCCCTGTTTCCTCCTCACCTCTGGCCATGCAGAAATCTGGCCCTTACTCAGCCCAGCATTTCAGTCCCAGCCATTACAATGACAAGGGTGATAAGAGATTCTTATCACAGTGCTCAGCATCGATTTGAAGCTGAGCCCCTTCCCCGAACTCCTCCTCCTCCTTGCGGCTGCTGGAGCAGCGGTCGGCGCTGCAGAGGAACTCAGCAGCAGGGCATGTTGGAGAGCAAAGATGACAGTTCGGCGTTCAGATCCCTTAGGAGATATGTCCCTCCAGCCTAGCAGCTTCAGGCGTAGCCTCCTGCTGCAGACAGAGCACGGGACAGGAGCCAGGACGCCTGGGCTTCTTCCTGCCACACATCTGCTGGGAGACCTGCTCCGGGTCCCCAGGCTGCAGGAGGGACAGTGCAGCTCTGCATCCCTGGAGGGCACTGTGAGCCTCCATCCAGGGGGACCTGGGCAAAGGGCTATGGCCTCCCAGCTGAGACAGGAGCTTGTTCTCCTACTTGTGCTCAGGGGAAGAAAGGAGAAGGTCCCACTGACCCCATAAGAGGGACGGGGAGCAGCCTGCAGTCCTGGATCCCAAGCCTAGGGCTCACTGCACCCTTGTTTTACTCCAGCTCTCCAAAGAGCTCTCACTTTCTACAGATCAGCATGGCCTGCCTCCACTCTGACCTTCTTCCCCACCGATCCTGCCCACGCACCCATGCTTGACGGGGACAGATCCTGCCCTCCCACGGTTGCCTGATGGGGACAGTGCTTGGGAAGGAGACACTTCCCACTGGCAGAGCCAGGGGCTCCCAGGCTGGACCTGGTGCCTGTGAGCCCCGGTCACAACACAACAGCCAGCATCCCGCCTGGTGTCACTGCAAGCTGCTGTCCCCTCTCCTACCAAGAGGCTGTCTGGGTGTCTTTCATGAGGAAGCAGAGAGTGCACACAAGTTTCAGTGAGGTTAGGGCTGATTTAGCACAGCTGCCCAGTTTCTCAATCTCTCCCTGCAGCCACTGCCTCCACCATTTACAAAACTCAGTTCCTTTCACCAGCCTCAAAACACGGCCAGGTCACTGCTTGGAGCAGTCCTCAGAGACCCACACCAGTCCAGACTTTTAGTTTCCCCCTTCTCAGCTCTGGGATGGCCAGTGGGATGTTGTGTGCCCGAGAGGGAAAGCAGATGACCTGGCAGCACAACTGCCTGCACCAAGGCTGCCCAGGGCAGTTGGCACTGCAGCTCCCCAATTCTTGGGGGTGCCTTGGCTCAAATGCACGCACCCACTCTTTGCAGCACACCTGCAAAGGCAGAGCGGGACCTCAGCCACCAGTGGGGAAACTGAGGCACAGGCGGGTTGTGGGCTCGCATGGCCACACGGCAGAGCTACCGAGAGGACCGAGACGCCCCGGTCTGGATCTGCCCGAGGAACCTCAGCCTCTAAAGAAGCCTTGAAGCCCCAGCAGCTCTGGCCATGCAGATGTTGCAAGTCCTCCCTTTCCTCCCAGAACCGTCTCCGGGAAGAGCAGAAGCACAAGGCGGTGGCAGGGGAAGCATCCGAACAATCAGGGCTTGTGCAGAGACGAAGAAAGGCCCTTCTTGTCGGCGGGTGCAGTTGGGGTGAGCCCGGGGGCATCGCAGGATGGCACCCCAGGTACCCCAGCTGTGCCGACTCTCCAGCCCAACAGAGAGGGGGCTGTTGTGGGCCCAGCCCCGGCACAGGGTGTCACCGCCTGCCTTGGTGAGCGGGGACGCTCTCTCTTTGTGCCTGCTGGTTTCTGCTCTGCTGACCCGCTTTGCTCCCTCCGCCGGTGCCATCCATCAGCTCTGGCAGCCCTGTCAATTCCAGGGCTCCGTGATGCCATTCCCCACGGGAAAAAGCACTTTTTTTTTTTTTTTAAGGGAAAGGAGAAGTATTTTCCCTCCCGGAAAGCTGCTCTGCTCCCTTCCTCCTCTCCCCAGAGACATCTAATGCTCAACCCAGCCCAGGGACAGGGGCACAGCATGTGCCTGGGCTTTTCACTCAGCCCAGCCCCAGCCTCCCAGCCGGCTGCCAGGGGCCAGAAGAGCTGCGGTACCTGCAGTGTCCCCGGGCAGATGTGCAGTGCCCCTGGGGCAGATGTGCTCCAGCTCCCAGCCTGCCCCCGGGCCCTTGCTATTGCAGGTACCAGGCAGGCGGTGGCAGCCTGACTCGCAGCCCGCAGGTCCGGCAGGCAGGTCCGGAGGGTGAGCGACCATGCCAAGCTGGCAGGAGCCGGGGGAAATCAGCCTGGCGATGGCCAAACCCGCCCGGCCCTTTGCACGGTGCCTTATCGGGGCTGGCTGCGGCAGCAGCAGCTCGGGGAAGGCGTTATTGCGTACGTCCCATGTCCTGCTCGCCAGCCTGGCAGGCGGCGGTGGGGACGAGCCAGGGGTGCCAGGGCAGCTGCCGGCTGGGTCAGGCGCGGGAGGATGACACTCCTGCCGGGATGAGGATGGGGCAGGGTGCGTTCACACCTCCGTCCCCGAAAGCCCTTCTCCGGGAGGTGGTGGGTTTGAAGCACGCGCTGGCAGGGTGAAACCTCCAGCAATGCTCCACGACCGAGTGCTTGCCGTGAGGCTGCAGCACTGGAGACTACCTATAGCTGAGCGGTAGGAAAAAGCAGGATCCTGTGATCAGCCATCATCCCTTCCTCCCTGCCTCCCTGGGCTAGGGTCAGCCCCGCAGCGCTGGACGTTGCCCCAGCTCTCCCCAGCCCCAACTCGCTGTCCCGAGGTCCAGATGTGGGGCAGGGTACCCGACCGTTATCAGGGCTTTCTGCCTCTGCCCCTGCAATCCCACCTCAGCAGCAGAAACATCTGCCTCACCTCTTCAATCAATACTCAGCTCTTAATAGTCCTGACAATTCGCAAGAAAACAGGGGCATTAAACGTTAATTGTATCTATTTGGATTCAAAAAATTTTATTACTTGAGTTAATTATAGCTGGAGTCGTAAAAAGGTGCAGAGCAAGAGGCACTGCTGCTCCGTGGGGCGAACAGGGCTGAGCACCCCCAGCCATCCCGAGCCTTTGGCTGGGCAAGGATGGAGGGATGTACCCGCCATGAGCGCGGCCGCCTGCCCGGCACACGGCCGGACCCTGCCCCTCGGGAAGGGGCCGCCATGGGAAGGGGCTGCAGGGGGGCCATGCCGGCAGCGGGGCGCAGAGCCGGCGGCGGGGTCTCGGGGCGCACGGCAGGTACTCGCTTAGCTGTTGCGCTGGCAGGACCTGGCCTGCCCCAGCCTGTGGGCTTCTAATTTACTGCTTTCCTTTTACCGTAAAACTGAAAGGGGAAGGTGCACCCTTTAATCACTGCCTCCGGGGCCCCGCCTGAAACCACACAGAGACCGAGCGAAGGCTAGGAGTTAATGCTCCTTCCGACACCTTTTTATGATTCATGGGCCTGACCTTGAGCCATAAACCGCTCAACCTCCCCGCCACACTGGCAGTATTTACAGCCTGCAGGGGCCACTGCACGCAGCCACCGATGCAGATCCGCAGCCGGGGCCGCGCACGCCAGCACAGGTACGCAGCCGGGGATGCAACAGGTACGCAGCCGGAGATGCGCGGGCTGGGACGGTTACACGGCCCGGGGATGCCCACGCGGGTGGGCACCTGTGAACGGATCCTAACGCAGCACACGGAGATGGAGATGCACGTAGCGCACTAATGAATCCATGTTTATGCACACCCATACGTGCACGCAGAGGCGTGCACAGGTAAATGCGCTAAGATGCCCTCACCGGGGTGCACCTGCAGCTGCACATAACAAGCACGTTTGCATGCAGGGAGGTGTGCACCCACATGCCCGCTGGCTGGGCATTTGCCCCCACACACTGGACCATAGTGGGGGGCTTTCCGCTTGTCGCAGCAGGGCAGAGGGCCAAGCGCTGCGGCCGCGGGCATGGCCCCACGGACACCCCAGCCCCCCCGCAGCATCCTGCAGCATGGGTCCCGCTCCCCTGCTGACACACGAAGCACCTCGGTGGCACTGCGGAGGCAGGTCCGGGCGTCAGGGTCTGTCCCGCTGCATCCCACTGGCCAGGTAGCCCCAGGTCTTGTTCCACAGGTGAGATCCATGAAAGCCTACACTGGTCCAAATTGGAGCAGGGTGAGGTCTACTGGTTAAAGCAAAGGGTGCCCCTCTGGGTAGGCTCAGACCAGCCAGCTCCTCGCTTTATTCCTCAGTTTCCCCACCGCTGCAGCAGGAAAAATAATCCTGACCCATCAGGTTTGCATGGAGTCGGGAGGCCAAGCTCGTTAATGTTTGCAAAGTGGGTTTGGCTCCTGTGATAGAGCAAGCCAGAAATGTGAAGGTCATTATTATTAGCAGGATTAAAGCAATTTAACCCAGAGTGAGGGGGTACAGGTGAACGTAGCAGCTGCACTGCGCTCAGTAACAAATCGCACACATGCACAACCTCAAAATAGTGATGAATGCTACAATTATGGCTCATTTTAGAAACACTGGGCAGAACTAGGGGCTTGCCAGAGTGCCCTCTAACACTTCTACCCCAAAAATACCCTCCCTGAAGGCAGACGGGGCTGAGGTAGGCTGTTCCCAGAGACATCTCGAGCCAACTGTGAGCTGTCAGTGCCCACTCAGCACGTGCACAAATCTCCCGGCACGGGCCCACATGCATCACTTGCCAGCACAGAAGTCCTCACACACAGCCCGCCTGGTCCTCGCCAGGACCAGGACCTTTTCCTCTGCCCCCATCAGGGGACCAGAGCATTGGCGAACTTGCCCAGAACAAAAATCTCCCTGTTTTTTTTTTAAGTTTACAGGCTGTCAAATTTCTTCTTTCCTCCTTAAAAAACAAAAGAGGGAAGAAACACCCTTATCTCAGAAAGCAGAGTTCAGGAAAAAGCTACTGGTCTTTTGGACTCAGTGAGTCCCCATTGGTAGCCTCACTTGTCACGGAGAATTTATCAGCCAAACACAGCGCTGGTATAATGCACCATATAACTAGTGCATAAACAAACTTCAGCATGATAAATGCCCTGCTTTGAAGCCATAAAGTTATTAGCTAGTGGCTGTTAGCTACTGCTTAGCATGGGACACGCTCCTTCCGTTAACCCCTGGATGCCCCGTCCGTGCTCAGAAGCCTGGGGAGATCTCCGGAGGGCACCTCCCTGCAGCGGGAAAGCACGGAGGGATCTGGCGGGCAGGGATGCTTCTGCTGGCGCTTATCTGTGCACGCTGCACCGCTGCAAGGACTGTGGGAGGGAAATGCTTGCTGGGAATGGGGCTCTGAAGGCTGGCACCCCCTCGCTGTCCTATTTGAGACCTTCAACGGCTCCTCTCCTTCCCTCTGCCCCCCAAGAGGCAAACGCAGAGGGGAGCAGGGCCAGGGCGGTTACGTACGTACCCACGGCTCAGACCCTCCTGGGCTGTACCCGTTTCAGAGATGGGCTCAGATGGGGCTGGAGGAGGGCAGTCACCCCTCCAGCGCCCAGGCCACCTCCTTTAGATGAAGTACTGCTGAGGACTCTGAAGCAAAAGCCCTAAATTCTTCTGGCAGCAGGCAGGCACTGAGCTCCAGTGAGGTGTTTAGAGTTCCCTCTGCTGCCTGCAGCGCATGGCTGCCTGCAGCTCCTGATGAGCACAGCCTCACCGGAGGCTAAGAGATGCTGGAGAAGCACAGCCGTGTCCCAGGGCCGGCATCGCTGGCCATGAGCCACTCAGCTGGAGATGGCTAACCAGCATCAGCAGAGCCAGCAGCCAGCAGGGCCAGGGCTCCTGCCAACACCGGACCTGGGGAGCACCCTCCACTCTGCGGGGCCAGGCTGTGACACCCATCCTCTGGTCCCTCAGGCCACCTCCTGCCCCCGTCCCCACACTTGGGTACTGGACCAAGGCAGGGAGCTGGGCGTGCTGGGGATGGCAGCAGGTCTCTGGCACTCAGCCCAAGGCGTGGACAGGGTTACACAGCAGCGTGGCAACTTCTTCGCCACACAGCCCGGAGCGCCAGAGCCGCAGCGCGAGATGCTGGTGGCCGGGGGCTAACTCCCGTCCCTCTCCCAGTAAAACCACCCCTGCAAGGAGGCAGGAGATGTCTCAGCAGGGCCAGCTGGGGGGCAGTGGGACTCGGGGCTGCCTCGGCGCCTGTTCCTCATTAGAAGCCCAGTGTTGAAGAAACTCGTAATTAGAGCCCTCAGTATTAATTAATCTCCGTGACCCTCCTCTCATTCTCCTTCCCCTGCTCCCACAGCTCAGGAGGTCAGCCTGGATTATTAACACATGCAAGTAGAGGATGGCAAGCTCACCGAGTGGGTTGGCAGACCCTGGGCCATGTCCCCATGTCCAGAGCAGCTGAAGGTGCCCTGTCCCTCCCCTGCATCCTCTCTCTTGTCACTGGGCTTGGTTGGGGACAAGTCTCACTCACTTGGGCACAGTCAGCACTTCGGGGACAGCACTTAAATGAGCTGAAACATCCCAGAATGAGCAGAGCTGCTTTTATGCTAACTCTGCTTGCACAGTCCCTTGCGGAGTGGCTGAGAGCAGACCCCTGCATCCCAGGGGCTGGGTTAAGCCTCGCTGGAGACAACCTACCCTTGGAGACCTCCCAGCACAATGGAGAGCAGAGCAGCCAGCCCAGCCCAAAACCACCATCGAAAGGTCTTTGAGCACCCCATCTCTGCTCATCCAGACCTTGCTTGGGTCTTTAAGAGACTCAGCCAGCCCTGGGGCATGGAGAGGACATGGAGACCTTTTGTGCAGCGTGGTCCATCACAGGGCTGTCCATGCAGACTCAGCCACTTGGGACACGGACAGGGCTCCTGGGAAGGCCACGCTCCCTGGCAAGACGCTGCTCAGGCGCAACCTGAGGACTGATGTGCTGCAGAGAGCTGCCACGGAGCAAGAAAACAAGATATGAAATAAATCCAAACTTTTCTGACTCCCTGGTAACCACCAACTGCTTCCCTCATCTGATTTTTTCCCCTTTTCTGCTGCAGCAATAAAAAGGGGAAAATCAACATCCAAATGATCTTGTTTATGGCGACTAAATAAGCTGCATGTGCTTAATCCGTTAGAGTTTAATGAATTTACGACTTGCTTTGGAATTTGACAAGGGCTGTAAAAGAGTAATTAACATTTATCAGTGTGTTTTTTACACACACCCCGCCCTCCTCCTGTCTCCCTTCCCTCCTCCTGCTGCCTGTCGCGAAGCAGCACTGGGTATCGGGGGGAATATAAAAGTGATCAATTAATTCTTAATAATCTCAGGGAAAGATTGTAGAGTCGCAGTATGAACTCAGGGAGTGTCAATAAACGTGCCAAAGGTTGGTCCCCGGCTTTCTGGCACTGCTGCAGAGGAATGTGGGCGGCCAGGGAGGGGAGGGGGCTGCGGGGGCGGCGCTTTGGTGGACCAGCCCTGCACCCCTTTCCTTCTCTGTCACACTCCACCGGCCTCCCGAGCAGCTTTCTGTCACCGACACAGTGGCCTCTGGGACAGGAGGAGAGTGAGCAGGGGGCTGGTGGCAAGTGGGGTCCCCATCTAACGCAGCAGCGGTGGTGATTTGGAAACGCAGCCCCGGTTGCTACCTGTGCCAGCCCATAGCTTTGTCCTGATAGACCTGAACCTGCTGAGAGCGACCCCAAATCCTCACCAGCATGACCGTGGAGCAGCTGAACATCTGCTTAGATGGAGAGAGCAGCCAATGGCACTGGCACCTGCGCCGCCCCTGCTGTCACCCCGCTGTCACTCGGCACAGGCGGCCGCCGCTGTTTCAGCTCTATTAGACACGAGGGGACGTCAGTGCTGACCCCCGAGACGAGCTAGGGGGGCTGACACCTCGCTCGGGTCTGGCCCTCCCAGCTGCTCAGCTGCCGTGGAGCAGGGCTGCAAGCAGAGATGCAATTTCGAGGCTGCAAGGGGACAAGCCCAGCCTCCCCTGCCACCGGTCCCGGGGCTGGCTGAACGTGACCTAAGAATCCCAGGGGATTTCCGTGCTGGGAGCCCGGAGTGCCCTGCCCTGGGCCACCTCCCTTGACAGCCCTGGGGAGCAAAACCAGTTATCACCTTCCCGGTAGGTAGGACATGTCCCCTGCCGCAGTGACTGCAGCATCCTGCCCCCAGCAGTGGCCTTTGCAGGCACGTGTGCGACCGGGGCGTGGGGAAGCCTGGATGCCTGGGCATCCATGGGGGAAGAGAGCTCAGGGTCAGTGCTCCTGGGGGGGAAGCAGGCTCTGTGGAGGAGACAGAGAAGCATCTGGGCTCGGCTGTGGGGCAGAGGGTCCTGGAGACCCACAAACAAAAGCTCAGGATGATAAATCCTCAGAGGTTTGAGACTGTCCGGGGATCTGCTCTGGACAGAAACAAATTCTCCCTGTCGAACATAATGGCCCAGAAATAAGCAATGAGGCAGGGATGGAGAGGGCTGTACCCGGGGGGGGGTCTGCAAAATCTCCGCCCAGCCCCATGCCGAGCACTGGTGAGGGTGGGAGGTGGAGGTAGTGATACCCTCCAGGCAGGCTGGGACCCCCGCACCGGGCATGCACCCACCAGCTGGATGGGGCAGACTTGGGATTACTTGCCCGGTGGGAGTTATTGAAGCCAGCCCGAAGGAGGACGAGTGCAAGACAGGCAGGGAAGAGAAGGGGAAAGTAACAGTACGAACTTGCCTTCATTTTACCTGAACTACAGTTTGGACGGCATGGGCTGCGGGCTTGGGCGGGGAGCAGAGCCTGGTGGGGAGCGGGGCTGAGCCCCCATGCAGGGCAAGGAAGTGAGGGAGGGGGCTGCAGCAGAGGCACTCTGCATGGCCAAATTATGGGCAAGCACCAGCTCCCAGCAGCCTCCAAGTGGGGGTCTCCAACCTCGGACAGGCTTTTAGTGCCAGGGGCTGCACAAAAGTCTGCCCATCCTGCACACGTGCATCTCGGAGGGAGAAATGGAGGCACAGGGAGGGGTTTCAGGCCACCAGGACAGGTCCCAGCACACCAGCATCTGCTCCTCTCACTAGGCAGCAGGTCTGGGTCTCCACTGCATGAGTGCTGCAGCAACATCCATAGCCAAGGCTCCCAAAACCACTCGGGACCACTCGCCGGTGCCAGCCGCCCTGCCTCGTGCTCAGAGCACAGTGCTCCTGCGGCGCTCTGCGTTGCCATCCAGGCTCCACCACAGATCCCCTGCGGGACCTCAGGATCCCTCCTCCGCCGCAGAGGAGAGGACGCTGCGGGGCGGTGAGGGGGCAGAGGGGGGTCTGCGCTTCCCCCTGCCTGCGCTGGCTCAGCCGCTCCCACGTCAGCCTGTCTAAACAGCACCTCCTCCCGCAGAGACCTCGCGCTGGGGGTCGGCAGCTCAGCGTCTCTGGGATTTGTCACGGTATCGCCAGAGTTATCAAAAAGCAGCTTGGACCAGGCACCCCAAACGGTTGGGTCAACCAGACCCAACATCATCCAGCTGCCAGGAAAGCAGCCTCTGGGGCTGAGGACACGGATGGGACTCAGGTGGCATGGGCCGGTCCTCCCTGCCCACCGACGCCTTGCCTCACACCAGGCACGTGGCTTCACCTCCGTGCAAGGCTGGAACCTCCCCGCCTCACCCCGGCGTGCGAGGCAGCGCTCGTTAGCGAAGGAGCACGGCTGCGATGGGGCGATGCTTGCTGCTTTGCAACGGCACTAATGGATCGGAGACAGCCCAGCCATGCCCCCACCTCGCTCTGCTCGGGCGCCGCTGACGGTCGTAACAAAGAGCATTTATCCAGCTGCATTCCCAGTTTCTCCCTCTTTCCATTTCCCTTTTCTGTCGCTCAGGTGTGACAATTTTAATACCCATAAATAATAAGGTGGATGGCAATCATAACAGTACGTGCAGCCCTGTGTCGGCTTTTCTCCATCTGTGGGAGATGGCAGAAGGGCTAGAAGGAGTTAAAAGGAGACTCCCAGGTCCCCTAAGCATCTTGCCCAGGGTCTTAAGCCCATAAGCAGTGGTACTAAAGATGATTTTAAGCCATGATTATAAGAAATCTATTGATCTTTTGGACTCTATAATGACAGATTAACCATTTTAATAAAACACCTATTAATCATGCATTAACCCTTCTCGGCTATTTGTACATTGAATACCAAATTGACAAGGGCATTGGGATTTCTAGGAGGCTTTTTGGAGGGGGAGGGAGGGGAGGTTTATTTAGATAACAACAACAACAAGAAAAAAATAATGCAAACTTACAGAGGGGGAGAGTTAAAATCATACGATGAGTGGCAGTTGCAGACGCCTGGGGCCCTCTTTGGTTGTCGCTTCTATCTGGCAATCAATTGACAAGAAATTGAGATTATGAAACATTGTGCCTGTGATCAAAGGAGGTGGGCATCCTTCCCCCATCCGAGGCCAAATCTCCACTCCCCCACGGGAACCAACGTCAGCAAACATCAGCGATTTGGCCTTTGGCAGGTACCAGACAATGCCGACACAAATTTTAGCGTGAACGTGTCCACCAGCCCCACGGGTCTTTATGGCAAACTGAGCAAGGATGTAACATCCTAAAGGTGCATCCTACCAGAGCATCTAATGCCCGTGATTTTTTTGGAGAGACTTGCCTCTGAGATTGAGTCCAGAGAGGCAGAGGAAAAAGAAGGGGAAATGAGGAAAGCAAACACCCCACCAGCTCAGGACAGCTGGGAATGGGCACAGGCTGCTCAGCCCTTCTCCCTGCCAGCCCTTGAAACCCACAGCATCGGCGTGGGATGGTCCGGCTTGCGGACCCGGACCAGCACAGCCCTGGGGCCTCTTGTGTAAGCGCTGGGGAGGGGGCAGGCACCGCTTCCTCCTGCCCCGGCCGTTGCAGCCTCAGAAACCACCAAGTCCCCGGTGCATTAGGAACTGCCTGGAGGCCGGAGCTTCCTGCAGGTGCCCTGCGCTCATGAATCACACCTTGTCAGGGCTTGGGGTGCCCAACGGCCGGGCAACCGCCGAGGTGCTCGGGGAGCCCTGCCCCGGGATGCACCCGCCTCCCCACCACGCCATCCCGGCCAGGCGAGGGTTAAGCAGGCATTAATCACACTGTTTGAGAGACGTTTCAAAGCCTCTTCCAAATATTATAAAAAATGTCTTTAATCATCTAATAGCGTGAACTCCGCTCATGATGGATGGAGAGAAGTCGCCTCTCTCCTCCTGATCCTAACAGATGAGGCTGAAGAGCTGCTGCTCCGGGGGGGGGAAAGTTGGGGAGGGGGCTGGGGGAAGAGAAGGACATTTCTCAACCTCCCACCAGAGCAGTTATAAATATGAGGTCATACAGCAAGAGATGATAACGCATTAAGGGCTCTTGAGATATTAGTCTGTCAGCCTCGTTAGACACAGCCTATTTGGGGCTGACTGCATAATTAGAGGCTGGGGTACCCATAACTCATTGGTGTTTATATGGTAGGAAGGGGCTACACTCACCATCACCCTCAGCACTCTGAGAAGTCATCTTCAGCAGGCGTCAAATCCCACTCCCTGCTGCAAAAATAATCCTCTTCTCCCCGGGAACAACTGCTCCCGCTCCCCACCTCCTGCCCTTCCCGCAACCCTCAGCCCACTGCATGCTCAGTGCACCCACCCTTGTCTCCCGTCCCCTGCGGGTGGGAAATGGGGTTACGGAGGTGAATGGCTTGCTCAAGGTGCCTCAAGGTAGTTTGTGACCAAGCAGAGAAGTCCTGGCTCCCAGTCCCCCTGCCCATGGGATGACTTGCTGGGCAACAGCCCGTGCTCTGCCCTGCAAGGGACTGCATCCCCTGAGCACTCCCAGGCAGCCTCCACAGCAGGTTTAGCCCTCCTGCACTCTTCTGCCTTTCCAGGGAATAGCTCCAAGTTGGGCTGGAAACACCCTGGGGAGGTGGATATACTTGGACAATGATGGTCCTGGGGAAGCCTGAGCAGAAATAAGTCCAAGGAAAGGCAAAAATATGCAAGCACCCCAGGACAACTTGTCAATCCTGCCCTGCTGTGAGCATCGCCCACTCCTGACCTGCTGTCCCTCACCTGCAATATGCACCAGGGACCCCTTTCTAGCCCAGGGTGCTACCCTGAGTGGGCAATCTCCAAAAGACAGGGCAGAGCCCTCCCAGTGCTGCTGCACCCAGCCTTCTGGGCGCTGCTGGTCTGCCCCACGGGCTGGGGGGCACCGAGCATGGGGCAGGCAGGGACTCCGTGCTTGGTGGGGAAGCTGGCGAGGAGCTGGGCTTTCCATGTCCCCTCTGCTTTCTCTTCTCAGTTCTGCCTAGGTGGTGGCGAGCACCGACACGGAAGGGCACTTCCCAACCAAAAAATTGAACAAGTGAAACAGGGAAGGGGAGTGTTTCCCTTTTGCAACTGTGTAGAGCGAGGGCACCGCAAGAGCCGGCTCCTGCTCAAAAGGGAACAGAGAGGGAGCAGCGAGCAGGAGGAGGCAGGCGAAAGCTGGCCCGAGCCCCGTGCACCCAGCAGAGCCGGCTTTGCAGGCCAAGCCTTCCCAGCAGCATGTCCCTGTAACTCCTCTTGCCCTATGGCAGGTGGGAAAATGAAGGCACGGGGAAGGGCAGGGACATCAACAGGAGAAACAAGCCCTCGCTGCAGGGACTGCCCTGACACTGCCCAAGCCCCCGGTGTGGCCACCTCATCCCCTCTCCCTGCTTGCCCGCCACAGCCGGGGAGGTAGCAAGGGGTCCATGGAGGCGGGGGCAACCCCATGGCTTCCCAGGCTGAGGTAGGATAATGAATCCTGATGGGAGAAGTGACCTTTTCCAAATGCCACATGTCATTGGATTTTATATCACACCAGGACAATGTGCCATGGGTATTAAAATCGTTTTTCCAATAGAAGTGTGTGTGTGTGTGTGTATGTGTGTGTCAGAGAGAGATGTGAGAAAAATAAAATTAAGACATGAAAATTAGGCTGCCTCTAAACATGGCCTTTAGAAAAGACTTAGGTCCTCACAGAGCAGGACTGACAGAGAAGATCCGTGCCCTTTGCTCCCGAGATCACGGATGATTTTGTTAAGGGAATACGACTTGTCCAAACCCCATGACAGAACTAGGGAAAAAAGCTCAGGAGTCCTGATCCCCGTTTCTAAAGTCCTGCAAAGACTTTCACCTCTACAGTGTCCCCGCTGCCGTGGAGGGACACCTCCAGAGCTGCGCCTGCCCACGGAGGCATGTACAGATGCACGTGGAGCACAGATCACCTTGCACATGTGCTCCTGGACACCCACGGGTGTTAGTCAGGGCTGTGCACATGGAGAAAGCAAAGTCCTACATGACAGCCAATGCCAAGTTATACGGCCTCACCTGGGCTTCAAAGCAGCCCGTATCCCTGTGGGCCAGCCCAGAGATGTGTATGGAGCATCCATGGAGTTATCCATCCGCATGGGTACGGACACCCTCCCATATACGCCAGGATACATTTCCATGTGAAAACACAATGTAAAAAGGGAGGCGCTGGAAGCCAAATTCACTTGAACTCCAGCCTGTTCCCTCAATCTGCAGGGCAATTGTCCGGCTGAAATAACAACGCTGGGACAAAAAAAAAAAATGGGACAAGCTGTGTTTGTTTATTCAGCTTCTTTCTCCCCCTCTCCTCTCGACAATGCCCTGACACCGTGTCCTGCCGCGCCAGGGCTGCAACCCCAATGGGCTAAATTTATCCCAGCTGGAGCCCTGTTTACAAGCCTTGTCCTGTTTACAGTGTGGTCCATCCTGCCCAGGAGGACCAGGCAGTGGCCAACCCCAGGGTGAACAGTCTGTGCCTCACCTTTCTCGGCCTCTGCCATGCCCAGGCTGCCCATGTGGTCCCTGGAAAGATACCCAACACCCTGCACTGCCCACGTGTTTGCACACAGAGCGGCTTGTGGCCCCCTGCCCATCCGGGAGGTGATGGGGAGATGTGGGCTTGCATGGGCTGCTGCTTGCCCAGCGTGGCTTGGTGGTGGCCCAGGTGGCCACAGCCTCCATCAGTGCTGGCTGGTGGCACACCATCACCCAGGAAAATGTTGACTGCAAGCTCAACAATGAGGGTGCAGCACACCCCATGAGAAACCAGTCGGGGACAACCATGTTCCACCATGAAAGCATTAATGGAGCTGCAGGTCTCATGCAACCATGCATGGGTGCTCTCCTCCCCATACCTCACACCGCAGTGGAGGGCCACAGGTTCAGGCTGTCACGCACCCATCCCTATGTCCCTGATGGGCTCACCTGGGCTGGGAGCACAGAGCTGGCAGGAGGTCAGCCCCCTCTCCCCAGTGACAGAACTGGATGTCACACCAGGGGTCTGAACAGTTGAGCCTGGCCGGGCCTGATGGGTTGATGGCATTGTGAATAGACATTAAAACGCTGGGGACGTGCTGGAGGGGTGCTCACTGCCAGCACCCCCCCTTGCACTCTTCCCGCACCGATTCCCATCTCTGGTGGGATGCACTGGCCACGGTCTGACGGGGAGTGATGGGGGCTCACCTGCCGCCCCCCAGCATGGGGGTCTCCTGCGGTCCCAGGCTGCCTCGCCCACAGAGCTGCCTCCATCAGGGCTCAGTTGGCAACATCCGGGCTCTTATTTGCTGTTTAATGAGTCCCAGCTAATGAATCCCAATGCATGAAAGCTTTTCATTAACCCTTTGGCTTGCTGTCAGCATTGGCCACCGGTTTGCAGAGGCTGGGAATCACAAGAGTGGTTTCGGGGGTGACTGCAAATCCTCACCTATAAGCCTGCATGCTACCTTGTGCCCTGCCACCCTTTCCCTGCCTGTGCCCAGTCTCAGTGGCTGCAGAGTGGACACTAGCGCCCTGTGCATATGAAACGAAGCAGCTGGTCCTGTGCTCCCTCAGTCTCCCTCGTCAGGGCAGCTAATAGAGATTCACCTTCATCCCCAGTGGCAGGGCCATTGCTCAGCAGTGATGAATCCCTCTTTGCACCTGCTTGCGGCTGCATGTACTTAGGCTTAATGAGGGAGCAACCTCCTGGCATGCTGACGATGCAGCCCTCCTCCACACCGTCCTGGTCCAAACCACTGCCTGCTGTCACCTCAGGTAGCCTCCTGCTTGAAACCAAGAGCTCTGGATCACATCCCGTGGTAAGGAACACCTTGTGTGCACATGAAGGAGAAAAGAGAATCTCGCAGAGAGATCCTGACCTGTGTTCGACTCCCAAACTGGATGAGGGGCTCAAATCTCGGTGCCCGACACTGCCTCTGCAAGGAAGGGTCCAAGAGCAGCTGGGTCTGGACCAAGGCTCCAGCTGCTGCACGAGGTCCCCGGCTGCAGGTGCAGGAGCAGAAGAGAGAGCTACCAAGGCTTTCCTGTTGCTCAAGTTTTTTGATTGTAGATCAAAGTAGATTGTCCAGAGTGATGCCCATGGTGGCACTATCATGGTGCACCAGAGAAGTGTCCATCTTCCAAACGCCTCCTCATCCCTCACGGCTCACACCTACCTCGCTTCTTGCCTCTGGCCCAATTTTGGGTTTGTTTGTACCCTGGGCGCGGGGAAGCCTTTCTGCACCATGTGCCCCAGCTAGCGCTACCTGGTGAAGCAGAAGCTCCAAGGAGAGCAGAAGAGGGGTTGTACAACCCAGCCCAGTTTCTTGTCCAGAGTTTTGGAGATGGCCTGTGCATGATTGTGGGTAGGGGTGAATTTGAGTGTAAAGGCTTGTCTACATGAAGTACTGCTCCCAAGAAACCCCCCATGCTGGGCATTTCTTATTCCAAAAATAACAGCTTGCTCAAGCTCACCAGACCCCCTTTCACTCTGAAATACAAACGGAGCTTTTGGGGAATAACTCGCCAGTCCGAAAATCACCTCCACCCTCCATTCATATGCACTTCCAAGTACAGGCAGGACATTAAGGGAAGGGCTAATGGAGTGACACATCTGTGCACAAACACGTACGTGTGTGCTCCTCACACGTGCGGCTCCTCATCTCCGGAAGAAGATCTTCTCATCAGGAAGTCACGGCCCTGATTACTTTGTCTTCCACGTTTAAGAACATCCCTAACTGCTCCTTGGATAGCTCAATTAGTAAAGTGAATATATTATATAAAGTCTAAAAGATTAAACTATCATAGGCAGCCCATAATTTCATGAAGAAGTCAGGGGAGCATATCCCTCTTATTAACTCTATAACAAATGTGATGAAAATGTTCAAATAGAATGTTAATGCAATGTTACGTGTAATTTTCCCAGGCGATTTTCTGCTGAAATATTTCTTTATTAATAGTAATTGAGGGTATAAATTATGAATGAGGCGATTTTCTCCTTTCACTGGGAAAGACGTACTAATGGCAATAATTCTTTATAATAATTTTTTGGGGGGAGAATGGGGAGGGAGCTGGGGTGAGGGGTTTAAAGAAAAAAAAATCTTTAAAGGGATTGCAAAATATATAGACTAGCAGTGCATGTTTTATTGCAGGGCGCTGTATTTTATATCCGTGTGCTGGGCATCAGTCCTGTACAGGTCTGTACTGCGTGTGCACTGCGAGATTCAGGCCTCTGGCAAAGGCGATTTCCTTGCACGTTCTCTATTCTGCACATGTGTAAAGCCTTGCATCAAGCAAAGGGAGTATGAGAGCACCGATGCTGTGGGTCTGCAAATTCAGGACTCTCAATTTCACTGTCTAAGGGAAAGAGGGGCAGTAACCACACTACAAGCTACAGGCACTTTTGGTTAGTAGGTGGGTACTCAAGGATGAGCAGGCTAGCGGCACAGGCTCTTGCCAATTTAATGCAGACTCTGACACCTTTCCATGGCCCCACCACAACCAGAAGCACTTCTTTGTGCTTGTGTTGGGGTTTTTGGGGGTTTGTTTTACCAGCAATGCAGCCTGCTGATCCTGACCCCAAGCACCTCCATCCAGAGAAATGCACGGCAGAGAGCGAGGCTTGGTCCTACAGCCGCTGAATCTCGCACAGCCTCGAAGCAGAGTGGGTCTGGGGGCTATGCTGGCTCCCAAATGCCACCCCTTTGTAGGACACGGCATGGGGACACTCACACGGCCAGCCTGGGGCCACGCGCTCGCACACCACGGACAGGCAGCACCGAGCAGCACAGCTGCTCGCGGGGAAACAAAAAGTCCTTTTTGTGATGCCAGAATGAAAGAGGCGTTTTACAAGGATTTCAGAGCTTGCCCTCCTTCAGGTTTGTATGGTTTTTTTCGACAGACCAAATGACTTCAAAATTTTTCCACTCAATTAAAAAAATGCTGGTTTGAGTGCAATTCTCAGGCCCTTCTTCCTGCACACATCTCTCTTCTCAAAGAAAGATAAAGGGGAAAGAAAAGACAGTATCCCTTAAATTTTCATTACACTTCAATCAGCTGAAAAAAACCTCTGAATGGTTTAAAACTTTTATACCAAAGAATCCACTTGTCCCCCTATTTTATTTAAAACTTCTCCCAGGAAGGAAACTTTTCGAACCAGCTCTAGTCTACAGCAAGTGTAGGAAGAAAAACCTCCTGACTCCAGGCCTGTGCTGTACAAGCTAAAAAGCACCCTGACAGCTGCTTAAACAAGCTCAAAAGCACCTCTGGTAATGAATGGCCTGGACCGAGGGTGGGCAGCACATACTGGCACCCAGCAAGAGACAGAGGTCTTGGACACCCATGCACACAGGTCCAGATGTATCCCACATGGGTGCAGGTGTGTTGGGGAGTGGGTGGCTTTGCTCTTCCCCGGGGGCAGCTCTTACATCCCCCATTTCCACCGGAGGATCTCCCCTGCTCGGGCTCTCCCTGAGCTCTCCGCTGGGCTGGAAGAGGAGGCAGAGCTGGTCCTTCTGCCAGCAGCCAGGCTGTGCTGCCCCGTCTCCCTCCTTCTCTGGAGGCACTGACCCTCAGGCCCTGCCCGCAGCTTACCCCACACCGGCAGGCTGTGCGAGAGGCTGCAGAAAAGCTGACAAAATCAACGTGATCCGTCACCGACCCTCCTCAAAATTAGGTTAATAATTTATGATGTTAAATGGGACAGTTAATAGCTGGGCCAGATGATTCCTCAGCTAATCTAGAGCACGGGCTGAGCTGCAACGAGTCCTCTGAGAGTTCATTACACTCCCCAGCCCTCGGCGCTAGTGCTTTTGGCTCCGCCGATACCTACGGGAGGCTGTGGCTGGTGCCGCTGGCAACACGCCTAAGACTTGCCCCTCATCAATTAAGAGAAATAAGGAAATCGACAGGAAAATTAATTTCCAAAGAGACAATGCCTCTGACACCCGCACTGCCCTCGGAAAGCCGGGGGGTTATCTGGGAAGCTGCCTGCCTGGGGAGGAGGTTGCGTCTGCCTCCTTGCTGAGCGAGGTCAGGCTGCTTTCTTCAGGGCTGGGAGAGCTGGTGACTGAACAGAAGATGCTTTTGCTCCTGGGTCAGCCCCAAGCAGGCTCCTTACAGAGGTGTGCTCAGCCACATTTGGGAGGTCCCCAGCACAGGGCAGCTCACTGGCAGTAAGGTTTTACACCCTGACCGTGCACATTCCCAAAGAAACCTCAGAGCCAAAGGGTCAGGATGAGAAAGTCCAGCAGGTCTTCTCCATCAAGGAGACAGAGCAGGGTCGGCTACCTCAGGGACGAGGCACTTGCCAGCATGCTCCCCAGGGCCAGCTCTCGTCCCAGAGCACAGCGGCGGGTGAATCTTCAGCCACTTGCCTGCCTATGTCTCTAACCTCCCTGATTCTTGTCCCACCCTCTCACTGACAGATCAGATCGAGCCCGGCCACAGAAACCAGGCGTTGGACATAACAGCCTCCCCTCACCAAGACCGCAGCCCCTCTTGGTGCCCTGAGCCCTCCCATCTGTGCAGCCCTTTCTGCTTCCTCCTGGGTCCCAGCAGCCTTCCTAGGGTGCAGGACTAGCTTGCCAGCCACAGCGGGGAAATGCGAGGAATTGCCGAGAGTACATCTTGTCTGTGTGATGGAGGCTTTCCATCCCTATCCAGTGTAAGCAGATCGACTGAGGTTCACAGCACCTGGAGGCAACAAAGACCCTCTGGTACTGACAGCACGTGAGTCCCACTTTGCCCATCCTGCCTCACTTCTCTCTGCAAAGGCCTGATCCTGCAAGGCAGATGTGAAATCCTCCGCTTTGCACTGGGGGCTCTGTACTGAGAAGTGCTCAGCCTTGCAGGACTGAACCTCAAGGCAGGATTTCTGCAGAAAGCTTGCTGGCTCTGGGACCACGCTTGAGTGAAGCAGCAAGTAGGCAGGGACCCACCTCACTGATCCCAACTGCATGTGGAGGCAGAAATTAGCTCCTTTGCTCCGGCATCTCACTGGGGGATGCTGCAAAGCAGCGCCAACCTTAGGCAAACCTGGAAGAGGGTGCCACAGCCACTCTCCTCTCCAGAAGAGCTAGTGATGGCTACCCTAGAGCGTGCTCCTGACAGCCTTAATCTATTTTACAAATGGAAAAACTAAGGCACACCAAGTCTGTGTGACTACCCCAATATCAGCAGCAATATCAGGTAAAGGGAGTAATTTCTCTATCAGCCTAAGGTTCCCAGTCCTGGGACGTCCATGCCCTGCCCTTAGTGGAGAGACAGACTCAATGGGCTAAAAAGTGACCAGCTGGGCTACAAGCACAGGCTGCTGCAGCCAGATGTGCACTGATGACTCATGCAGATGTTGGCCCTGCAGCGTGTCTGGGCAGTAATTCCCCTTCTCCCTTCCACATTCCTGCTCTGCCAAATTCAAACCATGCGCAGTGCGGGGGGATTACCTGCAATTACAGCTTTCACACGTTGGGGCCGATTTCACCCGGCTGGGGAAGGGGGGGAGAGCGGCGAGAGGTAAGGGCATCCATATGGTGGGCTTCTGCGGCCATTCTCCCTGCCTGTGTTAGAGGCAGCCGGTGCCGCCTCACCCCTCCAGCCCTCTCCCCTCCTCTGAAGCCCCCTCCCAGGTGGAAAGACCAGGAGGGACCCGTGGGGGCAGAGAGGAGCCCCAGCCTGGGGCTGGCGGCAGGGCCAGTTTTCCTTCCAGCTTCTGCCCGAGTGCGTGTGGGAGAAATGACAATTAGGGGGACAACAAATGAGGCTGTTGGCCCCTGGGGGGGGGACATGTGCAGTAACTTGAGGCTGAAGCGGAAATAGCTCTGGTCGACCCACTTAGAAAATCATCATTACTGTAGAATTTATGGCTGACATGAGCTTGTCTGATAGATATGACTATTTAAAGGCAGCCAAAGCCTCCATTTATAACAATGTGAGGGAAAGGGGGGTGGAAGGAGCCGGGGCAGGTTTGAAGATCAAAGGGGCATCTGGGAAAGGAGAGGGGACTGCATCAGCCCCGGCAGCAGGGGCGAAGGGACGGTGGCTTCAGCTAGGGAAAGGGCTGGTGTGGCAGGGCGAGGGGGGCTGTGCCCCATGGGAGGGGAGCAGTCCTGTGCCATGGGTCTGCCGTCCTGGGCCCCTGAGACCACAGCATGCTCCGTGGCCCCCACAGCCACTCCTGCCCTCGGGGCTGATGAAGTGCCACCGCCTGGGTGCAGGCTGGCCCGGGCCCCTGGCACACAGGTGAGCCCTTCTGGATTTGGCACCATCCAGGCAGCAGTGGGCATAGACACCATCACCCACTCAGGATGTGCTGCAGTATTCGCTGGGAGTATGCTTTTAATTAGATGTGAAGGAGAAAGCAATTGCTGAGGCTGGGAAAGAAAAAAGGCAGTGGCAGGTTTGGAGGACAAGCAGCGAGGTTCAGATTTTCCTTAACTTGAAGGACATAAAATGACTCCTGGGAATGACGGGCCATTGCTGTACCCAGGCCCTTAGCCGCCCTCCTCTCCTGTGCATCCCACAAGGCTTTACAAAGAGGATCGTGCAATCACCTGGCTTGTTAGGGGAGCACCTCATCTCAACAGCAAAGCCAGGAGAAAGACCCACTTGCGAATTCCTTGGGCCAGGCTGTCTCTTGCTGGCTAACCTTCATCTCTGATCAAACAGAAATGCTACAAGTATGCTGGAGGCTGGGCCCTGGGGACAGAATGTCCCCGCACGTCCCCGCACCGCGGTTCCCTACGGATGTGCGAGGGAATACTGCACCCAGCGGTGAGCAAGCTGGAAACGAGCATGGATGTACGGATGGGCTCTCCAGCAAGGTGCTCTCAGATGGCTGATGGATGCAGAGCAGCAGGCTGCAGGGCAGCCCTTCATGCCATCCAGAGCAGGGAGCAGTCCCTGGAGGGCACCCTGCCTAGGGACAGCATGGAGCCAGTCACTGGCATCCCCGTCCCGGGCTCTCCTCCCCAATTCGGCTGCTCCCTGTCCTTTGGGGATGGCGGCGGCTCCTCACCTGATTGAATTTCCAGGCCATCACTCCCTCTCCCTGCAGCTGCGAGGCATGATCGCCCTCCCGGCAACCCCACGCTCACCCCGCAGAAGGAGGGGCTAATTCAGTTAGCCCAGTGGCATTAGCTGCCGTGAAGAATAACCCGCCAACAAGGGCCTGCGAGCCTGACACAATATTAAAGACCCCACTGCCCTCACTTGGGGCAGATTAAGCTGGGCTCATTGCTTTAATGCTGCACTCCTCGGCCGGGCTCCCTCCAAGGCTCTGCACCTTAACTGTATTACCCCAGCACCGATGTGCTTGACCTGCCGATATTGCTCCCACTGATAATTCACCTCCCAAGAAACTTTGCCTTTTTGACCTCCTGCCGGAGCAGGCTCTAACCCCATGGAGCAGGGCTACCCTTGCATCCCACTGCCCACGGGGGCTGCCAGCCGCTGCCCTCTGCTCCCTGCTCCCCTTCCCTCAGCGCCGTCACCTGCATCCCATCCTTCCAGGGGCCTCAAGGTGCATTCTTCTGCCAAGCTTGGGCAACTTGCCTCTGCAAACAGGTCACTTTGGTGATCCCAGGATCCCAATCGTTATCAATGACTGCACTGACACGCACAGTGAACACGCGGCCACGGGACGGGAGCATGTGCGTGTGCGGAGGCTGAAGAATGTTACTTACTGCAGCAAGGATGTGCGGGATATCCCGGCTCACTAACCTCATCTGGGGTACCAAGGCGCTCTCAGTAGCAACATGAAGTGATGCACAGAGGGACCATCGGGTCCCGCCTGCTCCCAGGGATACAGATGTCTCATCTGACCCAGAGAAGCAATCAGGAAAAACACCCAAAATACCAGCCCAGGGGGAGCCTGGGCTCCAAGGGAAACTCAACAGAGCAGCGTGGGAGCAAGAAGCAGGGTCATCCCTCTGCTGCTGCCAAGCGCAGGCAGTGCCAACATCGTCTTGGCCTGGCAGCAGCCACTACCTCCTCTCACGCACAAGCTGTCAGCAGCTGTCCTGCGCTCTACCCCTGCTTCATCCCGCGGCCCGAGCGTGATACGGGGAGCAGTCCTTGAGATGCTGTCTGTCAGGGCTGCTGACTCACACAGCCTTGCTTTTCATAGGAAACAGCAACACTGCCGAATCACTTTCCCGCTTGGTCAGAACCAGAGGGCCGGTGTATCCTACAAGACTCCAGAATGAAATTTTCAAACATGGAAAAGTCATCTTTTCTGAGCAAAAAGTGACACCCTGACTTAGCCAACCTATTCACTTCTGCCCTCCTCACTGGAAAATCAAAATAATCTATACCGAACTTCTCCTCTCACTTTTATCGTTGGCCACACTAGATATTTTTACTGAGAGGAGTCTGAGCACCCCTGCTGCCTGCTCTGCCAGGTTGCTGGATGCTGGCAGCTCCATCTCGCCTCCTCAGAAAGGATCAGGTTTGCAACAGTGAACTACAATTCCAGCTCTAGACGTAGAACAAGGCATCTGCTCCCCACATCTGCTCCCTTGCCTTTGCATGGGTGATATTTATACTTGCCTTGCACAGTTAGCACTTGGGTAGCATATATGAGGTTGGAAAACTAGTTATGTATGTTTACATAACTAATGTATATTAGTAGCTCTTCCTGCAATGCTTGTGCTGCCTCTGAAGAGGCTGCACGTTGCTTGTCTAGGGACCAGGCATTGCTCACAACAAACAAGCCCTCATTTCACACACGTTTTGCTTCCTTATTTTCTGATTTCACTATTCAAAGGTGTGTTTCCTTTTTTTGAAGAAACGAAACTAGAAAAAGGAACAAACCTAAACTTCCGCCCAAAACTCAGACCACAAGTCTTGGCGTTTTTCTTAATATTAAAAGACTTGGTGAAGCTGTGTTTGATCCACACTCCTGGCACAGGAAGCAGAGTGCCCACACAAAAGGGCTGTCACAGAGCAGTTGTGAAGCCGTGTGGTTTGGCGGCTGTCAGGACAGACGGGCTCTATTTTGGGCTTTGCCGTCAACCCAAAGGGTCCTGCGACCCTGGGGAAGGCACAGCACCTCTCCCTGACCCTGATCCCCTTTGCCCTCCTCTGGGTGTACGGGGGCATCAGTAGGTACAGGAATTTGCTGCTGCCTCTTACCTGGGGCAGAAGGACCTCTCGCCTTCACACCATGAAACGCCACCCAGCAAAATCCTGTGCAGTCTCACATACTGAATTTGCTGGCTGGATCAATGGTCCAGAAACTGTGCTTGTCCCTGGTGGTCAGCCCAGAGCCTGGCCTGACCTGGGACCTGTCCTAGCCTGATGCAACTGCCATGCTGAGCAAAACCAGAGGCAGAAAGTTTTCAAATATCACTGCTCACAAATTAAGCCTACAGACAGGAGCAGAGCTGGGACGTGTAACCACACAGGAAACACAAAGGCTTATTCCTTCTACCCTACTCCTGGAAAGGATCCCTTCAGCTGCTCGCACATATATTGCCGACCAGGGACTCAATCCTGTTCCCACTTATGCCGGGCGTGACGCAGCTGAGGGCAGGGGAGATCTGCACTGCTGGAAGCAGGAGCAGACCCTGCCCTTGGTGTGCAGCCAAATGGGTCGGAAACAAGGAAGGGTGTATGGCTTTTACGAGCCTTTCTTAAAAAAGGTAGACAGTGTCAAGGCAGAGTCAGGCCCCAAATTTAGGCTTGGGCAAAGCAACAGGAACCATTCCCCATTTTGCAGTTAGCACACTTGGGAGGCGAATGGAAAATGGTTGACGTGAACACTTTTTCCTAACGGAGTTTATTTGTCTAAGTGCAACGCCTTAGCACTGAGGCAGCTGCCCTGCTGCAGGACCCGAGCTAACCTCACAACGCCGTGCCTGCCCTGCTCCAGCACCATCCTTGTGCTGTGCTCCTCTGCAGATGGGCAGCGCCTGCGGGCACCGGCAGCCCACAGCATCCCCTCTGCTCTTCCACCCGCCGGTCCAGAAAGCAACGGGCCAAGCCAGTAACATCTGCACAAACGGGAGCCACCCATACCATCATGGGGACAGGGATCACCTACAGCACCACCAGGCAGGTGACATGGGACACTGGGCCTTCTGCTTCTCATCCTTCTGACATGACCCCTCCTGTTAGGGGGAGATTTAAGGTGCTCTTATATCTCCCTGCTGTAAATGGCCTCATAAAAGTGACAGAAAGACGTTCATATGGATGCTTGTTAAAATTTTATTACTAATCACCACCAAAGTTAGCTGCTATATTTAACCCAGGGTGGGGGAAAGAGGGGAGGGGGCACTGCCTGGGCAGGATGGAGAAATCAAGATCAGAAAGCGAAGAGAGGACAGGGTGATGAGTGGCCCTGACGCAGCTCACGGACACAGGTAGGGGCCTGCTGGAGCAATTGCAAATAAAAACCTCAGAGCCTTCACCCTCCGCTTGTCAGCAGCAGCCACAACCCTTTTACAAGCCCTAACCCAAAAGCAGGGCAGGCTTGTGGTGGAGCACGAGGCTACAGATCAAAGAGACCTCAGCTGAACTCCCACCTCCGTCACAGCCTCCCCAAGCAGCCCTGGCCCCTTCCCTATGTGGAAGCTCCTCCTGTGCAAAGCGGATGAGAACGGAGATGTAACGAGACAGCCAGCTCTCCAGGCTGGGCAAGTCTCTCGCTGGCGTGTGAGCGCCTGGCAGTTCTAGGATGAGCGAGGCCCCTCCACTGAGGCTGCAAGGACACACAGTTAAGCTTCCTTTCCTGCTTAAGTCAGACCTTGTCCTTGCAGGTAAAAGAAGTGCTTAGAGGAGAGAGAAGAAAGACCAAGGACGCCAACCGTCTTGGCGAAGCGGCAAGTTCAGCAGTTGCAAAGGTATCAGAGGGCACTTCCAGATTTGTTCTTGCTGAAGCATCAGTGGGAAAAGACCAGTGAGGAGTTCTGCTCTCCTCAGGGTGACAGATGAGGAAGGAGGGAGGATGGTGAGAAACATGGAGCGTGTGCATGGCTTGGGCTCAGCTATCCCTGCCAGAGCCACAGGTTGTTGTCACCTCCCCAAACAGAAACGCAAGAAAAGGATGGTCCGGACGGCCACGAGGGCAGGCCCAGAAGGACCAAGAAGATGGTCACCCCTCCTGCTGTGTTAGTGGCATACACAAGGTTATGCCCCACTGCGTACGGTTGTGGGCTGGGGCAGCTGGGGCAGGGACTGCTCTCCTGCCTCAGCATGATGCACCGAGCAGGAGGGGACCTGCTCTGATCAGATGCTAACAAAGCATCCTTCTGCAGTGGGATAATGAAAAAGCAGGATGAGTTTTCTGCTCTGCTGTCTGTCCAGTGCTGGGAGCGGTAGGAAATATTTGATTGATGCAGCGAGGAAGGGAACAGAGGGAGAAAAGTCTCATAGTGAAAATAAACAGCTTTGAGTGTCTCCTCGATTTGATAATGGCATCCAGGTGACTACAGGTTTCTGGAGCATGAAAGACAAACTATCACTTGAAAGACCTTGGCTGCCACTACACCTGCCTGATTGTACCACAGAGGGGAACAGGAGAGGGAGACATGCTCCTCTCTGAGGATGGTCTCAGAAAACTCAGGTACTCTCCATCTGCGCCTCCTTCCAGCTTTCTGGCACCCCCAGGTGTTTTTGGTGGGTCCTAACATCCCCATCTGCCCTCACACTTGCTGGACTGAAGCATCTCCGAGACATCCGCCCCTTCGGCTCCCCATCACCGCTTCCCAGGTACCCTGTTCCTGGCACTCTACGGGAGCTGCTGTCTGTCTGTCAGTCCTCACATCCATCTTCAGGGCCTCTGTATAAATCTCCTAGAGGCCTCTTTGGTCCCTATATATCTATCTAATTAATGTTAGTATAAGTAAAGCACAGCCTTTTCCCCTTAATAAGCAGAGTGCTGACTTTATTACAGGTCTTTTTTTTTTTTTCTCTTCTTGCTTCAGTGCCTTAAATCATGTTCAGGAAAGCGCTTACGAAGGGAAAGGCTGCACGCCACATCTCGCCGTGCCTTCGCCCCGGCGCGGCTGGGGAGGGCCGTGGGGACCGAGGGGCAGAGGGCAGCGGGAGGAAATTGGACAGGATGTGTTCCGAGTGATGCCAAGAGCACTGCGCTGCCAGGTTAGCCAGGGTCAGGGGAGAAGTCAAAGGCCATCGATGTGTTGTCTGGCTGAAGGCAGAGTCCAAGCAAAACAAGGTGTTAAATGTCTGCTAATTAGAAGTGTCAAAACAGAACTGGAAAGGCAGGCACGGCTGGGGAGGGCCTGGAAATGTGATAAGCGGGGCTTGGTGGAGACAGACATGAAATCCTGGGGCTCCGGACCGCACTGCAGGTGAGAGCGGGAAGGCCCCTGCAGTGGCATTTGAGCTTCTCTGACATTATTTTGTCCAGAAATCCCTAATGTGAGATGTAAAGGAGATTGGCTCAGAGGACAACAAGGTCTGTCCTGTATTCCTGCAAATTCTTAGGATTATAAGAGGCAGAGAAGAGTTAATAAATGTGTTATTTCTCTCTTTGATGTTAGCTCTCTGTCTTTCTCCCTCTCAGACATTCCGCCCCCCCCCCCCCATTTTGCTCTCTGTCCCACGGGAGGTGCTTGTTCTCCCTTCCCGCATCTCCCACATTGCCATCAGGCTGCCTTGAACTGGGTGCACCCAACTCTGCCTGCCTGCGAGCGCCTGGGGATGCTGCATGCGACGATGCAGAAGAAAGGCCCGTAGCTCCTCGTCTCCTGAGGCTGCACAGCAAATTACTGGTGGAGTAGCGATGAAGACCTGGCCTGCAGGCTGGGCTTGGCTCAGCTCTGCAGTGGCTCTCCCAGCCCTTTGCCAGTTCCTTCTCCTTGTGCATCAAACGGGTGCAGCCTCCGACGCTAACCCGCTCGCACGGTGTGCCACGAGCACCCCACTGCAAAGAGCGGTGGGGACACCGCTGGAGGGGACGCCGTGCGTACGCTGCTCACGCTTCCAGTGCCCGACCACATCTCATGCACATGAGAGCGTGTGCCATCGGATCCCGCGTGGCCAAAGAAAACACACCTGGCCTCCAGCAAGCGGGGCATGGGGAAGCGGTGCCTCACTTCCTCCTACTGCTACACCAAGCCACAACCTGGTCATCCCTCGATCCAACGCCAGAGTCAGAGGGCTGCCCTGAAAGGGTTAATGCTCCCCCTGCCCCGGGTGCTGGGGTGAAAGGGTTACCCATGTTGTGCTTGGATTCTTTGACTGTAATGTGATTTCTTGGCTCTCACGTATATATTTATGCAGTTTTGTCCACACTCCCGTCCACTCCCCCCATGCGGTGACTATTGATCAGGCTAATGGAAGGGATCCAATTGCACATGCTCTGACGTGCTCCCACACAGCCTCACCAACTCTGGCCCAGCCAATCAATGCCGTGGTGCCCCCGAAAATTTCCCATAATCTGATTTGAAGATGTGTTATCACTTAATAAAATCCGCACTTGCCCTTCCTCTCCCCCCCGCCACCGCTGAAACGCATTTGCACTCTGGCTCCCAGGCCAGGTCCTGCCATGCCCCTGCATCCTGCCAGCCTCTGGGAGAAGGACCATGGAGCGGCCAGGTGCTAAAAATGCCCTAAGTGGGTAAGGGAGGGATGGAGAAGGTATCTGTCCTCTCCTGGGTAATCAGAACTGCCCAGCGGTGCCAGTGGACACACATAGTGACACGGGCTGGTGTGTGAGGGATACCTGCTCCCTGCTCCCTTTCATGGTGCAGTGGCTGTAAGGGTGGCAGTGAAAAAAGGGGATGAAAAATGTTCCTCTTGAAAATATGGTGAAAAATGCTATTGGTTTTCTGTAGCCTGTCAACACACATTCCCATGGTGTTTGGAAAACAATTCACAATAGCATATAAAAACACCAAGTGTACTTGTTGCGCAAATGGGTATCTGTTTTCCGATCAGCTCATGTAGCAATGACAAGAGGAAAGTCCTAGGTAGTTGGGGCAAGATGCCAGCAGGGTTTAAATGAGATACTCCCTGCCACTGTGTCTTCTCCAGGGAGGTTTGTTTCTCCAAGAAAAGCAATCAGAGGTTCCCGTACTCTAACCAGACTAATCCTTTGTCCCTTCCTGACCCTCTGCTCCAACAGAAGAGCTTGGTGCTTCACACACCTCCGCTACCTCAACGGCACACCTCTGTTTCACGGGAGGGGACACAGAGATACACAGGGCTCAAGGCTCCTGAGCTGGCAGGCCAGTCATGAATGGGAAGCTGGCCAGGAACAAGTCCATCTCCTCCCATCGCTGTCAAGTATGGGGACGATGACGGTGTGGGATGCACACCCCAGAGGTGGCATCTTTTAGAGCCCCGGTCCTAAAAGCTGGGGGTCTCCTCCCATGGCAGAGCAAGAAGGCATGCACGCAGGGAGCCACGGCTGCCTGGGGACCTGGGGACAAGCGTGTGCCAGCAGCAGGCTGAACCTGAGCCCTGCAGATCAATGGCGTGTGGGGCTGCTCCCTGGGGCCTGAAACCCGACGCCGAGGTTCAATAATTCAGGGGGAGAGCTATCAATGGCTTCTCAGCTCTTCAGAGAGGAGAGCAAATTGAAAGGCTTGTCAGGAGTCAAAACAGAGCAGGGCAAAGCTGGGCTGAATGTCAGAGAGATTAAACAGGCAGAAAGCCACAGGGATGGGGACAGGATGAGCAGGGTGGCGGGGACAGGATGAGCGGGGTGGCTGGCCACTGCTTTTTATGGTTCACTTTGGCAACTGTGAGAGAAGCTGGATTGTGGCAGAGCAGGGAACTTTCACAGCAGGATGGGTGATGAGTGCTCCAAAAAGCTCTCTGACAGACGGAGAGGATTTCGGCAGCTCTAGTTGCTTAGGCTAAGAAGGACCCTGGTGGCATGATGATCCCCCAGGCTTAGACACTGGGTCGCTAAGCACCTCCGCAGTGTGACCCTCCGGCCACCGGGCTGGTACGGTCAGGGGCCAGGGCAGAGGGGACCCATGCCATGGCTGTGTGTCCCGTTTCAGACAGTGCCTCATGTGGGGAGAAGGACAGGACCAGCCCCGTGGTGGCCTCCAGTACAAAATAACTCTTCCAGTCCCAGGCGGGACACTGCACCAACAGTAGATGATAAATAATGGTGATATTTCAATAGACACAGGTATGATAATGAAGAGCTATTCTTCTTTTGCAAAGATCACTTGTAGAATTAAATATTTATAAATGATATTTAGACTCCCAGTCCTGTAAAATGCCTTTTTTACACAGATAATATATGTTGACTTGTTGGAGAACCAAACCAGTTTGATATGATTAAATACAGAGCCGAGTGACATGATTCATGCCCTTTCTTCACCATTTGCCAGCCTGTAGCACAGGCAAGACTCTCTCAATACATTTCTACAGACATTCACTTAAAATAAAATAAAATAAATAAATCCACAACCATCCCAGCTGCAAAATACATTGAAATCCTCCCAACACACCAAACGCGCCTATCAACTTTGCAGTGTCTGGCTTGTAAGACATAGTATTTCGCACCACACCAGGCAGCTTTTTTTATGGACACAGTTTAATTTGTGCTTTACGTGTGACTTATATCCAGCTCTGGTGCCTGACCCTGCAGGCCCTCGTGTGGGGAACGAGGGGTTGAACTGGCAGAGATGAAGGTGAGCAGGGATACGGACCTAACCCCTCTCTTTCACCCTTCTCACAGTGCTTTGGTACCATGCTCAAGCACGTTGTGCTTGAACGATCATTTGGATGTGACCAGGGGTGTGTGCCTTCCCCAGAGCCTGCACTGGTTTCACATCTTGAAAGTACTCTCCATAGCCCCAAGGGCTAAAAAACAGAGGCAGAAAGAGGCAGAAGAAAGAGGAAGAGATTGCCCAGCTGGTGAGCTGTGCCCAGGGACACCTGTCCCACAAAGCTCGCCCAGACCTCAGCTTGATCACAGCATGGAGCCTTCATTTCGCAGTTTCACATGTACGAGGAAGAGAAAACTGCCTGTCTTACAGAAAAGAGGTGAGACATCCAGCTCAAGGTTTCAGAAGATAATGGAGGAGCTGGAAGGGGCACTGGAAGGTTGACTGCAGCACTGGAGAAGGGCTCCTGCACTCGCAAGGGGCAATGCTGGCTCAGGAGAGGTGAGACGGAGGTCAGGGAAAATGGGGAAAGCATCCTAAGCCAGCTCATAAAAAGGACAAAGCTGAACTCTGCTCCACAATGTCTAGAGAGGCCAGTGGGGCTGTCAAGTCAACCTTGAGGATGGCTGCAAACCAGGAGCAGCTCATGGTGAGTTTAGGCACCCGGAGGAGCCCCGAGGGGCTGTCACCAGCACCACCTCCTACAATGGATCCAGCTTCATCTTACAACCAGCCAGACGTTTTCGTTCTCCTTATTGCCTCCTGGGAGGCTGTTTCAGAAGGTCCCTGCTTGCAGAGCCAGGAAACTCCTTCTTACCCTCACCTTAGATATAATCACGGCCCGTTTACACCACACAGCTCTTGCACCAGCGTTCGCCCCTGCCCTAAGAGCAGTAGGGCTGGTGCAAGGATCCTGGGAGCCGTCTCCACCCCGAGAAGCGAGGCTGGTTTCTAGCCCTCAGAGCACGCAGTTGGACTTGTTAAACAGCACAGGCAGCGCTATTGGAAGGAGAAGTTTCCATTAATTTGCAGGTGCTGGGGGGAAGGGGGGGAAGGAAAGGCCAGGTGCTTTCTGGACGCTGCCCCCAGCAATCTCCCCCCGGTCCATTCCCATTGTTTCGCAGCCGTCCCACGCGGCCCTGCCAAAGGGGATAACAGGCTCAGGAACAGGCTGAATGACAGCAGACACCTTATAAAATGCCTCGCAGAGCGGGCCTGGCGCCTTGCTGCAAGCAGCGCACATGCCCGCAGCCCAGCCGGGCTCGGCCCCCGCGCGCAGGTAGCGAAGGGGGAGGCTCACATCAAAGGCTCCGGTTTTGCAAGGCTCAGGACGCGGGAGGGCGTGAATTATAGACTTTGATGTCTGAGCAGCGGCAGAGGAATCGGCGTGAAGATCGTTTATAAATAGCTATTTACGGTCTCCACTAAGTGCCAGGCAGGCCCTTAAAGCAAGGGATCAGGTTTAACTGAGGGCCGCTGCAGAGAGCGGCTGCTGGAGGCCAGGCCAGGGCTCAGGCTGAGCTTCGTGTGGGCAAGACGTTTTTTAGGCGCTCTCCATCCCAGACAGCCGAGTTCAACCCTGAGATCTTCCAGCGAATTTCCCCAGGGCTTTGCCCCTGCCCTCCAGGTCAGCACCCAGTTTTGGGGAGCCCCGGCGTGGGAAGCCAGCAGTGCTTGTGGGGCGGGAGAGCCGTGGCTCCCGGAGAGGCAGCCCTGTGCCACAGGATGGCGGGGTTTGGAGCTCACGTGGGGCTGATCCTGATCCCTGCTAAGAGGAAAGGAGGCAAAGGGGGAATCTCAGCATCCTGCCTTTGCTCCTAAGGGGTCTTCTGGCTTTGCCTTGCTGCCGACTGTGTTGCCTGATGCAGTTTGTGATAAAAACCAAGCCTGGGTACAGCTGCTTTTCTTCCCTTGGCTGAGTCCATGCCACCAGGCTCCGGCTGCCATGTTCCTCTTAAAGCAAGGCTGGGGACGCAAACCAGGCAGCTCCGCAGCAGAGGAAGGGACAGCGCTCAACCATCCTGCCACTCAGGCACGACGTCATTTCTGTCCACAGTTAGCAGTCAGGTCCCACCACACGCTGCCGAGAGTACCTGTCTCTGAGGAAGGGACGAATGAGTGCTGCTGTCTATGGCACATCTGGGTGTGCTGATGCTAAGAGATACCTTGAAGCTGGAGGTTAAAACCTCCGAATCCTGGGAATGTAAACCACTCAGATTTAAATCCACTGATCTGGAACTGCCTTGTCCCCCCCTGACCGGGATCCAACTCAAGAAACACTTGCTTTTGGGTTCTTCTTTGTCTGATCTGAGAACAACTAACCTGGTGGGATTTCTCCCATGTGGTTTGGCTCCAGCCCCTGTGGCCAGAGGTCAACAGGCAGCTGAGCCCCGGTGGAGCTGGACCGTGGAGCGTGCTTTGTCTGGGGCTGGCACACCCCTGGTGAACCCCACAAGACCCAGCACTCCCAAATGTTTCCAAAGGCAGCAATGAGCCCATAAAGGTGGCTGTGTCCTCCCTGTCCCTCTCCTCATCCCAGCCAGAAATACACATTGCCTTGCGCAAGGAAGGACTGTTACATAAATACTGAGAAGCACACCTGGGAATGCCACGTGCCATTCATACACCTGAGCATCCCCCGCCTAGTATGCACTGTCCTCTCTACCCTGACACTACTTCTTTGCCCTCAGTGGTGTTTGCAGTTCCCTCCATTGTAGCACCAGCTATGAATTCCTCCGCATGGCCTGCACGTCCTCTTCAGCATCACCAACGCAGACATTGGCTTAGGCCAGGCATAACGTCAGCCACTGCCTTTTTCCCTGAAGCAATGCCATCCAAACTGTAATCTGTGAGCTGATCTGTTTTACAATCCATCACCCAGTTCTGAAGCCACTGGCTGCATCACTCCAGGATGCACAAGGATCCTGGCCCAGGCACTCATTGCTGTTCAAACAGCACAAAAGGCTGTTGCTAACAGAACTGCATTTACCCCGTATCGTCAATTAAAAGTTCATGTCCAGCAGCTGCACCAAACTTTTCAAATGCAGCTGCTATGTTTTGGAGGTTGAGACAGACCATGCTGGATTTTCCAATGAGTTACAAACCTCAAATCCAATTCCGCCCCCCCCCCAAATCAGTGGACATTTTTGCACACTATTAAATCAGGAGCAGAGAGACAGACTTTTCCATTGTCCTCTCCTTGCCTTGCAGCCTCCGGCGGTAGCGGCACTCAGCAGGCCTGGTTCTGCCCTTGCACATGCACATGTGAACTGTAGATAAGCACATATTTCTCCCTGCTCCAGCCACCCTCCAGGACTTATCTCAAGCAGGACAGGGAACCCTCCATCCCAGCCCAAATTGATCCCTCCTCAGACACAGTAATTTTTATGTCCAGAAATATTTATATACTTTGCACAACCGTTGTTTGCAGAATCTCTCTTGGTGGCTTCCACACTTCACGGCAGCCCCTGTTTGAAGTTGGACCAGATGGGAGCCTGGACCAAGGATAAATAAACCAATCAAATCTGAGAAAACAAGCCCCCATCCCTCCTGCCTCCTCCTCGGACCAGTGTGAAGATCCAGCCTGGGAGAGGGGGGCAGGCTGTGCTCTGATGCTCGGACTGCTCCCTCCGTCCACCCTTGAAGTCCCTTCCTCCGGGCAGAGTTTGGTATGTGCTGTTTGCAGGGGGCTTGTTTTTCTAACATGGTGAACACATGCTCTCTCCCGAGAATCATTTATTTTACATCAGAGATCCTGGGGCTCCTGACCCAGAGTTTTGCAAGATGGTTTTGTACTTTCCCCCATGAGGAAGGAAGACACATTCCTCCAGCTACCACTGTAAGTACGGCAGGTCCCGGATGTGTCCTTCACAGACCAGGCTCTCCCCCATTTCCCTCTCAAGACAGAGGTTAAAAATGACACGCTGAGGTCAGAGGATGCTCCAAGGGGCTCCATAAAGGTCTCCCAGGAAGAAAAACCTGTTTGTTCTGCTGTTAACAGTGTTCTGCTTGTGGGGCACCAGTAGATCAAATGGGCAAGGAAAGATGGACCCTGGTTACACAGCGACTCAAGGGGCATCTTAATAAATTATCAACCATTTTGAGTGTACCCCAACATTGCAAGCCTCAAAGGAAGGCACAAAAAAGTCCTGAGGACATCTGCTTGCCATCAAGGTCTCTTCAGAGCCACCGATAGCCAGCACAGTAATTACAACAGCCCAAAGTCACACCCACCTCCAGTCCCACCAGCAGACCTGGCTGCTGCTGTGATCTGCAGCAAGTTGCTCTGCCCTCAGCACTGGCCGGGCTGCTTCGCATGTGGCTGGAGCTGCTGCCTTGCAGGACCAAACTTCCAGCCTCAGGGCGCAGGACAGCCGGTCCTCCTCTTCTCAAGGGTGAGAGTCCCCTGAAACGCCCTGCTGTGCATGGACTCCAGCACCTACCTTCCTCCCCTGGCAGGGGAAAGGATGGCGAGGGAGAGCAATGCATCTTTGCGTAACCCGATCCGTTAACACGCAGCTCCTCTGATGTGGGCAGCTTGTGCTTTACAGCATTAGAGGAGCAACATTTCATGGAAAATTCAATAAATACCCCTGTACAGCCAGACATCTGTAAACAAAGGCTTCCAAATTCAATCAGGCTGTGGGCTCAGAGCAGCATTTATAGGCTACAGCATGGAATATTATATAGGAAAGCTAAAAGTAGGGGGAGGGGGCAGATTCCTGGAAAATGAAAGATCTCATAGCTCTCTGTTACCCCAGTGAAGAATAACTGTGCTGTACCACCATGCCCCTTCTTGAGTGGCTGGGGCAGCCTTGCCATTCCCAGCCTGCCAGCTCCCACATCAGTCTGTACTGGGCTCTCACCTAGCACAGGCATCGCTGTAAAAACCACGGCAAGACAAGCAGAGCAATGCTGATGACCCAAGCAACTGCTAGCTACATCGTGTGCTGGAACGCATCCCTGCCACCAGCCCTACCAGGAGGGTGACTTTCGGGATGTAGATCTGAAGATGGGTGTGAAACATCAAGCCCTGATCCAGAAGTAAATGCTTCCAGAGCCTGCAGGTATTTACAACCAATGCCCAACTCACAGTGGCGTTTGGGAGTGGAGAATGGTGTTTTGTTTGTCCTTTGGGGCTTTCCTGGGCCATGCCATCACCCAGCAGGTGACGGGGCCTCATCTATCTTGTCTCTTGTCCTGTTCTATCACAGCCTCAGTTCACACTTGTATCAAACCAGCAAAACCGGGCAAAGTGAAATGGGAATGTCCAGTCAAGGCTCTGCTGGGCCCCATGGCCACTTACTGCATTGAGCAGCAGCAGTGCCATGACCCACAGCCGTCCATACCAGGTGGCCACTGACACTCATACAGAAGATTTGCTCCCAGAGTTGAGCAATACAGGACTTGTCACACACAGCTGAGTACTGATCGGCAGGTTTGTGTACACTCGTGCACAGATACACACGCACACAAGGCAGTACAGCACCCCAGCAGAAACCCCCCTTCCTCCTTTGGCCAAGGTTTTGTCCGGATAACCAGCTAACTCCCCTGCAGAGAGGTGCGGATCCTCTCCCTGCAGCACGGTAACTGTAAAGGTCTCCAGCTCATGAAAGTGATGCTGGACAGCATGGGACATGCCTGCTCATCTCTGCCACCCTGACTAGGTTTTTCCAAGCCCAGTGCCAAAGACTTGCACTGGCAGGAGATCAGAGCACTGTCCTCCCCGCTGTGACCTGACTGTCCATCCCTCATCTGAAGGTGGACACCTGCAGGTGATTTTGGGGCAGGCTACATGTAACCTCCATCATTTTAAACCAACTCAAGATGCTTTGTTAGTATGCGATGGCTGCAACACCTTGCAGGCTCTGGACTCAGCATCCCCAACCGCACTGAGGTCCCATCTGCTGGCTGCTCCAAGCTGCACCTGCGTGGCCAGACATCTCAATTTCTCTGAGTTGGACTTTGCAGATCCATGCGAAGGGCGAGCCACCAGCTCAGAGCCAGCCGCTCAGGTTCTGCCGCGCTCCTGCAGCCCTTTGGGCCCCTCAGGGGTGGTGGCAAGGGCAGGATGACCCCCTGCAGAGGACAGCTATCAAGGAACAGCTTTGTGTGGCTGGGGCTGCGTCTGGATGACCGCCTCGAACCCTCTGGCAGCACCCACAGAGGTTATAAGCCCGTATTTAGGGCAGGCCAAATCAGGCATTTGTCTCCTCCTTCCCCTCGAGTGCACTTTTCCTTACAGCTCAATCAGGCTTTACAAACACACCGCCACACACAGAGGCCAGTATATATAATAAATAGAGCCTAGCTCCGAGGGCAGCAGCGGTAAACTATTGCCCAGGGGACAGGAAGGTTAGTGGGATTGTGATCTAAAACCTGAGGCTGGCAGCTCTGTGCTCCCCCGGGAGAGATTTCCACAGCTACTGCGAGGAAAACAATCACCGTTTTGGTTATTAAACTTCATTTATTGGTTTGTTCAAAGATCACAGCCAGGTAGGCCCTAAATTCAGGGATGCTTGGAGCAGGGGTCTCCAGCCCTGCTCTCTGCGGTAGGGCCCACGGGGCTGCCCTGCACCCCAGGGTGCTCCACCAGCTCACACCCTTCCCTACCCCAGGACAGCTCCATCTTGGCTGCCTCTGTAAGATCCCTCCACCACGACCAGATGAAGCACAGGAGGGGAGCTGAGCCCTAGGAACGTGCTACGCATCAGGAGAGATGTACAAGCAAGACCTCACTGATGTCTACAGAGTCTGATGCCAACACAAGACAAAGCAGCGCATGCGCTCCAAGGGGACTGTCCAGCAGACAGTCTGTTGGGAGTGTATTCACTTCCCAGGAAGCATCTTGCCTGTTATTTGAGAAAACATGAGAAATTATGGAATGGTCTGGACTCATCCACACCTGCACCTTGGAGGACAGAGAGCAGGATGTGAAACTCGCTACTCCTCAACTGAGCATGGGTACTCAGGGAACTGCTGTAGGACACACATCGTCAAGTTCACCCACCTGGGTTGTTCAACAGGCACTTGGAAGCCCTGGGAAGAGAAGTGTGTCCATGCAATGAAGAGGTCTCCTGAATAAGCCATGGGTACCCCTTTGCGTGGTGGCAGTGCAGACAGGAGAGATGCAGTGACCAGCTGAGGCTGCTTCAGCCGCACAGACCCTAGAGCAAATCAAAGCAGCTACTGTCCCTCCAAGATGCGGAGAAGAGCACTGGGTCACGGCTGGGATTCAGGAAACATGGGGTGCTTCCCCCACCGCTCCTGAGCCAGCTGCCCTGGAAATGTTCCTATAAACTCCTATTAATTAGTTGACACTTGGGCTGTGCAAACAGGCTGCCCCCTCCCTGCACCCCCCCAGGAGGCAGTGCTGGAGCAGGCCAGCGTGGGGGCCAAGTCTTGGGCACATTCTTCCAGTTAATATTTCAGCCCACAGTTGCCAAGGGATCGGGGCTGGCGTTTCCCCCCTTCCTCCCCCTTCCACCTCCCAAAGCGCCAATGGTGAGCGGATAGCCAGGTTATTGCCTCCCCCTCCCTTTGCAAGCAGATGTATGGGAGCCAGAGGAGGAGATTGATGGGGTTTATAGAGTCTCCCTCCTGACCACCCACCATGGCTCCAGCTCCCTTGGGCCTGTCCACACCGCAGTCATGGTGATGGCTCCCCTGGTGTCCACCATAGAGGAAAAAACAGCCTGGCTACATCTGCTGGGTAGCCTGGGTCATGCTTGCTGCTTTAGAGGACCTTCCTTTGGTTCCAGGTACATCAGCTGAGATGGGAGAGAGCAAGCAGCTCCTCCCTGGCCACATCCATGCGGTGACAGGAACTCAGTGCAACCTCAGTCTCAGTGAGATTGGGTGCCTTAACTGCACCGGGCTTTCACAGGCTGCACAGAGCAGACTCCAGCCCTCCCAAAGCCTTCAGCAAGTCAATGTACTGCAAAGAGTGACTGTATACAAAGGCCACCGAGCAATTCTGGACAGCACAGTGCTTGCACATGGAGGCCCTCCAAAGAGCTGCAGCAGTCCCTCCTGGGTGCACCAAGGCCCTGGCAGGTCCTGGGAGGCACAAGGGTGGGAATAAAAGCCGCAGAGGCAGGCCAGGCTCAAGGTGCCCATGTGCGGGGACAGAGAGCAGACAGTGAAGCACAGGGATGGAGGGGGCCCACAGACTCCACCATGGAACATGCAGTGGGGCAGCCATTTGGAGTGGAGAGAGGCAGAGTTTGGTGGAAAGGCCTGGGGAGAAGCCTCAAAAAACCCCAGCTCACAAAAGTGCCAGGGCTGGCATTCAGTGTGACCGGCATCACTGCCACCAGCAGCATGCTCAGCCAGGGCCACCGTCCGAGCAGAGGCTTGCGTGAAGGACCATCTTGGGGACGAGGCCGGCTGCCATTACGTCCCACAATTTCCAAATGAAACCAACCACCCCCTGCCACCCCCGAAAAGAAGAAACAAATCAAGCAAACTAGACCCGTTGGTAACATTTGGGCCATTTCCTGTATGTTTAACACATTTTCTATTAAGCCCACGACAAATGGCGAGGGCTCCAGGCGTAGCCATAAAGGCTCCCTCCCGCAGCAAGCCGAAGGGGCTGCAGGCAGGGAGGGGAAGGTGAGCCGGCTGAACGGGCAGATGGGAGGTGAGCGCGTAATTCACAGCAGATCCACGATTTGATTAATTTCCCTGCTTTTCCTGCTGGAGAATTCCGGGTTTTATTGGCCGTTAAAAGGCACCGCGCCGCCTGATTTCGGAGCGGAGCCGTGCCGGGGGGGGGACACAACATGGGGGCTGGCTGCAGGGACCTGCCGGCGTGGGAATCAGGTGCGCAGGGTTAAGGCGAGTGTTTCAGCGTTGGGGATTCCCTCCTGGAGGATAATCCCCCCTCAACATGTTTTCTAGAGACAGGCTCGTCCTGGGGACCTGGCTTGGTGGGGAGGGAGGCAGCCGGCCCGGGACAAAGCCCCTGCGCAAGCGGATGGGACCCTCGCCCGGCCGATTTCTCCCTCCCTCCCCTCGTTCAGCCGCTGTCCCCCATCCCTCCCCCTCACACCGAGCTGCTGGGATCGGCCCCCGCAGGAAAAAAAAATGCCCAATTTGTCATGTCATGTCCAGCTGTTAACCTCCCGTTGCCGAGCCATAGGGAAGACTTGCTTTCTTCTATTTATTTATTTGCCACTCGGACAATGGAAGGCCCCAGGCCTGCTGAGCTCTTCATAATAACGCCACCAACGATCCCCCCCTCCTCCGTGTGCCTCCCCCCCAGTCAGCAGCACCAGCCAAGGAGCTGCAGGTGTCAGCGGGCATTAACCCGTGCGGGGATCCCGGCTCCCTGGAAAGAGCCGGCCGCTGCCGGCTGGAGAGCCACAGTCGGGACTGGGAGGTCCCCCAGGCTGGGCTCACGTGGAAAACCCCGCACAAAGAGGGAGCAGAGGGAAGGGCCAGGCGATAACCATCGCTCCGGAAGGCTTATCGTGCCGCTTCGGGGATGCTCGGCCAGGGGGAGAATGGGGCCGTCCAGCCACCCGGAGAGTTTCTGGGGGGGGCCCAGGCCTGGCATAGCCACTGTGGCCCTGGGGACACTTAGCAACCGAGTGGAGGGGATGGCAGCTTGGAGGCTGGCGCCTGCCGGCCCGGCTGAACCCTGCCAGCACCCAGGCTGGGGGGTGCTCGGTGGCTTTGCCCCCCCCGCCGGGGTTATCCTGCTGGGCACGGCCGAGGGTGGCGATTTGGCCGGGTTGGGGCCAGGAAGATTGCTCCAGAGGCCAGGCTGCGTCCTGGAGGTGAAAGGCACCAGCCCCTGCGTCACCCTTCCACCCAGGCCGCGGCCAGGGACAAGGCCCGGAGCTGAGGGCCCTGCTGGGGAAGCTGTAGGGCTGTTCCCCCGCCGGGGCAGCGGAGCTGGGGGTACGGAGTCCCCCCCTGCCCAGGGACACTTGTGAAGCCTGGGGGGAAGCTCCACGCCTCCCGTTGACTCCCCCACCCATCACGGGTGGGAGGCAGAGGGCCCGCCACCTCCGCGGGGACGCAAGCCCACGCGCCCGGGGCACCGCGCGCTCCCCGGCCTCGCAGGCGGCGAGCTGCCGGGGCTGCAAATCCATGGTCGGCTGGGTTTGGTGTGCATTTGCTGCTCTGACAATAAAACGCCTCTCGGGTTACTGGGAAGGTAGCGGCGCCGAGCAGACGAGGAGGGAGCACACGCGGGCCTGTAACTCCTTCCTGTCTGCCCGGCTGTCTGTCAGGCCTTCCTCCCCCTGTCAATGTCACTTTATTTGCTGCTGGGGTGGCGATAGGATCACTATTAAAAGCACAAGTAGTAGGCATTAAAATGCATTTCAGTTAGTCCGGGATAATAAAGGCGCACGAGGGGAAGGGGGGAGGTGAAAAGAAGGAAGTTTTAACTCGCTAATAAAAATCAAATGCAGGCAGTTTGCAGGAGCGAGCGGCTCAGCGCTTTGCCTTTCTCTTGTTAAGGGCCCGCTGCCATAAATAACTTCCCTGAGCGAAAGCAGAGGAGAGCGGGAGAGCGAGGACGCAACAACACAAAATTTTTCATTTTTCTCCATAAATCATTTCAGCGTGTGATAATATTTGTTTTTTCTAATGAGTCTCCTGTGATCCATTCCGGGAGCTAACATCAGGGCCTGTCAGGGCATGATGTGTGGGGCACTTCAGCACTTTACAAAAACTGCCGCCTCTACAGATTTCCCCCCACCCCTCGCTTATGCTTAGGACGAATGTGGCCAATTTTTTTTTCTCTGGGATTTCAGGATCTCTCTCCTTTTGCACAAAGTTCCTCAGCATTAAGCCCTGAGAAGACACCTCCCAGAACAAACCATCCCTCTGGTTTTCCCTTTCTCTTTGTCTTCCAGAACAGCGAACATCCAGGACAGTCAGCTCTCAGGGTGCGAAAAACCCGGATGCAAATGGGAACAAACCAAAGCGAACGCTGGCAGCAAATCCCCGACGGAAGACTGGCAAAAGGCAGCTCCCAGGAGATGGTTTAACGGTTTAACACCTGATGCCTGCCACACTTGCCCTGCCCCACGGGCGATCCCAGCACAGAGCCTGGTGCTGATCAAGGTCTCTGTGCCCCCACCCCAGGCCCATCAGCTGACTCCCCTGCACCTTCATGAAGTCCCAGACACCCCCAGAAGCACTACAGTCACCGCAGGAGGTTGCATTTCTACAGAGCGCATGATGTCCCCCCATACAACATCTTCTTTTGGTCAAAGCTCAAGAGCTTCACAGCCAGGACTTTATCATGGAAAGCCTCTGGGCAAAAACCTGTTTGTTTCTGAGATGGAGCTCAACACACTTGTGGAGGTGACTGTATGCCACAAGGGCCCAAGTGTGGCGATGAGGTTTCATTGAGATTCCTTCCATTCCTTCACCCCTACTGGCTCCTTAGTACTCACTGCTTCAACCCAAAGAGCAACCCCAACTAAATGAGACACCAGATCTCAGACCTGGAGAGAAGAGAGCAGGCTGGGTCAGGGGCAGGAATGACACTGTACGCATTCGCACCCAGCTGACCAGATTGGCATCAGCCCTGGTTATGACAACCAGAAATTATGAATAATAGCTCAACAGAGTGCTGGGCACCCAAGCTGGTGGGTTCAGCTGCTATGGGCAGGAGTACAGCCCTGTGGCACCATGTTCAACATCTCAGCAGAGCATCTGTGGACCGTGGACACCGACTTCAGCCTGTGCCTTGGTGCACAAATGAGTCATGCTGGCAGGAGAGACAAAGGATGCTGCCAGTGTCTTAACAGTCTAGTTTAAAAGGAAGGGGCCTATATTCAGGGAGGTCTGTCCATCATCAGATACATGGTTGGAAGACAGAGACCACCTCAGTGAGAAATAAAGGGAAAAAGAGAAAGTGGGACACAAAGTATGGTACACAGAAAACAGAAGAGGAAAGGAACCCCGAAGCCAACTTCAGCTAAGATATATCTCTCAATAGCTTCGAAACCACCAAAGACTGTGAAGATGCTTCGCTTTGAGCATCACACCCCCAAAGGAGTTAACACACCAGAAGCCTGTGCTACAAGAAAGCAGGATATCCCTGCAGGGCTGGAAACTGAGGCCAACCCTTGCTCCTCTGCAGCGTGACCCAGGTGACAAAGAGCTCATTCTGGCTCACTCTGATCCTTCTCCTTGCTCCTGCAATCATCACCATGACTGCCAGAGCCAAGGCTGCTCTTAGCATCACCATCATCATCAGGGTTATTATTATTATTAACATCATTGTTATGGTGTTTCCAGAGGAGGCTCTTAACTCCGGTCATTGGGATAAAGGCAAGCTGGTGGCATCTTCAGGGAGTCATAATGGTACGGGGCCCAGCTCAGTGTGTGTTTACTCTCTGCCAATGTATGTGAGAGAGAAAAAGAGAGAGAGGTAGTGAGATAAACACTGTCATGGGCCGCTTCCATCATCTACTCACAAGAGCATAATAAAGCCCTTGTAATATACTAGAACTTGTGTGGTCCCGGGGTCTAATTTGCATACTAATTACTCAGTGCAAATGGGAACGAGAGGTAGGGGGAGGGCGTGCGGGTGAGGGGGACTGGACTATTTGCTCTGCCGTTTCATATCATGCTAACAAGCTAATCCGGCGTGCAGTTAGCTCCTGATATATAACTGCTCATTAGTATTATAATAAAGTACATGAAACAACCATAAAACGTTATATACTGCACAAGTGTTGTTTTCTTGCCAATTATCTGCGGGCGGATTTATCACCGCAGTTGTTGCAAATTCCCCTTGGTGAGGTTTGGGTCGAATAAAGAAAGGTGTTGGTGTGAGGGGGGAGTGGGGGGGGCTGCTTTCAAGGGGGAGAACATGTGTTTTCTTAAGTAGCACTTACCGATGCGCCATTTCATATGAGAGAGGGTGAATGCTGCATCCTTAGGAGGCTGAGAGGGGAAGGGAGCGCAGGGCTCCACGCTCAAATCAAACAAACTTCTGTCCATTAGGGAAATGGGACCAAAGCCCTAAAGATGGACTTCAACCCAGCAGAAACCAACCGAGGACAGGGCAGTGTCTTTTTCCTACTGCCGCCTTCTAAGGTAGAAGGACCACAGCCAGTCATACAAGATAGAAAAGTAGCTCCATTTGACATGGAAAGGGCTTGCCTGGCATATTTGCCTGCAATGAGGCAAATTCCTCAGAGGAGCCAAATCCAACCCAGAACCCTTCCCCAAATCCTGCTGCTTCTTCTCCTTCCCACCACTGCTGCGGGAGCCTGCAAGAATTGACAAACGGCAGTGCCCAGCACCTCTCAGGTCTGTGCACTGCTGGCTGCCCTGTGGCTGATGTTTCTGCCCTTCCAGCCCTTAGCACTGCCCCAAAACTTGCTGCACGGCACAGAGGTGCTGAGCAGCTCTGTACTGCAGTGAAAATCATGAAAATCAGGTGGTTCACTGCTTTAACCGGCTGGTCAGAGGACACCATCCCCCGCCCTCTGACAGGCACGGGGGACAGTTACAAAACTCCTTGACAGACGTAAGCAGAGTGCAGTGATTTGCAGCCCGTGGCCTGTGGCCCCTGAGGGTCCATGGATTACTTCGCAGCTACCCAGGAATGCTGAACAAGAAAAGCAAACTGATGATCAAATAGTGCTCTGTATGTGGGCTCTACATCTCTGCTGGAAACCCCCCGGGGCACCACAAAATGAGAAGAGGCTGAAAGCTGCTGGGAGGATGTGGATGGCAGAGCACCCACAGCGGAAGGGGGCTGGATGGGGCTGCCGGGCTGCCAGGAAAACCTGTTGCACCCATCAGCAGAGACAGGGCAGCATGTGCCAAGCCCTGCTTCAGCCTGGGAGGGATGGGTGACAGATCGATGCTGCAGCCTTCCCAGGGCACATGCAGGAGCATGGGCTCGGGGTCCTTCACTGAGGTTCTCTTAGAAAAGCTATGACAAGACCATGGACCCTTCCTGCCCCAAACAAGACAGGCTCCCTGCCCTTGAGGACTGCATGGCCTCCTACCTTCACAGGTGCCGGCAGAGCTTGCTGAATACGATGGGCACTTCACCCATGCCTGCACACAACCCGTATCTACACTCAGCTCTTTTCAGAGATGCTCTGTGCTCAGAAAGCATGACACCTCCCTGAACCTACCGCTTTGCATCTTCCCAGCACACATACATCGCAGCCAGGCCTACAGGCATATGCAACAGGTAGTCTTAATGCTTCTGCCAACCTCAGCAACCCACTCTGTCTTCCCAGCGAAATAACTCCTCAAGAGGAACCCCCCAGCTATCTCTCCTGCCAACGCAGCCTTACAAACACAAACTGCTGTGAACGTGCTTACACCCCCCCCATGCTGGCACACTTTCACCCAGATGTGCACTGCCTGCTGTATACAAGGTTATGTTTCCAAACACTTAAGCAAGGCAATACGAAAACACATTGTCTTCTGTGGAGACCCAGCAGCATAAATCCCACCCATTTTCCCTCTTACAAACACGGGTTACAAATGCAGCCCCCCCACGGGTATTTCACACACAGCCATTCTCCCTCTTCACACACACACACACACAGGCCCCCTTGCTGTGAAGCATTTGCTTATTTATGGCTTGTTTTTGTCAAGCGGAGGCAGGACTGACAGCTCTCAGTGGTGGGGCTCTGTCTGTCTAACTCAGTAATAAGACGCATGATATCCATTCTGCTGCCAGCGGGGAGTGAATCACGCCAACCCTGTCACCCCCTCCCTGGTCCTGCCGGAGCCCCGCTTCGCCTTGACGAACTCCGCAGCTTGTTAGCATCACAATATTGGGAGCAAAATGTGACCCTGTGCTGCCATGCCCCCTCCTCCCTCAGTCTGAAAAGAGAGGGGGAAACACACACGCTCACATCTCGACACCGAGGTGAGGCAAGGCACAAATCCCCCACAGGGCTTTAAAAGGACTTAAAACCATTTTAATAAACTGATCAGAGAGGAAACACCTCCCTTTGGGAGAGGGTCGCTGAGCAAATGCCAACACTGGCTCTGTCCCGCTCTGCCTGCCCCGGAGCTGCGTTGGGGCACTGGAGAAGGGGCTTCCCTGGACCCTCTCTCTTGCAGCTGGCCCGGCAGCATCTGCCTCCTGCCTTCGCTGCCTAATGGGACGTGACAAGGAGCATCCCGGCCGAGCGGGGTGAAGGAAGGCTGCTGGGACCCACTTCCAGCTACCAGCATCCCAGGCTGGGCCAGGACTCATCACTGCAGGGGACAGTGCAGGAGCACTGGAGGACCCCGCTCTCCCTCCCCAAACCCCTCCGGTGACCTGGAGGGGAACTCCTACTTACAGCTTGTTCCCAGGAGATAAATAGACCTCAGTAAAAAGATTGCTACATCCTTTCAATAAAGATTTTTTCCTCTTTCCCAGACAGCTTGTGAAATGTTTTAAAAGCTTCTCACATTTCCAGTGAAACCCACAGAGAAGAATTTTGCTTGTTATCAGCCCTGGAAGCCCCTGATAGACGGATGATATTTTTCCCCCTCCTTTCTCTCTCTCGCACTCTTTTTTTACAAGCTGAAAAGAGAGTCACAGTGTGTTTTATAACCAGCTCTCTGCATTTCAAAAGCTCAACGAGAGCTCTCTGCTAACCCCGATAAGCCCAGGGCTCTTAGTGTCTTAAATACCTTTGACAAGCTATACATTACAACGCTAATAATTTGCCAAATTTGCGCCCATAATATGATATCTGTAAAACGTCAAGGGTGGTAATGCGATTAGCGGCCTCAAATGAAATATCGAACATTCAGCGTTTAGGCCCTGAATAGGGGAGAAAGGAAAGGAAATCAATTTCAAAAGCAGGAGGGAAAGAAGCGATAAGCGTGTAATAAAAAGGGAGAGAGGGGAGCATGGACAGGCCGGGAGAAAGAGCATCTTGTTTTTCATTCTTCCCTTTTTAAGGCATTCAAACCTTAAAAGGAAAAAAAAAAAAAAGAAAAGAAAAAAAAAAGAAAACAAACATCTCTGAATTAAGTTGGTTGCAACTCTGCAAAATAACATTTGGCCACCCTAACAACCCCAGGGTTTGGTTGATGGTGAAGGTGGGGGAAGGACTCGCTGTTTGCTCTCTGATCCCCCCCATCCAACTCCCCGCCCCGAACAGTTCGGGTCCATAAAACACAGGATGTGAAATTACAAGTAGTCTGAGGGTGGGCTGCCCCCTCCTCTCTCCCCCACTCAAGGTGGGGGAATCATAATGTACTAATTATCTGAAACCACTCCGAGTAGAAAAGAAACTGTCACATACCAGGCTGTAGACTAAATAACAAACATCCCACACCTGCGGCTTTATGAGCGCTCGCTGCGCAAGGCAGGCAGGGGGAGGGAATTCCCTGCTCCCCACCGGCACGGCGGACAGGCTCCTGCCAGGATGGGGTACCGGATGCTGCGACCCGGAGCTGAGCAGGAACCGGGCCCTGCGAGCGGCCCGAATCCGTACGTGAATCTCATTGCTGTTGCTGTCACGCGCTTTGCATTTGGTTTGGCGTGAAAACAAATCTTCCACCAGGGTCTGGATGGGAAGCAGGAGAGCGCCAAGAGAACCCACCAAAGGAAGGCAACCCACACCAGGGGCAGGAGGGGAGGAAGAGGGGGACGGTCAACAGTGTCATCTCTGTCTTCCAGAAACAGTCAGATCTGGACACTGTCAAGACAGCAAGGGTGGGAGCAGACTGCAGCAGACCCTCAAACCAGTGCAAACAAGGAGAAGGTCCGTGGTGGCACTGGAGGAGCCACCAGGCAATGACCCTGTCTCTCCATCCCTCTTCACCACAGCTGGAGCCTGGAGAACATTGTGCCTGCACACAAAATGACTTGTGGGTGCTCAGCCGTCATACTCTCTGCTATCTGGGGTTAAGAGAGACCGAAGCAGGGTGGCAGGGTCAGCCCACTGCCAGCCCCACATACCTGGTGGGGTCGGCAGCAGTCTCAGAGGCCGCAGGAGAGCCAGGATGCACGCTTTGCATGGTGCCAGCTGCATTCTCCTTGGCCCCTCTGGGGCTTCAGCTTCCGTGCCAAGCCTGACAGCGGGAGAGAGAGCAGAGTCCCTGCCACTATGTGCACGTGCCACCAGAAACTAGGTTGAGGCCCACCAAAACCCTCCCATGGAGGATTAACGATGGTACTTGGACAATAGAAAAGCCACACAAGCACCATGGCTACTGGTCACCACCAAGTCAGCAGGAGGCAACTTTCAGTCAAGGAAACTCTGTCTTAGATTTGCCATGCAGCCAGGGGATTTAAACTGAAGTCTGTCAGTGAGTGGGACAAGGGCTGGAGGGGAATTAACCCCAAACTGCCAACTGCAGAGTACTTAAACTCTTGCTGGAGTACTGAACTCCACTCACCGTTGCAGGGAAGGTGCTGGATTAAACAGATTACTAGTTTGCTTCCCAGCAGGACAAGTCCCATGGCAACTCACCTTTCTGAACAGAGCTGAAAACAGCCAAAGGGGCGGGCCTGGCCAGATGCCGGGCTGACAGGATGGCCCGGGTCTCTACAAGCTGTGTGAAGAGTGCAAGGTCCAAAGCAGGGACCCTTCTGAATGGAGATCTGTGGCAGTCTGGCAGGGACAAGGGGGACAAATGCCATCATTGCCTCTCAGCTGCACAGTAAGGGTTGTGAGCGCAGGGCCACGCTTGGGGGTGCTGGGCCCCACACGAGTTCCAGCAGGCAAGCCTGGTGCTGGTGTCCTGAGGCTTGGCCACCCCTCCTGTAGGCAATGCAGCATAATGCATGAATTTTCACCCTCACTGAAAACCCAGCTCCCAGGCAGTGAAACAGCCAGGACTGTTGCTCCAGGGTCAGGGAGCTCAGGGAGCTCCCCTTCTCCCTCCCATTACAAGCAGCAGGTCCGTGCTCAGACTTACGCTCCTGGGTCAGCATCCACAGCCCAGCTTAGCCAGCACCTCTGAACCCACCTCATGCAGGGAGAATTCACGCTGGCCCAGTACTGGTGATGGGTACAGCAGAAGCAGAACAAACACCTGGATGGCCACCAAAAGCACACCTTACTGCAACCTGCAAATCCCCCAGACCCTTCCTGAAGGCGCTGGGGTCTCCAGGTGGCCCTGCCTGGGGCAGTCGGAGAGCGGAAGGTGCGGGTCCCCTGTGGGAATGAGAAAACACACCGGTGTGGGGGCAGAGCACGCGCCCCTTGGCCAAGCATGGAATGGCTATTACAGGGCCACTTCTTGCGGCATCACGAGTCATTAAAGCCAAGAGCGCTTGGGGAATCATCAGCACCAGCCAAACGACTTCCCCAGATGTGGCTCATTCTCAGGATGTGGGAGCCCCCACGGACACCCACCTCCGATCCCAGCTCCTCCAGACAAAACATTCCCAGCGTTGGAGTCTCCACCCAGGACCCCGCTCACAGGAGCTTTCTAGGCCATTTAGCAGGAGGCACTGTTTGGTTTTGAACAGATGTTGCCTTCCCCCTGCCCCCAAGGTCCCCAGCAGCTCTGCTGCCTTTGAGCCGGGAAGGCAAACGAGTTTTGCACACTTGTTTAAGGTCAGTCAGGTGCATGCGCACAAGCACGCACATTCACACACACACACACACACACAAGCTCGACAGTGAGGTGGGCAGAGAGGCACCCCAGAGTAAAGCAAAGCAAGCGCGGGGAAGAGTTATGGCTATGCTCAGCCTTTAGTGTTAAAAGGACCTCCCTTCCCCACAGCCAGCCAGCGGCACAGGCGTTGGGACTTTAAGCGTATTCTCTGTGCCCTCTGGGAGATGTGAGGGGGTGAGGTGGCTGCAGAAGCAGGGGCCGAGGAAAGGCCCTCTCCAGGCACACTACAGCAGTAGGTGATCCATGTGCGCTTGGTGGACAAGCACAGAGCTTCTGTGTTGCGACTGTCAACTGCCTAGGTTGAAGAACTGACAACTGCTCATAACTTAGAGGAGAGATGCCCTTATTTATTCCTAAAACATCACACCAGAGTGGGCAACCCGGGGTCTGCAAGCTCACCAAACGCCCAGTGAGCCCAGGTTACCCTCCCAGACCATGGCACACCACTTCCAACACAGCTATACAGGGAGTGGTGTTTTCTGAGATTAGTCATTTCTCTGCTCAATCTGGTCCAAATGACTATTGATCCCTTAACACAGAGGTGTAACAACAGCCCTCAGGCATTTTCACTGAGAGACCCTGCTTTAAGCTCCTTGTCTCTTTCAAACTGTACAACTGCAAATCTACTGGTTTTGTTTTGGTCAGAATGTGGGCGAAACATGTGTACAAGCCCCCTTCAGCCATTCCCATGGGATAAATGTACATGCTGTGCATCCAAGCTGCCCCCTTGGGTTCAGTCCTTGAAGAGTATTGCCCAACTTCTACTGTGTGATAGGCATGGTGAGCCTTGAGCTTATTTACTAGACACACTTAAAGGTCCTAGAGTCAGGAGAGTGAAAGAATCAGGACCTTTTCAACCAACAAACCAACACGCAGACACGCATCCCAATTTAACACATTTTTGTCCATAAGGCCAGCAGCCCTTTGTGCTAAATCCAGCTGGAAGACAGAGGACTTTGTAACTCAAGGCACTCTAGAAACATCTAAGTATCTTCTAGAATAGCTTTGTGCTCCAAATTGCAGAGATGCAATTTGTCACGGAGCTGTCACAACCATGTGTGTGATAAGCACGCTTACACCACAATATGCACACACCTTTTGAGGGCTCCTGCAGGATCTTGTACAAGTTTGAGTCCTCGTCCCAAGCAGTGTATATAAAATCGCCCAGACACACACAAATGCTTGTGATGCCGCACTTCCAAGCTTCTGTTCGTAGTCACACCTCCAAGCCTATGGCCGGTTTCTGGCTAAGGGCCTTCAGAGTGCAATCCTACAGTATACAGGCTTTCATTAGCACACACTGCTATTCCAAGGGAAAACAATCTGACTGATATGTATCGAGCAAGAAAACATGCAAGGGAAGCTGCAGCAGCAGGGGAGACCTGGGTGATGGTAGGGAACATCAAGCTGGACCTCAGCTTGCACTGTGATATGGCAACACAAAACATGCAGTGTGGTCCAGGCCTGCAAAGGAATCAGAGCTCGGACCAGTATTTTACTCTGGCCGGTGCTGACATGGCCATGTTGAAGAAAGGACGTTGTCCCCTGGGACTACAGTGTTGGCGAGAGGCAGAGGCAATTTGGAGTGCAGCAGCAAGAGATCCTGGGAGATGATCAAGGAGCTGACTAAGGCTGGGGCAGCTGTGGCTACATTCAAGGAAGGAAGTTCACAGGATCCGACGATGGGTAAGATATTGTGGACCTCTGCTCTCTGAATACCAGAGCAAACGTTAAAGGAAACGCAGTGTGCTGAGGGCTAAGGGGACGGCAGTGCAGCCTGCAGACACAGTGCTGCCCTTTCCCTGGCTTGCTGGACACACATCCCTTTCACTGTCCTCTCCATGCACAGGCTCTTACAGCTCCTACAAGGAGAAATTGAGAAAGGTAGAAGGGATCTCACTCAGTGGTGTGGACAGCAAGGAGAAATAGATACCCCTGCCCACAGCCTCTCTGTGCTGCTCTGGCTTCTGCACCCTGCCGTACTCCTCACTTTCTTATGCCACCAGCCTTGACACAGTTGAGCCTCGGAAAAATCTCAGTGGGGTCCCCATGTCCCACCTCTCCTGAAGGAGACTTCAGCAGCGCCGGCTTTCAGCATCTGACCCAGAGCTTTAAAAACCTGGGCGCCGCGCAGAGGGCTCTCTTGTTCAGGGACCCGCATTCTGACTTTGATTAAGTGATGGACATGAAAACACACACAGACACAAACACAGTGTGAGGCAACGTCCCCAGAGGAATGGGAAAAAAAGAGAGATAAAAACCAAACAGCCGTTTTCACCCCCCAAACCGTATAATTTTGTGTAAATTTTTACTTTAAACATCTCTTTTTTTCCTGAGCCGTGATATAGGCCCTGTCAAAACCAGGGCCAATTACTGCCATTAGGTTCCCATTATGTCACTGCTTCTCCCCCCATTATGAAGGTCTTCGGCACACAGAGCTATAATCTTCACTCACTCTCGCTCCATCACTCCCAGAAGGAACAAAATTGTTTAAAAAAAAATAAAGCCTTTATTTTGCCCCTGTCAACTCTGAAAAGGAAGGAAGGGAAAAAGAGAGAGAAAGAAACTGGTAAAGTTTTTAACTCTGAGGTTGCCAAAAGGACCGAGAGAAAGTGTTCAGCACAGCTGAGGCGTATGAAACCGGGGCTGGCAGGAGGACTTTGCAGGATCACGCAAACGAGTCGCTCTCCTTATCCCTCACTGGGGAGATACTTGCTTCCCTTCCCCTCTGCCAAAGCAGACCCGTGGTAAGCCTGACCCTGCCACTGGGAATGGAGAAACAGAGAATGACTGTTGGGAGCAGCACAAATGCCGAAATTCATGTTCCACATCACACTCCTCATGCCAGGGGTTATAGCGATCTGCTGCTAAAGCAACCACCCTGTCTGCTTCCAAATACCAACCAGCCTCTTCACCCAAAGTGCTGGCATTCAGCCTGGAAGCAATCTGAGAGCGTCCTTGGACACACATGGACCTGACATCTGCTGCTGTCAACGCAGAGACTGCAGGATCACGCCCAGGAAGGATGACTAGCTGTGGAGGGCTGAGACGACCATGCTCCAAGTCCTCAGGAACAAGAGCTGACAAGACTCACAAATGAATACATCTGGGAGCGGAGCTCAGCAAGGGTGTCAGCTCATGAAGGATGATGAGGGACAAGCGCTTGAGAGGGCTGCTCACTTGTCAAAGTAAAAGCAGCCCTGGTCCAGGGGCTCAAGAGGATGTACCATCCCAAACACATACACACTTGGCTGCAGCTGGCCGAGACCATGTGCTTGGACATCAGAAGAGGGCTGCTAGGCACGTCCTCAAAAGCTTTGCTGGTGCTCTCAAGTCCTGCTTCTCCCTGGGATGCTGGGAGAGGGAGTGCAGTGTCTGCAGTTGTCTGCAGTACGCTCAGCACTCAGGCACAAAGTGCAGTGGGTGCCGATTGTGGGGAGAGCAGCAAGAGGTTCTGTCCCATTGTGCCCATCACCCAGGGTCCAAGCACCCTGTGTCTTCCTCGATGCTGTTCACTGCTTTTTCTTGATCCCACTATCCTGCATTTTGTGCTAGGTTCATGTGAATGCCAAGGGATGGATCTACCCCAGCTTGCTATGAGAGCTGGATATGGTCAGAACAGCTCCAATAAAATGAACAACTAGAGACACTGAAATGCAATAAGCAGGCCATCTCCCTCAGTGCCAGTTAATTCAGTCCTAGGGCTCCATTTTGGTCAAGACTGGAGGTGGAAGCAGCATGGGAATCTGATGCGGTATCAAATAACAGCAGAAACTCAGACCAAAGCATCCAGGGAGAGCCACTGCTCAGCGACCGCATGGAGCTCATGGCCCCAAGATGTGAGGAAGGAGCACATGTCCTTTCCACCCAGCTGCACTTCTTCCCTGTGCCCTTGCTCACATGCAGTTCCCCAGACACCAACTACAAATCTTCCAAACCTTTCTCTGTTCCCCCTTGTATCCCTGCCTCCTATTGAAAAGTGCTAAACCCAGCAGCTCCCCTCCCAGAGGCCTTCCTCTCCCCTCGTGGCTCCCGCACCCCTCTCTGGGGACCCCCTGCAGATGACAGCATCTGGCAACCCTGGAGCCGCAGAGAAGGGGCACAATTTGCCCCTAAACAAAGAAACATCATCTCTGCTAAAGCTATTTCCACCCTCAGTGAGACCTCACAGAGCCATCCTCCCTTTGAATGCAAAGGTCTCGCCCATTCCTCTGCAGAGAGAGGGAGGGAAAGAAAGGGAACAGCAAAAGAAAAGGCATGGGGTGGCCGGGGGGGACACACAGTGACAGACACTTTGGCTTTCCCGAGCGAAAGGCTGAGCCAGTGCAATGAAAGTGCTCAACAGCGGCCCACTGAGCTGTCACTTAATGCGAGCCTGTGTGTGCAAGACACAGAAGAGGGCCTGCGCCCGCCAATCGCCCCGCTTTCCACCAAGCCCCCTTTTGTTTTTGTTTAAATCAAATCAAGGGCTGCTTTAAGATGTGCAGCAAAGCAATTTGCTGAGTATTCTTCCCCCCTGTCATGCCAGCAGCAGCCCCTGGTAACTGGGAGGCTGCCCGCGTGGAGGGGGAGACCTGCGGGCTGAGGAGGGAGCCCTGCGAGGGGGCACGGGGAACGCAGGGCGAGCGGGCACCGGGACGCTGCTGCAAGCGGCAACTCTCCCCGCTTGTCTGCTAGCCTGAGAAGTGACAAGCTTGAGCTGCAGGGGAGGGCTTGGAGGGACCCTCACGCTCCCGTGACCTCCCCTCCTGGCTGCAGAAGTCAGTGGACTGGGGACACTGGCTCAGGGAGGACATTATTTTTGCTTTGCCTGGCCTTACCCAGCTGCGTGAAACAGGTCTGAAGTGGAGATGCAAAGGCTGCAGTGAAGCTATGGCTTTGCCATCGCCCACTGCCCCCTCGTCCCAGCTTCTGCCGAGTGGGACAGAGCAGCCTGGGTCCAGGGACAGTCTGGATTTGCTTTGATGGGAAGCAAAGGTCCTCCCTTCCCGGCCTCCAACCCACACCACTGTGGATGGAGACCTGGAGTGTTCAACAGCCAAGGACAAAGACTGGGACCAGGCTCTGCACCCACCACTCTGCCAGCTCCATACTCCCTGTATGAGCACTGGGAGGGGAAACAGGCATGGGGGCATCCTCGTGGGTCTTTCCCTGGGGTCACTGCTGGGGAAAAGTTGCTACTGCTGTGCTGCAAGGGTGGAAGAAGAGAACTTACTGAGGAGGAAGGCTGAGAAGGAGGAGGGTGTGGAGCTGGGAGGGCTCGGGAAGGTTGCTGCATTGCTTGAGCAGGGAGGCAAGAGATGAGCTGGAGGAGCAAGAGCCTGGCGGCCTCTGTCTGTGTGTGCACAGCACACAGGTTAAGAGAATTCAAGTTCCCAGGCCCAGGGGAGACACAAGCGAGGAGATGTGGGAATGACAGGGCTGGATATTCTCCTCAACACCAGCAGCTTGACTCCACTGGAAACAGGGAGCAGCCTGGATTTGCAGCTCATGGACCGGACTCAGCCATGATGCTGGTCACCTGGTGATACCTTTGGCGAGTGCCTTTGCTTCCTCATGCTTGATTTTTCTTCAAAATAAAGTACTAACAAGGTTCACCTCCTTTGTGAAGTACTGGGAGTCCTACAGCTGTAAAAGTACCTTGTAAGAGCAAAATAGTATGAGGATTATTGCAACCACTGAGCCAGAGGACTGGAGGGCAAAACATTGGTAATGTTTCTTAAAGAGGCTGTAGGATGGCCATTAGGATTACAGATGAGCAAAGCCCTGCTTCAGTATCACGCAAACCACTGGAAACAGTTCTAGAATTAAAGACTGTATTCAGATGGCCATGATTTAACACACCGCACGCAGGGAGCCTCCTGCAAAGGCAAATATTCTCTTCTCTGTGGGAATTGTCCGAGTACCTCAGCTCAATGACCGGCTGGCAAGTTTTTTGGGCTTTCTAAATGCCTTTGACAGGGGAGCTCCCAAGTGAGGACCTAGGACAGCTAGAGTCATCAGTGGGAAAAAGGCAGGATTCTCCCCCCAAAAGCCACAGTAACCACAACCCGGGAGACACGCACATGCATCAGCAGCCAGCAGCAGGGACGCTGCATCCCATGCCAGCCCCCACACCTCTGCTGCAAACAGGAGCGTTCACGTGAACCACAGCCACCATCCGTGGTCGGGAGCAACCTTTTTCCCAAAGAGAATGAAAATACCTTTTTTGTAGAGGACAAATAAAAATGGTCACAAAGGTCATATACAAAACAGGGAGTGGAATAGGAGTAGTTTTAATGAAGTAACACCTACTACGCCTTTCCTTGGGTAAAGGAAGAAGGAAATTCAGTGAAGAAGTGAAGATGAATGGTGAAAACCCCTTGCAATTGATAAAAAGGCGATAGTTATAGACAAGGCAGAGTTAACCTCTGCGACTCCTTGCCACACGATATCGCTGAGAGGAAAAAAAAACCACTTAAACAGGATAATGAAAACATCCCAGGTTATATCAACAAGAGTAAACAAAAACTACCATTGTAATTTTTTAAAGAAGTACACACTCTTTCAACCGAGTAAGAAAAAGTTCCCCTGTGGCCCATTTATTCCAAAATTACATGCCTTTCTGAACCATCCTCTAAGTCAGCCACCATGTTCTGCTCCAGACAGGACGCTGGGCTTCGCTGACACTGTCCTCATCTCAGGTGTGTGTTTTTTACACGTGCCCTGCCCTCGCTGCCCCCGCATCCGGGATCCTCCCCATCCCAATGGCTTCCAAGGGGTTAAAATAAAACTTCTCCCCAAGAAGAAGAAGAAGAAGAAAAAAGAGCCAGAGAGAGAAAGTTAATTGAAAATGCTGTTTAATTTTTCAGCTCCACTGGATTACACTGTGGCACAGATGGTTCATCAAGACAGTCTCTGTCTGTATCACTGTCCGTCCCAGCCTCTCCCCCCATCGTGCAGAAGGGAGGGGGAGGAAAAAAACACAGCAGGCAGTGGCTCAGAAAAAAAAAAAAGAAAAAAAAAAGGCAACTTAACACAAAAGAGCATTCTGTGCAGCTCTTTTCAAGGCGCTGGGACAATGCTCCCAACTTGATCCTTTCATAAAGAAAACGTTTCGGGGTCAGAAAACAGGACACATTAAGCCCAGAGAAGCACATTGGCCATTTTACCGCTGACTTTCGTGGCTAGCTAGAGGGCTGCACCAGAGTTGGGTTGTTTTAGTTGTTTTTAAAGGCAGCAGCCCTGTAGGAACAATCGCATTTGGGGTTTGGGGTGGCCTCGGCTCTCACCCGCCTGCACCACCCCGTGCTCCAGCGCAGCTCACCCATCCCTCTCTGCAGAGAAAAGTCTAACAGAGATGAAAGGCAGCCTCTTTAACTGGATTACCCTAACAAGCAACCAAACCAAAGAGACTAAGAAACAGCTAATTAAAGCTGTTCAGATACACAGAGCAAATCCTTCCTCCTGCTCGTCCTTCTCTCGCTCAGCCCAATTCATTCATATTTCCCCTTATGCCTTATTAATTACTTGGTCACTGCTCTAGGGGACAAGGGGAGGGGGAAGGGAGGCAGGTGGGGAGTGTGAGAAAGGGGACCAAACCTATCCATGGGTCAGATTTTCAGCATTGATTTGGCTTTTGCCACGGCTACAACCCATTGATTCTTAAGCTTAAATTGATGATTAGCACTTTCTGATTGAAATAACTCCTGGATCCTTGCAAAGAAAAAAAACCCCTTCTTTTGTGTAATAATTTGCTCTGCTAATCAAGCTATTTTCCAGAGGCCCAGGGAAAGTAAAACTCTCATTTTTAATTCCCGGTAAACATCATGTCTGTAGCTAAGGTGGGAATAGGGGGCAAAGCAAAAAGTTGAATTTTTATCATAGAAACATAGAAAGGTTTGGGTTGGAAGAGACCTTAAAGATCATCTAGTTCCAACCCCCCTGCCATGGGTAGGGACACATTCCACTAGACCAGGTTGCTCAAACCCCATCCAACCTGGCCTTGAATTTTTGCACATACCAACTTCTCAGCCAGGTAGCTGTTGGACTTGGGGTAATGGCCAAATCTTAACTCCTGAGCGGACATTTTTGGTTGCATTTTCCATACCAGGTAGATAAGATAGAGAAAGGCCAAACCAGAAAGGTCTGATCTCAAACAGGAGAGATTCTGAACATCTCAGAAGACTCCTGGCCAGACATCCAGGAGAAGGCTGTGGACTCCTTTACAATCAACCCCCCTTTCTCTGTTTCCTCCTAGTAAAACAAATATTGCCTTGGCCCCAACACTGCCAGCAAGGCATGGGGAAAGGGCTGTTCACCTGCTCCGCATCAGGCCAGCTCCCCGTCACCCCATCCCATCATGCCAGCACACACTGCACAACCAGGAAACTTCTGACTTTCCAACCAGAGGACGTTTCTCCAACATGAAGGAGACCCAGGCACTCCAGAGGGGTCCACAAGGCCATGTCAATTAGCAATGATTTTTCTACAACCAGAGATTAGATGAGAAACTGCAACCTTTGCTTCCACTGCCTCTGGACAGAGGAGAGACAGGAGGCTCTGTAGCAGATCTCTGTCCTTCTGGTATAGCACTTCCCAGATAGTTATTAAATGGAGACTCATAATCAGGCAGATTGGGGGCAATGGTGCCATTTCACAGCCTGGATCACTGAGGTCCAGGAAAACCAAGCAGCTTTGTCAAGGTCACAGGAGCAGCACAGCACAGACTTGCAGTGCCATGCAGGAGCCAGGTTGGCACTCAGCTTCCCCCCCTCCGCTGAAAATAAATCTCAGAAGAAAGCAATTCAGAGGGTTTCACGCCTGGGAGGAGCGTACGGGTGGGAAAAGAGCCGGGTCAACTACCAGGGCCCTGGGATGACTGATGCACCCACCGCCGCTGCCCTGCTCCGGGATGTTCCCATTGTCCGCAGTGCAACTGCAGCTGCCTTTCATGATTAAGAGGAGGGAAAGGCAAGCTCCACCTTGGAAGGATCACAAATCCACGTTTAATTACTCCTAACAAGGTAATTACCGTGTACGGCAGGACGACACAAACACTCTCCAGGTCCTGGCACCTTGGGAGCTGTGTTTGTTTTAAAAGCACACCTGCCTCCACGACCTGCTCCCTGTTGCTTCCTCCTCGGCACGTGCGGCGTGCGGGCAGCTGCCGTGCCGCCGCTGGCAGGCGCGGGCACCCAGGAGCACCCTTAGCTCCTGCGGGCGCGGGTATCGTTAGCGCTACGGAAAAGCCATGATTATTCTTGGGCTGGGACACGTGCTTGGGATTTCGGGCTGAAGGACATGCCTGGCTTCGTATAAGACGGTAGTTTCCACTGTTATATTTTTTTTCTTTGCTTTTGAAGAGGACCTGCCAGCTTCCCGCCTCCCATCTCACCTGCCATAAACAGGGTGCCGAGAGGTGGAAGAGCCGGAGCGGCCGAGAGGGAGAGGAGGCTGGAGGGGGAGGGGGAGCAGAGATGACTGGAGGGAGGTCGAGAGAGGAACGAAGAAAGAGGAAAGAAAAGAAAAACCCAGCAGTGCACCATGTTGCATTGTTCACGCTCAGACCTTCAATTTGCTCTCTGCATTCTCCTGCAGCGGGGAGAATGTTACGCTGGCTTAAGAGACAAATCGGACACAAAATAAAGACCAAGCACTCAGCAGTAAAGCAATTATCGCAACATTTTATGCCGGGCCTGTTCCTTTTGAAGGCAGCCTGGTGCTGCCCGCATGTACCTTAACCCGTTCCTAATAACCATAAAGTCACCATTATTTACGGTACAAGACATTAAATAAATAATGAAAAAGCTGCCGGCGACGGAGCGAGGCAAGTGGGGGTTGCAGGGAATCTCCCGAGACCAGAGCTGGCACTGGCTTAACCTGCGCTGCAAGAGGCAGAGGAAAACAACTTCGCTGGACCTGGGGAAGGGAGGATGCTTTTTTATTTTGGAGTGGCACCTCAGGTCCTGGAATCTGTCAGAGAGTAAAAATTAGATTGTGGGGTTTTTTTCAAAGAAGAGAAAAGCAAAACGGAGTTGCATAGGACTCATGGGCAAGCCACAAACCAAAAAGGTTGCTACAAGAAGAAGGAGGGGCAGCAGGGGCAGTAGGGCCAGATTCTGACCTCCAGCGTGCCGGCGTAAATCCCAGCATAACGCTGCTGGAGCCAGGAGCTCCTGCAAGCTCTCAGGACGTAACTGAGGCCAGAAATGAGTCCCCTACGAGGAGACATCCACTCCCATCTCTCTTCAATTGAGAGTTAAATACATAAAATACGAACGTAAATATGGGTCACGGCAGGAGTTCCCACAGCAGTGGTTCAGGTTAATGGACAAACAAAGGGAATGCATCCTCCTTGACCTCCACCTCTCGCCACTGCGTCCCCATAGCCCCACCAGGAGCCAACATCTGCCCTCAAAGGTCTGCTGACTAGTTTCATACATGAACTTCTCAACATCTCTGTTTTCAAGGTCTAGCTGCTTTCCCCCAAAGCTGTTGCTCTTTTGAACCCCTCCCTCTCTTGACAATCTCCCTTTTCTGAGCAATGCTGGGTCACGCTCTGGGTGTGAGTGGGTTTGGCCATGCCACCCTGACCACCCTCAGCAGCCTGGGCTGGTACAGGCACCTCCTTCACCCTCAGAGTCACGCCAGCCTTGTGTCAACAGCCCTGGGGACTTGCTCTGCAGTGGTACAGCAGCTCCTACCCTCCACCTTGCGGTTCTACAGGTGGTGATGGACACACAGATGGAAAGCAGGACACTATACACTACCTCCCCCAGAACCTCGGGTCATTTCCAAAGATCCCCACAATGAGGGACACAAAGCACCTGCAGCTGCCGGCAATGCCTGCCCAACATAGGAGTAGACTGCTTTCTTTGCAGGCATGTCCTTCTTGGCTGACAGTGAAGTTCCTAAAAGGGATGGTGAGTCTTCCTTCTCCACCAATGCCTTCTTCTGACTGATTTCTAAAACAGACCCTTACAGCTCAGCATGGACATGGTGAACATGGACACGTCCATACCAGACACCAGCTGAAGGTGCTGGGCTTACATCAGAGACTGAAAGCAGGAAAAATTTGATCATGTCCTTCTGCATCAAGCATCACAGTGACTCTGAGAAACCGCTTTATATCTCTCAAGGCAGTCAATATGAATTTTGATACTGTTTTAAAGACAAAGAAAACTCCACACCAGGTAGAAAGGGCATATGACAAGACTAGTCTAAGAAATATGATTTATATTGTGCATTTTTACCTAGTAAGTACTGTTCAGCGGCAAAGCTCAAGTATTCTTAGAAATGTACAAACACAATATGGAAAGATAGAAGCACACCTCGCCCCGTGCAGACTGTACCCTCGCACAGCCGCTGGCATGCTGCTGGTGAGCATTCCTGGGCTCTTCTCTGCTGGGGTTTCATCTGGGTGCCCATATTTGTTAATAGACTCAACTTTAAAGGAAAAATTCAGGATAAAATGAGACTCATTTAAAACAATTCTTTGTGTTGTGGAAATTCCTCCCAAATAATATTGAAATAAGGCTTGGGAAAAGGTGTTGCCCCTGGGGCAGGACCGATGTTCTGGATCTTCTGACCTTTGAGGAACAGAGATGGGTTCTTTGTATTTGTAGAATAGGAGACATCTCCATTTAGAAGAGCTAAGACCTGCTCCTGACACCCTCTCATCACCTTGCTCTGCTGCTTCTGAAGGATGCACAAGAGGAAGAACTTAATTCACTGCCAAGGGCACACTGGTCTGGCAACACACAGCTCTGGGACATAAAATGTTTCTGATCAAAACCCAAATGTTGTTCGTTTTATTTTCTTTAAGCCAGGAATGTCCCACTCTTTCTATGACGTGAGAATTGGGACCTATGATCTAGAATTCAGGCTTTGCCTCAAAAATATAAAATAATCATGTGAAACCATATTCCTTCTCTTTCCATGAGGTCTTCCACATTTTTTACTCCAAGTTTGTCCCACAAAGAACTGCAGCAACCAGAAGAAGAGGGTGGTGTTTGATTTTTAATATCGGAAGTGTGCATCTGAACGGCCTGTGTTAGGAGAGCTCAGATCTGCTGTTGGAAGTGAGGGGTTGTGTTTTTCTTAAGTCTACTCAAAACAAAGGAAAATAAGCTCTTCTGCAGCTGAATGGGAGAGTCAAACGTGGCCACACACAAAAGAGGAAGGGCCATCTGCACCTGCACCATCTGATACAACCATGGAAGCTGGTACAGGTCCTCCCTACCACCGGGCAGATGGGGGGCAAGAGCCACGCAGCTTCACTACGTGCAAGAAGGACACATGACGGGAGATGATGACAAGCTGGAATGGGTGATGCTCCTCTCCCCCAGAGCTCTCCCCTACCAAGGCTGGCCGAGCCGAGAGGGTAATCCCCTGTTGCCTCTGCACCGGGAAGGTGGTGAGTGGGATACAGAGCGAGATGAACCAGCTCACGGAGGTCGCGGTGCGCTGCCCTCACCCAGTCACGGTGCTGCGAGACTGGAAACTGCGTGGCACCCAACCGAGGGGTGCCGCGGCGTCTGGCCAAACAAGCCTTTCCAAAGCCCGCGCCGTGGTGGCAGCCAGGGCTCTGCACGGGAAGAGCAGACCTGAGCCCTGCATGCTGGGGGCACCAGGCACCCCATGCCCCCCTTTCACCCTGAGGCTATAAAGCGGAGCGCAGGGCAGGCAGGCACGGGGGCAGAGGCAGCTGCTCCCTGTAAGATCTGCTCCATTACACCTCTCAGAAAAGGGGAGAAGGGGTGGGAAGGGAGGGAGGAGGCGGATTTCTAGGCATGGGTGGGTCCATTCTTCACCAGCTTACGCAAGTCAAAGCTGCCACCGAGGTGGGGGGGACAAGCTAGGCGGGGGGTGGCCGGTGCTTCGCGGGGACAAGCCATTCAGGCAGGCTTGTGTTTCACACCCGGCGCTTCAGATGGACATGCCCGTCTCGGAGCTACTGAGAAAGCAGCCGCAGCGCTGTCCCATCGTCCCCCCGCGACACCCTCTCCATGCGCCTGCCAAATAAGCAGGCTCTGGGATGACACTTTTTTTTGGATGCCTAGCCCCAAAGCCAAACTGATGTCATTAAAGTGACTGCCCCCCCCCCCCCCCCCTCGCCTCCCCAGCGCCCATCCACCAGGCTCAGCTGAAATGTAAACCTCCCCTCCTCTCCCCGCAACAAAAGCCAAAGGCTTTCAAAGCCAAACCTGATTGAAATTCAAAAACTTTTTCAGCCCCTCTCCCTCCTCCCCACCTTGAAAAGAGAGTGTATAAAACAGGGAGACAAAAGCCTCCCCCAGCCCACCCTCCGCATTGTCTGGCCGGGGCGGGTTCGGGCCAGCGACAAGGGGCACCCAGCCCCGTGGGGGCCCTGCTCCCCGCTCCCGGCCGCTGCTCGCCCTCGGCCGGGGGGGCCCCGCGCGCCAAAACACACCCGCACGCACCAAAAATAAAACACTCCCAGCCTTTGTGCGACGCACAAAGAAGAGCCCGGCGGTGATGGAGCCCGGGCGGCGTGATTTACTCACCTGCCTCTCCAGCCCCCCGTGGATTTCTATGGGCCGAGGGGGAGGGGAGGGCTGGCCTTTGGTTCTACACCGCCCCCCCGGCTTTTGTTGCTGTCCCCCCTTGTCTTGAGCCGGCATCTTCTGGGTGATCCTTAACCTCGCAACTTGCTGATGTCCCTCCCCTCCATAGCAGTGCTGGGTGTCCCGTTCAGTGCTGATGGTCCAGACACCGAGTCCCGCAGCTCCCTTCCCTTTGAGGGAGGCGTTTCAGGGTCCTCCCTTTGAGGTGAGCTCCCCTCTACACATCTTCAGCTCAATGGTTGCTCTCCGTTTCCCTCCCAAGCTCCCTCCCTAGCTCTGCATTCCCTTCGCAGAGAAGAGACGTCTTCTCTGTAAGCCCCGCTCATGCCTGGTTGTGTAGGAAGCCAACTCCACTAGCTCATCCAACCCTTGCAGCCAAGGCGCATCTCTCAAAGGCTTCAGAAAGGCAACAATACTCCTACAGCCCTGTTGGGCTTCAAAGCCTCACGGTGCTGACCCACCTGAGCAGTCCCCACACGCTGTCCCCATGTGGCCAGCGGGACAACTGAGATAGATAGGCTTTAATGCCCAAACTGCTCCACAGGAGTGCTCAGGTGTGTCTGACGCAGTTGGGTACCTGCACTCAGTAGAAGAGCAAAACTGCACTAAGCTGTGGTTTTCAGACATTAGCCACCAGCTTTTCTGGGATAACCTCCCACAGCGGTGCTTCTACCGATGCCATTTCACAGGAGCAGAAAGAGGGCTTGGGATTTCTACCGCCAAGTCTCTCCAAAGCTTTCTCAGAGGCAGCAGAGGATCCAGTGATAAAACTTGTCCCTTCCCTTTATGGAATAAAGAAAAGAGACCAAGTAACTGTGGGTACAAAGGTTTCTCCCCAGTTCAACTGCAGGCTTTCACAGGGCATCTCTCAGGGAGGGGAGACGGTACAGCCCAACACACACTGACAGCAGTCCATCGATTCCGTCTTTGCTCCTACATGCTCCCCAGCACCTCTGCTGCTGCTCCATTAAGACACCTCAAGCCTTCCTATTTTCCCTTCAATACTGCTCCTGCTGCCTGCCTTCCCTCCCTAGACTGTAAGATCTTTGGAAGCAGCTCTCCTCCATGCTCTCCTGCAAAGGAGCCCTAATACCTAGCAGCAAGTCATATGGGTACCATCACCATGACCCGGCTTCACACACTGCCCAGCTGTCATCCCTAAGTGACACAAAGTTGTCCTGTGCTCAAAGGCGACGTACTTCCTCAAGATGTGACCTTAAGATGCAAGTTGCATCCCTCAGCAGAGACATGTCCTAGTTCAGATGCTGCTACTGTGTGATAATCCATTTTAAAAAATCTTGAGAATGGCTGATGTGATGCATAAACAGGGATGAGGGAGTGCAGACATCAGGTTCTCCTGTACTACTACTCACAGCACCAACCTGGACAGTTGATGCTTTTCTCTGGACCTCACTTTCCCTATCAGTAAAAGGGAGGCAGTGATTCCAGCTCACTCCTTTAAACTGCTCTGAGATCTTACAAGTGAAAAGAAGTAGGTGTACAAAGTGCCAAGTAATAGCTCTGACTCCAGAGCTGGATGACAGACCTGGCTCCTGACTCAGCTGCCTGCCTGTACAGCTCCTTGGCTATCCAAGACAGACTACTAAATTATGCAAAACCTTTGAGAGAGCCTGGCTTAATTAAGTTTTAATTTTAGTAAATTACCAGTGTGGGAGTGGTTGAATCTGTGAACCATTACTCCTGCTTGTTTTGGATTTTATTTGGAAATAAGACACTTCATTACATCTCTGTAAACAAGATCTACTCAGAAAGGAGAACTGGTGCAGAGGATCAATACAGAAGTGGGAAGAGGAGGTGAGGGGACAAGCAAGCCAGTCTGGGAAAGTGTGATTAACCCAGAGACTCGGTAAAAACTGTCAAAGGGCTGCCTATGCTGCGCTCGACTTCTCCCCAACCTTCCAACATCAGCCTTCAAAATGTACTAGTCTCATCCTGAAACTTACAGCACCATTGCCATTCATGGCAAAGCTGTAGACTCTTGCATGAGGGCACATCTGCCTGGGACATTTTGTCTTGAGAGGTCTCCTCATCCTTACACCCCATGTCCTTGGAGCAAGGAGATGTGAACAGGACAGGCTCTTCACAAGTGCACAGCACTGATCTCTCCACAGCTAAAATGGGCTTGTAAAGCCCAGCGGATCCACGACACCACTACTACCATTACTGCCATGAGCTGATACTGCCCCTAACCCCAAACCCACTTTTCCCACTAAAATACTACCACCAGACAGAGCCCAGACCTGGCAGTACTTGTGCCTTTTCTGGCTGGCATGGGAGAAGCCATGAGCAGCAATGGGACATCAACACAGGTTGTGATCCCACAACCCTGGGATCTGATCTTCTTTGCCCAGGACACCGGCTCTATCGTCCTAAGTGCCTAATTGGTTTAACAGCATGGTGATACCCCATGGTGCTGCAAGGCCTTCTGCTGTCACTGTCACTCCAGAGCCCACTGCTAACACCTACCACCAGCCACGTGGCAGCACAGGACCTGGGTACAGCATGGAGACCAACAACCCAGGCGAGCAATGACTTACCCTTCCAAAAATCGGATGTTTTGGATGCAAACCAGATATGCATTTTTACAAACAGGACCTATTCCCAAGGGAACAAACCTGAAAAGTGACTAATTTGCTGTGTCTGGTACTTCAAAAAGTTATTTCTAAGATATTGCATCTAATTTTTAAATCAAATGCAGCTCAATATCTTGTTAGTCAAATGTTACAGTGTTTATAAATTAAATACCCATCCAGAGAGAAATTATGATGCTTTTATAAATCTCCCTCAATAGCTTAAGTTAAAAATAAACTAGCCAATCTATCAATCAGCCTTATTCATTCACCTCAGCTATTGTGGGAAGAAAAGAGCAACATACGCAAGAGAGAAGCAAATGGTCTGAGAAGAGGCAGCTGAACGTATTGATCAGAGTTAAAAAAAAAAAAAAATTGTTAGAAAAACCAAGACACACGTCATTTGGTTTAATGCAGCCCATACAAACAGCTCCAAAAGGCCACAGCTGCCCGCCTTGAGCTTTGCTCAAGGTGGTTGGTGCCTCTCACCCAAATGACAGCCCTCCAGAGCAGGCAAGACCTCTTACTGCTCCTACTACTTTAAAACTACTCTATCTTCCCCAGAATGAAAAAAAGAAAAAAAAAAAATTAAAACAAAAGTCAACATTGTCTCCTTAGGGCGCCAAAATAATAAATAAATAAGCAGGAATGCTTGCAACCCACAAAGTCTGACAGCTTAAAGTGTGCGTAAAGAAAAAAACGCTGGTGAAAGAGTGAAAGCCATCCTTTGAACTCCCGCGCCGGAGCACTCTCAGAGCCGACGGATTTATGCATCTGCTCCGGCACGCCAGTTCAGAGAGACCCTTTCTATACATCTCGTCCTGATGGGGCTCTCAGAAGTCATTTGTGGCCTTCTCCCCCACTTTTGGCTTTTATTGTTTAAACTTTCGCTGTTTTCCTGCAGATGAAAAAGGGGAGAGAATCACCTTACGTTTCTCAGGTTATTTAAAAAGAAAGGGAAAGGAAAAGAAAAATATTTTTTCTCTCCTGAAAGGAACGTTTTTGTATTAATTTGAATTTTTTTTTTTTTTTTTTTTTTTTTAAAATAACCTGCCTGGGAAGGCCCCGGCCCCCTGGGCTGGAGAGGGAGCTTCCCATCTCTCTCACTCAGCCTGTTGCATTCAGGCAAGGTGAAGAGGCACAACTCGTGTTAGGCCGATGGGAACAAATCTCCTCTTTTGTTCCCTGCAAAAGGCTTTGCTAATTGCCGTTGGCCCGACTCTGCCTTATCTGCGATTGCTCCCAGAAGGGGAGGGCATAGGCAGGTTCAAAGAAAGGAAGAAAGAAGAAAAGAAAGAAGAGAAAGCAAGAGAAAACATTCCTTTTCTTTTCTCCAGCAGCCAGTGCAAGGCAGAAAACCAGAGGGAAAGAAAGAAGAGGGAGCGTGAAAGAGAACAAAAAATAAATAAATGACCTGAGGCTGCTTGGAAGACCCTCTTTCTCTCCTATCAGCTTTTACAGGGGGCAATACATTTTATTCATTGCCAGGTCTGACTTATCGCAGCCTTGTTTTTAATGAGGTATAATAAGGGGAACATTTTGTAACAACACGGTTCCTCTATTTTATCCGACAAACAGCTGTGTCATGGCCGTCGCTGGGAGAATGAATCATATCTCCCTGCCTGCATATGCTAACTCCCATGTAATTACCCTCGCATCTTAAATAAAGCAGGCCCTAAACCTGTCGCTCAGATTACAAGCAAACGGTGCAGACCTCGTAACTGGGGCCTCTATCATTACAATTAATTTATCACAGGAGCGGCTGAGATTAGAGACTAGAATTAAACGCAGAGCAGGGAGGGTGCCACAGGACTGACAGGGAGAGAGGGAGAGGAGCTTTATTGCGGAGGCAAGGCAGGCTAATTCCTTAACAGGAGCAATCCTGGATATTTTTTTTTTTCCCTTTAAGTTATTCGCTCAGTTATTTTACTGAGGCTACGGCAGGACATTTTTCTCCCTGAAATGTCAGGAAGTGGAAAGCAAAGGGAACTTTGCCCTGTATTAAGCCCATTCAATAAACACAAATGTACAAAGGCCCCAATCTGGGTGCGTGTATGTGCGTCCAGATACGTGCATGCCTACAATTTTATGGAAGACGCGCATGCGGTGCTTGTATACGGATACGCCAATGTGTACGTATGTTACATGAATAGAGAACAGGTCGATGGGCGAGAGTGTCTCTTCTTCGCTGCTACACAGAATGGTTTGAAACATAAAGCGTTGCCTTTTCAAAACTTCTCTGCTTTGAATACAACTTGCCCAGTAGAACAGCCCATTCCTCCTTGAAGCTGCCCCAGCACCAATGCAGCACAGGTTTGCTGCGGCACAAGCACGTCTGCCACTGCAGGGCTCCCCTTGCTCCCCGCACCCACACTCACTGGTACGGGCTCACACATCCACGCCGGCCTCCCAGCACTGCTCCTTCTTCTCCCTCGGAAGACGGCAGAGGCAACCAAAGGTGCTGAAGAAAATCCAGATACAGACCTTGCCTACAGAGAGCTCTGGTAGCAATACAACTGCTTTGTTTGGAGGGCACGTGTTTTACCGAGACCATTATATGAGTACTCCCGGGTACCGCTGCTCTCCTGTGAACTCCCTTACACTTGCACAGCTCATTTCCCCCTCCAGGATGCTCCTTTCAATCACTGAGCCGTGGCCTCGCTGGGCATGCTGCGGCGCCCAGCACAGCTACCCAAACAGATGATTTGCAGGGCTGCAGGGCACCTCCAGCCAAGAGCTTCCCATCCCCGCAGCCGCCCTTGCAGCCCGCCAGCACAGGCACAACACGGCGGCGCGCAGCAGCCTGCGTCCCGCGCGAGGCCACCCCGCTCCAGTGCGTCCCTTCCCACAGTAGGGCGGCCTGCCTTAGGGCCAACCCTGAGCCGTTTACTCCTATTTACTAATCTATAGTGGGGTGAGGAAGGAAGGAAGGAAGGGGAAAAGCCTTTAAAATCGGTCCCTTTAAGGTCTTTTTGCATTAGAACAGCAATTTTTGCTTGGTGTGAAGACTCTCCGATGCCCTCGCTGTCAGCAGCCCTTCCTGGCAGCGTATGATCTTTGGCATGAAAACCACCCCTCCTTAGCCACGGTCTATCGCTGATTACTTACAATATCCAGGAAAATAGCAAACACAAACAAAGCTGATGAACAACTTTATGCCCATGTCAGCTCCATGCCCTCCTGTACAAGGCGGCTCACAGTGTCCTGCTTTTTTTCCAGCACCGCCCTCCCCAGAAGGTCCCAGACCCCGCAATGCTCACTCTACCTGTGGACAGGCATCTTCAAGCAGAAGAGGACCATTTCATCCCAAGACATCAACTCTGCAGCTAGGCGTACAGAGGAAAAGACTCTACAGATAGCAAAGGCCTCCTGGAATCAGAGGGAGTAAGACGATTCTCAAACAATCAGCTGCATCCGAAATAGATCTAACTGCAGGATCGGGGTCTAATTCAGTAAAATAATAAAGAAACACACTTTGATTAAAATCATATGTATTTTTTAAAAAATAATCTATTTATTTTTTAGAAACTTCTGTGACTGTTGCACTGGGAAGAAACATGAAAATCTGTTTTGCTTTCTACTATCAGGAATTTGGGTACTTTTTATCAGTCTGCATATTGAAAACAGCTTTCCTGTCCTCACTTTTGCTTTCAGTCGCTCTGCAGTGCCTTATCTTTCAGAGTTTTGTGCAAAAGCTGAATACTGCAAGGCCTGAGCTCCAAGATGAACAGATGAAAGGGAAGGAGGAGGGCTGGCTTTTAAAGGATCGGTGTACATATTTATTTCAAATTACTGTTTGTTTGGGTGGTTTTTTTTTTCTTTTGAGGTTTTGTAAACATTGTTTCTTACCAAAAGCCGAATCTGAGACCAAATGACATAGGCACATTATAGAAAAAGCTAAACCACTTAAATCAAAGTGTGCCGGTCTGCCAGCAGCGCACTCCAGCCAGCAGGAAGGTTATAGTTTTATGGGCACCAGAGCTGTCACTTGTGGGCAGAAGAAGTGACCTGTGGTCCTTCCAGCCCAGTGTGGTGTCTCCAGCAAAGGCCAGACCAGATGCTTCTGTGAAAGATCAAACGAAAGAAGACAAAAGGAAGACCCCACTGTAAACAGTTACAGGGCAGCCTCAATTCAAGGGAAGTTTCCTCCCCAAAAGCCGGCCGCTGGCATATGCTCTGTTCTCATGGCAAAAGGCATTTAGCAACATCTTATAGGATTAAGCCCTAAAACTCCGCTCTCCGGTATCAATGGGACTGGAAAGCTAGAATCTTTTTATTATTATTATTATTGTTATTTAAAAGCACACCTTTTTGCTTCTCTCTTCTACCTGCTGGTGCTTGTTTTTATGATGTGTTTTTGCTAACCAGGTCCTGGAAGTATAGATCTTTTGGACTGAAACCCTCTGCTTCTTACCAAGTGAGCCAGCACAGCCAATTTAACGTATATACTGAATATATATCTATATAATATCTCGAAGCATGTCCTGCCCATCCTGCCAGTATTTCCTTCTTCCCTGAAACTCCATCGTGGGATGGAGCCTGCCGGCACGGGCAGATGGCTGGATGGCACCGCACGCTCCCTTTCACGCAGTGCCGGCTTGGCTGCTGCAGAGCGGGGCCGGGGGGATGCAGCCCTGAAGGCAGGCAGCGGACATGCCGCTTTTTATTTTCTGCTCACAATTGGCAGTTTCCTCCACCCACCCAAACAGACCCTGCAATGTTTTTTAAAATGCAGTCAGCAGCTGGAAACTAAGGCAACTTCTGTCTCCTATTGAAAGTCTCCCAGCAAAGCCGCAGCCTTCCCTGGACCACCCTGGGTCATGTAAATTCAGCAGATTATCCATCCCTAACTCTCCTCATCTATCACCCGCCTCTGTTATCGATCTGCTCCTCTGAGTAAGTGGGGCCCAGGCTGTCCATTGCTGAGTCCTGCAAATCTGGCCAGACGCACGTGTGACTGCCTGGGAGAGCGAGGAAGACAGGTTCAATAATGCCGGGTTACTGCCACTGCACAGCCTGAGCCGAGCTGATCTATGGGCTCGGCAAAGGGAGGATTCAAAAGCAGAACAAGACTTGGCCATAATGCCACAGGACTCAGTCTAATCCCATGACACTCAGCTTTAAAGGCAATATTGCCAGCTGCCAGCTGCCAGCCGAGGCTGGGAAGTCACTTCCACCGCCCAGTGGAACAGATTAAATGCCTTCTTTCCATCCATAAGATACCAACAGCACCTCAGCTAACCGTCTGCTCCTCCATTTTGCAGATGAGGGCTGGGAAGTGCCTATCTCCCTATGCCCTATTCGAGCTCTTTGCCAGAATCACATAAAATCACAAGATTCAGGACTGTAAAACTCCCCCATTTCAAACCCAGCCAACTTAGAGCTGAGCTAAATTCCCCTCTCGGTTTCACCCAGACAAGCCTTGCAACGGCGGTCCAGCTGCAAAGCTCAGCAGAACACGGCTCACCACCTAGGGTCAAAGCCCTAAAAATTACACAGGCACCACCTGCACCACCGGTCTTAATTTTCATTAAGAATAAGTTCCTGTGCTTTAATTTATAAATAAAACTGAAAGACGAACCAAGTGTAATCCCACCAGCGGTGTGTTCCCCCCCCTCCCCGTAAAGATCTTGCTATAACCGCACGGCGAGGTCTGCTGTAGTCGACTCACCCCAGTGGGGTGCTAATTCTGGGAGCTGGAGATAACCGTTGAAATGGGAATACTGTTAACAATTTCACTGCTGATCTTTCAGCAAATATATGTATCTATGATGCTTATTCATAATCTCAAACTGCTCTCCACGTGTCCCAAAGAGGTGACAAAAACCTTACGTGTCTATCCAGCTGCCAAAACCTCCCGCTTCCCCCCGCTTCTACAATGCAGCTGAGTATCGTTAATATGAAAATCTTTGGCCTATTGATCACTCAAAATATGAGGGCAACAAAAATGCATTGAATTTAACATAAAAATAAACAACTCATGGCTGCTGTATTGACTGTATTATTCATATTATGTTTTAATTCATTTGCCTTTCACGCAGCAGCTGCATATTTTCACCATCTGTGTCAGACAACTTCCGAAGCCCAGACCTGGGAGCCCTCGCTTGCTGAAAGCAATTAGGACTCCACTCCAATGCTACCAGAGCAAAGACATTCTAGATGGAGAACACCACCCCGCACAGTGCAAAAACTTGAAGCAACGTGTGGTGGTGCTTCCTTTTGGACACTAACCAGTATTATGGGACATGATGAAGCCTAACTTGGTCTCAAAGTCTGAAAGAACGAGAAAGTTAATCCACCCTTTGGAAGGATATTCAAGAGCCTCACTGGCCTCACGTTGACTAACCCAACCCTAACCCTACACTGACCGTTTGGCTAGGCATTTACAAGACGCACAAGATACTTTTATCTCAGCCTGGATTTCCCCAGGCTCCATACCATGACTATGCAGCACACACCAGATCATCTTTCTCCCTGCCAGTCCAACAGGCCAAAAGCTCTGCACACGTTAGGGGTCCCAAAACTCACCCGTGGATGGGGTGAATGCAGAAAACTCTGCACCATCTCCAGTCCTTCTCAAGGCACTGGAACAGCAGGGCCCTGGGGAAGAAAGGCCTGACTTTAAATGGAAAGATGGGTTTGGGACCCCACCCCATGTCACACTAAGCACCACTAAAACCAAAACAAACCAGGCAGCCCCATAAGTCGTAAGAATTAAAGGCACGATTCCCCCTTTCTAACGATGCTTTTACAGAAACTGTTCCACTGTAAAACTTTATGATTTGAATCTTTATAGCTGCCAGCAGAGCACATGTTCACTGCCTTAAATTATAACTTAATCTCAACAGAATTTGTGCTTTCCAGCGCTCTGTGGATAGAGTGAAAGACGAGAGGCAGAACTTCGTGCCTGCTGCCCACCCGCCTCCTTGGACCATGACCTCCGGAGGTACTGCGTGCCGGGGTGCAACTGCAGCCCCCAAACTAGCTCCCATCTGGAGATGCTCTGCAGCACAGGTACTTAAGCAGCACCTTACAGCACAGGAATAGAGATGCCCACAGGGCACCGTTACGATGCTGTTTATCACCAAGATTGCTAAAACATTAAAATGAAGGCATGTGGATGTCAATAAACACAGCAAAGGGGACAGTGGAGATATGACAGCAGCATCCCAGCCACGCTTTGTGGGGCTAACGCATCCTCCTTGGCAGGATCACACAGGCCCACTGCTAGTGGAAAGTACCTGGGGCAGCGAGGAACCCTTCACTCATTCAAGGAGTAGAAAAGGACCAAATCTGCAACTGCTGCTGTCACAGATTCAGTGCACAGCAGTCCCCCGAAGTACACCACCTTCCAGTGGATGAATGTACATGGTCTGTCTACCAACACATTTGCTCCCAACTCTGCTCTCCGCAGCAGAAGTGGTGCTGGCAGGGCCATACTTAGGCTACAGTAAAGCAGAGCATCCTCCCATGGTCTCTGACCTGCTTTCCCTGCATAAACACCTTGCTCCAAAGAATCACACTGGTTATTGTTGGCTTTTTTAAAACCTTGCTGCACATACCCAGAAGGAGAAGTTGCACTGGCAGAAATATAAAGCAGTGTGCAAATGTGAGTTTCAAGCATATCATGCAATACTGGAAGAAGCCCGTGCATTGCACGCATGTTTGCACACAGCAAGATGGTAGCAGAGGAAAATGCTGGAAGGAAACTGCCAGCCATCTGTAGGGAAGAGTACTCCAGTTTGGTGGGGGAATCGGGAACATTTTTCTCAATTCCTTCTCATCTTCAGCAACAAGGCAGAAAAGACCAGTCAATCAATACAACAGTAAAATTTGTAACCCAGGTAACCTTTAAACACTAAACAATGCCATACTAAACTAAAACAAACCACACAAAATCCCAGTTAGGCATCGAAATCGCCCTGGGTCAGCCAGACTAAGAAAACAGAGATAAAAGGCTTCAGCATCCTGCCGTACCAAGCCCTGGCATCCTCTCTGCTGAGACCTGGGTACCTACAAACGGGTGGTCCTCCTTGGGCAGACACACACCGCAGCTTTGATTTTGTGAGTCCTCTGGACAGGTGACCCCACTGTGGCTGGGGTCACTGCACTCCTGCAGCTCCTAGACTTGGAAGATATACGGGCCATCTCTCTAGCTGCACTCCCCACTTCCAATCCCCGCACAATTTGTTCACACCTTTCCCCTTTGCACCTTCTTTCCTTTTCTTCTAGGGGGGAACTGCTTTCTCCCTTCTTCCAGTTGACCATGTGCTGGTAAATTTACATGGAACCATTTCTGCTGCCAGCTGCCAATCCTGCACTTTAATCTGCTGTGCCTCATGTTTATTAAAGCATCTCCCCACCCAACAGGTTACCTCGGTATTGAGCTCCCACAGAAACTGGAGTGCATTTCTAGGAGAGCACCCAATGCTCCACACCCTGTGTCTGCACAACAGTGGGAACCTGATACTTAGAGAATCACAAAATCATGCAGAAGTGGAAGGGTGAACGAGAGGTTATCTGCTTCTTTCTGTCCAAAAGCGGAAACACCTAAATTTAACACATTCCTGAAATAATTCTGCTTAATTTGCTCCTGAAACCTATCAGTACTCCCCACTACCTAGACAGCCTACTGCATTGCTTTGTCACCCCCATGCTAGAAAATAAGAGCTGACAGAAAGGCTTCAGTTTAAGCTCCAAAATTCTTGCCTTATCTGCAGTTGGCACATCTTCCTACTCCTTAACCTGCAATGCCCACCTGACACGCCATCCTCGAACGAGGGTGGATTTCTTTTCCACCCTCCTAAGGAGAGACCCATCCGACCACTCTCACCATCTTTGTTTTAGGTAGGCTATAGCTGAAAAGGGCATCAACAAGAAGAAATAAGAAAGGGAACAGCCCTCCATTTTCTGCAGGACTATAAAGAATTTACGAATAAACCTGGCGAGCCTTTTCATTTTTTTCCCTTACTCTAATCTTCTCATTTTTTGTAGGGGGGAGGGGGATGCAGAGCTCCTGTAGGCAGGATAAGAGACTGCTCTTGGGGAGCTGAAGTTTGTCAGTTCAAACTGGACATCTAGTACCTGGCAGACCTCACCTTTCACAGAGCCACATGTGACTAAGAGCTTCCCTTTGATGCTTTCTCCTCTGGTTCTTTTAGGCTGCGGTCCAGTAACTTTCCTTCTTTAAAGGAAGGCCAAGGCAATTTTGTTTCCTGACTTTTGAAGAGCCTTTCCTCTTCTTTCTTTGATCTGTGTAGTGAATTTGATCTCCCAGAAGAGCAGGATGAGTGTGTCTCATTGCAGCCCGGTTCCGGACAGTCAGGATTTGATTCATTGATTCATTTATTTTTATTTGGCTTTTGTGTTTGGCAAGCTGAATATGGGGCTGCAAGCAGCAAGGGTCTTTCTTTAGGTCCAACCTGTCTGAGTCCATGGTTCCCAGGCTGTGGGCTGGATGCCAGGGGCATCTCTGGAGGCACTCCCCCTATCTTCTCAGGGATGCGGGGAAAGAAGCTCACCTCTCCCTCCTGCTCCAGCATGGGACTGGCATCTAAACAGTGTGTGCTGATAAGATATCTGAGTCCTCCAGGGAATCCCCTGCAGGCAGCGCTTCAATTTCCACCTTGTTTTGTGGCACGCTCTGGGACAGGCGTCTGCTGACCACTCACGCTCCCCGCTGGCCTGGCAGCCAGAGGAGGGATGACGAAGTGTAAAGGAGGGGCCCTAGCCTCTCTGGGGACAGAGGAGGCTGTAACAGACCAGGCACTGCACAAAATCGCCCTCCTGAAGGATGAGCTGAAGCTCTTTGAGGGTCTTTATCTCAGTGACAGCCCTTCTGGGACTCCAGCACTAGTCTGAATGCTTCTTCCAAACAGCCATGCGTGGTGAACCCCCCAGCAAACCTCTCCCACACTTGCTGGCACCTTTCCATCCCAAGAGGAGGAGACAGAGGTCCTGATGTGCCCAGACCAGCTCCTGGCTGGAGGTTTAGAATACCTGTCCTGGTTAGGAATCAAAAACATTGGGAAAAATAACCATTTAGAAAAGGTGCTCTGAGGTGAGGTGACCGAGGAGGACAAAGTGAGTCCACCTGGTCAGAGCCCTCCTCCAAGGAGCTCACCAGCAGAGCATCCTCAGCTGCATGCCAAGATGCGGTTCTTGCCCACGTCCCCGAGTGCTCGAGCCAACGTGGGACAATTCCTGCTCCTGGGCTGCTGCCGGCGCAGCGCATCGGGAGTCCTGCTTACAGCCTAGCCCACGGCTTGAACCCATCACTGGGAATCAGCTCACGGCTGCGCCGAGATTAAGAGCAGAACGAACGTTTGTGTGGGTGTTACTGAAGTTTTCAAGCATCCTGAGTGACCGGTGTTGGAGCTGGGATAAGGACAGGAGCCCCTCGCACCCAGCCCCGAGACAGACAGCAATGCTGTATATTCAATAAATAACTCGGGTATTTACTCAAATGAATGACTCTGAGCCTGTTCCAAGGAGTTAATTTAGTGCTAACTGACTGGATGAAAATGAAAAGGTCTCATTTTACATTAAGAATGATCACCTGACAGTTTTACTGAATATATTATGACAGGATTTATATGGCTATATAATTTTAGGGTATATTTGGAAGATTATTATCCTGATTTAAATAAACACGATCTCAAGAAAATCAACACAGAGTCAGGAACTTTTCACACAAGAAAAAAGGCAAGAAACTGGCTCAGAAGTGAACCTCAGTTGTTGTATCTTGTGCCTTCCACCAGCCACTGCTATGTAAAGAGCGGGATCCCAGAGTTCATAGCAATGGGCAAAAATCCCAAAGAAGTCCTCAATTCTGCTAACTTAGACATCAGTAATGAATATGGCACCCCAAATGTCTTATCTTTGCACCAGGAGGGGAGCAGAGAGGGAATCCGGCAGATTTTGTGGGCTAGAGGGAGGAAGGGGGGAAGAAGAGGCTTGGGTCAAAAGTGCCCCCTAAAAAAAGTCTTGCTTAAAGGGTCTTCTGCAAGGAAAAAGAAAAAAGGTGAGGAATCAAAAGCAAATATATTATTGACTTCAGTAAAGGCATCGCTTTCATGCATCCTATTTTTCGGGGTGTGTTCCCATTCTCCAAACAGAAATGGGGCACAAAGGAGACTTTCGGGCACTTTTGTCTCTTGTGCTCAGGGGCAGCTGGGAGGCTGCAGGCCTGCAGTTCACACAAGAGCAGCCCTGAAATGAGGCTAAAATATGTCCCGTTGCACATAACCCATGGGATGCAGAAAAGGCTGCACGACACGGCACGCTCCTGTCGCGTTCGCAGCAGGTCTGCAATACACCGGCGGCTTCAGCCGGCGTCGGTGCGAAGCCCTTTGGCCAAACCCGTGCTGGTGGGGCACCAGAGCTACTTTCCGCGAGGTTGTGCCCATCTCCTTTCCAGCTTCCATAGGCTGCGGTGGCTTGCATGAAGGGGCCTTAGTGCAAAGAAGTGTCTAGGACACAACCAGCTGCCTCTTTCAGCCTCCCCATGTCCTGAATCCCCTTCCTTCTCATCCTGTGTCTCTAAGTGTAATTGTATACAAGAAAACCCTTCTCCAGGCTTGCTCTGTTTTACAGACTGCCTGATGGGATTATCTTTCCTGTCATTTTGAAGCTTGTATAAGCGTGCGACTTACACCACTCAAGCTAAATCACACTCAAGGCACTTTGTCTGTCTAAATTGTTTTGAGGACCAAGGCATTTATTTACGGATCATGTTATTTATTTAGTAAAAAAAAAAAAAAATTAAAAAAAGAATTATAAATTAAATATAAGTAGTAGGTAATAAGGACATTGCAGTCAAGCAGCAATATCCTGTGGAGCAGATAAGTGCCAAATAGAAATGATCTTAAATACGCTGAGAACTGCACTCTCTGGTCTCAGACCACACAAAGGAAAGGCAACTTATTTGGTCAGGCACAATCTTCCTGGGAGGTAACACTCACTTAGATATTACAGTGATGATAGGCAGCCTAGACATATCCAAGACAGGTAGATCGATTATTCCTGTAGCAGTAACCTTGGGGCAATATTTGTCTGTCATAACCCCAAAGCAGATCAACTAACATTTAGGGACTAATCTGATGCCCAGTCCAGTCAGTGCAAATTTTTCCATTTATTTACTTCCACGGCTGCTGGATCAGACCTTTTGGGACTGCAGAATATCATACGAGCTCCTCTTGCCACTGTAAGAGCTATAAATGTGCAAAGAGCAGAAGTCAGGAACAGCCAGGTGGAATTTGGTCGCGAGTTTATTAAGTAACAGAAACACCACCCAGGGCTGGAGGGTGGTCACTGGGGGGATCAGTGGCACACACAAGCCCCTTCGCGCACTTGCTTTGTGCACAGTGAGTGCATGCTTGCTACGGGAATGCACCTAGGAGCAAGTCAGATATGGGGGCACATCTCCACCTCCACGCTGGAAAACCGGTGGCAGTCACAGGGCACAGATGTCACCTGGAGCATCACTGCCCCACACCTCCGAGCAGGGATGTCTTTCAAAGAGCAACTAGATGAGGCCAAAGTCTGCGTGCATTCCCTCCAGTACAGATCCAAGTGCCAGAGCTGACTTTCTGACATTTATTCTGGATTTAAGTGGGTTCTAAAAAAAAAAAAAAAAAAAGGTTCATCATGGAGGGCACTGCGTGCTTTAAAGTGCTGCAGCAGGCTCTCAGAGTCCACTTATTTCTGAGTGAAGATGGATACCTCAAGAGGTTCTCCTCACCAGTAAATAATTCATAAAAAACAAACAAGCCCGGGTCTGTTTGAATTAGAACAAAATATTTCTTTAGAAAAGTGAAGTGATTAAGCACAGGAGGAGCTGGAGATGACAGCTGGTGTCTGCAGCTCCGGATGAGTCACCTTCACTCGCCAAGGCCCCTCTCTCCGGGAAGTGCTGCTGCCTTTTTTTTAACCCTTTGAGATTCCCAGGAATGATTTGTCACTGGGGTTATTAGCATTTCTCCCTTGATATCGACAGCTTGTCTTTCCTCCTTCTAACCAGTGAGTGATTTCTTCACACGCTCGCCAAATATAGCCAAATCACCATGGTAAACGTATCGACAGAATCATATTAACAGCTGCTGAGCATTTACAAGGCCGTAAGTTATACAAAAAAAGAAAGAAGGAAAACACACATGGAAATAAACCAACTCTGATCAGCAGTGACAAGCATTTATTTAGGAGTCACTTGATGGAAATATTTTTTATGCTTTAATTGCTAATTATAGGCTCCTACAGAAGGGTGGCTTTGGACAAAATTATCTCTTTAAACCGGAGCATTAAGCCAGCGTTGAGCACACGCTACCTGGATGTATCTTAGGGAAGCGGGAGAAGAAGGATTTATTTTTAAGGTGCTGCCCTTGCTTAAATCAAGCCCGAAGTTTGCAAGCCAAAGTTACGTCTCTCCTGACTTACCAAGCAAGGACCTTTTAAGTTTAAAGTCTAGGTAAGAGCTGAAAACACACCTATATAGAGCAAGGCAGGCCTTTTCAAAGTCCATTTGCTGGGGATGCCTGAGCCCTGGTCCTCCTCTCCCAGCTGGACACTGCCGGGCTGAGTTTTGCCATCCGTGTGCTCGCCGGCCATCCTTGATCTAAAACAGCCCTTCTCCGAGTGCGGGTTGTGACCTACTGGGGGCCACAAAAGGGCCCAAAGGGGCCACCAGGTAGCAGGCAGCAGCCAGCAGCATCCTCGCTCCTCTGCTCGCAGCCGGCCGGACCGCCGGGCAGAGCACGGGAACGCAGCCAGTGACACCCACGTTGAGGCAGAGAACTGCAAACTCCCATCGGTCACCAGCGCCAGGCCAGGCCCTCCCGCCTGGGGCAGAGCGTGGCCATGCCGCCGATCGTCACTCCTCTGCCCTGGAGAAAAGAGCCGACGCTAACTCGGAGGGCTGCTCTAAGTCAGACTAGCCATGGAGGGAGAAGACAGCCTTTCCTCTCACCTTTCTCGGCACGGCTGGGACACGCTCACCATCCCCTACCTACCTCCTTATTTGGGGGGTATGGTTTTATTAGGGGGGCACACGACAGATATGCGTAGGACTCTCAATACTTCCTTTGAGCCACCAAAGGTCCAGGGTTGTTTCTGAAAACAGTCTCAGGCTGCGACAGCGATCCCTCCCGTCGTAGCCCTTTCGTCCCGGCTCCCCTTTCCTACAGACATTCCCACCACCTCTGAGGCTCCAGCACCCGACCCTGATGTCCTGAGCTGCTCTCGTTTTGCAAGCTGTGGGTATTAAGTCCTTTCCATTTTCCCTGCAGGCTGCTGCTCCTGGTTTTCTCTGCACTGTTAATATCTTTAGGTATAAAGGCAGTGTCTCGTGGGACAGAAGAGCAGTTTGTTTCTCATCCCCATGTCATGAACAGTGAGACAGTCACTGGTGACAACATGGAGCATTGCGAATTCATTTAACATAAATCAGCCTGGTTTTGTACACCTGCAGCATCTTGGGCTAATGTTCTCTCCTGACTGGTGAATAAGGGGAAGAGGGTAAAAAAAAGGGGAAGATCACACGAGGTACAACTCAGAAGTGCCAGGGTTTTTTAACCCTTTGAGATTCCCAGGAATTCCTCAGGAGCCAAAGCGTTTCACTCCAAACAGCTGACAACCGGTGGGAATCACTGATGAGAAACCAGCACCCCCTAAAGCTGCCTCCGCACCACCCTGCACAGGACACAGGACCTGCTCTGCCCCCGGGGGAGCCACCCGCCTCCCCTGGGGGCTCGTAAAAATAAAACTAGCTTTCTCTACAAGGTCAAACACATAAGGAGGGCTGCTTGTGTTGAGCAAAGAGCAGAGACCCACAGGGAACTCACTCTCAATAAACTTGGACGTAGAATAAAAAGGCTGCTGTAGCCAGGTCCTCGAACAGCAGGTATCTGCTGGGCCGTGGACTTGGGACCACAAGGCAGAAAGCAAGAGGAGATGGAGCGTTTCTGCTGCGTGGGGATGTTCGTGGTTGGTACCGCAGGCATTTCACCAAGGTGCCTGTGTGAGCAACGCCACAACGCTACAATCCCTTCACGATCCCTCACTGCAAGGGCCCAGGCTGCCCGAGCCACGCGAGGAGGGCAGGCTGGGACCCTCCTCGCCGAGCAGCACCTTCAGCTGCAGCGCACCTTGGGAAGCAGGACTCTCCTTGCCTCAACCGCTCCCATGCAACGCATCTTCATCCAGCGTGCAGGCTGACTGAGCCCGAGGGAACGCACTTCAGTCAACAACCACAACCCTGTCTGCACCCACAGCCACGGGACAAGCATCAAACCAACACTGGCATCATTTGTAAATGCACAATTTGGGCATCTAGACCTCTCACTGCAAGAGTTTACATCTAATAGCTGCTACTTCAGGACTCACAAGGACTGGTCTGCCACTCTAATATTTGGGAAGCAGCCCTGAAGGACAGCACATTTTGCCCTCTCATTGCTTCCTAGAGTTAACAGACTTCTTTAAAGTGAACCGTTAGAGTAACGGGTTGCTTTTTCTAACCATACTTCGACAGGCTCTCACGGAGTTGAATTTCATGAGAGTTGTACTCAACTGTGTGGCTTCCTCCCGTCAAAGACAGAAAGGGGATGGGGTGAGGCTTGGCCACTATTAACATGCAGAGACATTTGCCGAGACCCCGAGGCCGGGTGTGCCTGCTCATCCTGCTCTTTCTCCCACAGCATCCCCTAACCTCGTTAGAAGTCCAGGGGAGATACCCTTGCAATTAGCTGCTTCCCAGAATCTCCTCATGCCAACTCAGAAAAGGGAAGGATGGAGGCTCAGGTACGATTTGCTAGCTAGCAGAGTAAGGACAGCAAGGTGGGGGAAGGAATGGCCATCATCTGAGACACAGAGAGAAGTCCCCAGGAAAAATGCTTATTCCAATCCCACCTACTTTCCTCTGGCATTTTTCAAGCCAAATTGGGAGCTTGAATCAAAGTAACTTCTCCTGCCTCTGCTGCTCACACCTCTCCTTGCCCTCTCTGGAAAAAACACAGACCACACTACAAACTGAAGACACAAAAAGTTAGCGCAAAGCCTTTCTTTAAAAATTAGATGAAAAAGGTGCTTTAGTTCTCCATTTCTTCCCTCCAACCACCTTCCTCATTCAGCTCCTTACCCTCACACGTGCCCTTTCCTTCCCCAAACTCCTTCATTCAACAACAAAAAAAAAAACCAACAAAAAGAAAAGCACCCACAGGAAAATATGCGCTGTCCTACTCCATTTGTCCTTAATTTCTCTCCCAGCTTTGCCTCTCTGCAGCCCTCTTTTAAAGCAGCCCAACTGCCGGACAGTGGGGCTGCAGAAGGGTCACCCCAACCCTGCATGCCAGGGTCAAGGTATTTGAAAGGCTGAATTCAGCTCTCCATGAACTCTGCTATAAAACCTCTCCGGGGGGACTCCACCAGCATCTCTCTGCTTTCTCCTGTGGCAACTCCGGCCTTTCTGTTTTCTGCACCCAGGCTTCCTCATCCTCCTTTCAAGCTGTTGGTCGGTAGGTCCACAGAGCTGGGGAGGGGCAGGGTAGGTCAGCGGGGACACGAGTGAGACAAAAAGCTAATTAAGCAACATCCAGCCCTTGCCTAGAGAGCAGGGAAGCGTCCGAGGAGCAGCGGCTGGAAGGCCACCGGTGCCAGCGACACCACTGCACCGCGTCTCGCCCCGCGCTCCCAGGGATGCCCGTGTGAGGAGCCGAGCCACTGACAACGGCCACGGCTCTCGGCAAGCAGCGTGCCAGAGGGGAAAGGACCCCTACCCTCCTCCTCCACCCCAGCCCCCTGCCCAGCTTAATAACACAAACTCCTTAAGGCAGGGGCTGCGAAAGAGAGAGGAGCCCGCTCCGTCCCCCACACCGTTAAGCCTCTTAGAAGTTAGAATGGGAAGGCAGACAGACGGACAGTGCCAAGCAGCTTAGGAAGGCCCCAAGAAGAGATTGGGCTGTGACTGGGAAAGCCTGCTCTGGCAGGCTAGATTTCAGCTCCCGGCTTCTCCCAGCTGCACTCCCCACAGGTACGCCCAGGCTGGACGAACCTCCCCCTTCTACTTTATGGGGTGGTTCTTTTTTCACCTGGGACCAGCACGGTGCCAACGGCAGGGAGGCTGCCCTGGGGAGAGAGGCTCCCCAGCAGAGACGCTGCCAGCCCTCCAGCAGTGAGAGTGCCACCCTCCCGCCACTTCTCGGGGCAAATGCAGCCACCACAGGGACCCGGACTGCCAGGGGATGGGTTGGGATGGGATGGGGGAACAGGGCAGCATCACCACTTTCGATGCCTCCAGCTTGACCCTTGCACCATGAGGCTGTCCCTTTGGGCCCACCATTCTCAGATAGGAGCTTTCTGGACCCAGGAAAGAATTGCACCATCCGCTTTTATTCAGTCCTCCTTTTAAATGACATCTCAGGCACTGTCGGTTCTCTAAGACCTCTGCCCCAGTACTTCAGCGAGTTTCTCTTTCACTCTGTTAAATCAGTGGGTGGCCTGGAGGTGCAGAGCTATGATCGCTGCCTCTGGAGAGCCACATTCCCTCTGCCCTGCTGCAGTAGGTACACAAGACTATGAGCTCCCCGTCAGCTCATTCATGCCTCTCACTGATGCGTTGCGGTATCCAGAGACAGGCTGCCCTGGAGTCCCAGGAGCTGGGGCTCTCCTCCAGCCACAGATGTGAGCTCCCGCACCCGTTGGGAGCAGGACCCGTGGGATCTGAAGGACTTATGCCAGGTCGGAGCCGGATTGTCTGCACACTGGGGAAGTACCCTCGCATCATCCATCCTTGTCACCTACAGCATCACCCAGCTTCCAGGAAAGGAAACACCAGTTCATCTAACCCCAAAACATCACAGCTTTGTATTCAGGCAGCTGGACCTACCCCGAGGAGGACGAACGGTTATGAAGCCATTTAAAAGGAGAGACCCAAAGGGAGCAACTGAGCCACCCCGGACCAGCACATAAATATCTCCTTAGTTAATCAGCCTGCTAACAGCACCCTCAGCAGCCAACAAAAGGTCGCTCCTCACAGAGGACCCCTTCCTCCTCCCGGCAGAACAGGGAGCAGATGCCTGGCACCCCAACAGCCGTGACTCATCTGCGAGGTGTGATGGTGCTACCGGGAGCAGGAAAAATAGAAGAAATGCTATCGCCAGAAGAAATCTCCATCAACTTCCCCAAGAAGCAACCTCTGGAGACCAAGCGAGGCTCCTGCTCTGGCCCCTGCACCGCTGGGAGTGCAGAAGTTACCCACAGGACTTCTCCAACCCTCCATACATCAGCCCAGGGAAATGTGGTACCCAGAAGCGCAAGCTGAGGATGCGGGAGGCAGAAGTTTGCTGAAGATACACACACTAAAAGCTGTTCAGGCAGGCTGTGCCAATAGTCTCATTCTTCATGTAAGAGAGCTCCCTCTAGGTTAAACACGCGGGTATTTCAGAAGCCATTGCTCATTTTGGAGCCCATGCTCTGCCCTGATGCCTTTATCTCCAGAGAAGCGTTTGTCAGTCGGAAAGCCTGCGGGTACCCCAGAAAACGCGGGGTTTGCTTTCTGCTCGCCACCCGCTCTTCCTGCTGCAGGCATCGACCGTCCGCGGCTCTGTGTGTTACGTGCACACGCGTGTGATGCACGTGCCCTCGCGTGTGCACGTAAACATAAGCGCAGGTCCTCGGTTTTTCACCCGTCAGAGCTACTCTGCTATGTTCAGCTGGAGCTACACCAGGGAGGGAGCCGACCCGCAATTTCTCCAGCCCCAAACCCAATCTTTACCCTGCTTTGAAACACTTATGAATTATTCCACAAACTGATGAGCGGGGGAGTTCAGCAGAGGCTTTCAAATTCACAGAACTAGAAAAATCAGATGGAAAAGGCTTAATGCTGGAAAATGCAGGACCGTTCCCTGCAGTGGGATCCCAGGAGCTTTGTGCAAACTAGTTTTAAACCTTGAAGTCTTTAATACAACTTCCTGTTTTATTTTTATTTTACCTAGACTGGTATTTACTAATAAATATGCAGCTCGCTGTATACAGAACAGCAGGTAGCTCCCATTTACAGCTGTATATAACTGACTGCAATATTCAACACCCTTACTCTGCTATGCAGTATAATACTCACAATAAAACACATACCGTATTTGCAACTGTGTCCATGCTACTATTCTGGTACGTGACACACATTAAAAAACAAATTCAGAACATAGAAAAGAATTTACCATTTACACAAAAAAGATGCGTTGGGATTTTCAATAAGTTCTAGCATAATACAGTATCATTTTTATATCTTGTCTGCTCCCTTGGTCTTGCCGATTTAATACGTCTTTTCTCTCTATAACCATAAACCTATAGGTTGTATATAGATTTTTTTAAACATAATATACGGTGCCGGTGTGTATTTATAAAACTTTACTATAGAAATGTAAGAATTGTAAGAATGACTCAGTCCGAGGGCCATCCAGGCCAATATCCTGTCTCCCACGGTTTTTTTCATTAATATGGATTAGGCAGACAATACAGTTTACTACAACCTCATTTTATAACCACGTTAGTGATAATAATACTGCCTTGTGTATAAATGCTTATAGTGCACAGTGGGCAGGGAAACAGCATCGTCCCCACAGGGAGGGAAACTGAGGCAGGGAAGATGGAGAGATATATACGTATAGTCAGTTTTTTATATATATATATATAAACTTGATGAAGATTATATATAACGGGGACCGATCAAGAGCCCTGGATAAGCTCCACCACCCGCTCCAGCCCTTGCATCCCGCCACGCAGCCCTGGCAGGCACCAAAAGATGGGCCACAAGCCCAGGGGATGCCGCCCTGGGAAGAGTTAATGGTGGAGGTCTGAGCACTGCAGGTGTCTGCTTTTAATTCTTTGCTGCTCTTCTCCCAAACAGCCCAAGGATTTCCACCCTCCCTCCTTCTCCTTTACAAATGAGTGTTTAGCATAAGAAGAGAGGCAAGAGGAGCCAGGGCAGCAGGGAGATCTCCTACAGCCCTTTCTAGGCAACCTGAGCAGGCGGGAAAAGGCAGCTGGCTGGAGCCCAGCGAGAGAGCGGGGACCATGGGACGAGTCTTTTCACATCTGGTTAAGTACTGCTAAACCCTCCGACGAGCTGCCTAATTATTACAACACTTCTGCCGAAAAATTAACGTGCTTGGCTGGCTGCACTGGGGCAGAAAGGGTAGGAAAGCAGCTGTCAGGATGCAGGCAGTGACGGGAGCACCAAGAAAAGAGGTTTGCGGCACAAGAGCACAAGAGAAGGGCAGGGAAGCTCTGCCTGCCGGGATCCTGCTGAGAAAACAGCCTCCTGCCCGCTTTTTTCGCTGCACGGCCCCCAGGAGAGGACAGTGCCAACAGAGTTGTTACTCTAGCAAGGGCAGCCCTTACAAAGAGCTCAACTGACATGCCCTGCCTACCAAAATCAACAGAACGACCTGCCGGCATCCCCAAAAATACAGGATTATCCTGAGGATGCAACAGCAGGGCCGGGAACAGGACCGGGGGCTCTGGGCTCCCCTCTGCCCGGCCTCTGCTCTCCTCTCCTTCTTGCTGAGCCCTCATTTCAGTAATTTCCGCACAATCCAAGCGTGGCACCTTATTTCTGTAGGTCTCTATAGGCCCTATAGGTACAGTACCACCGAGGGAGCATCATTCATATGCGTGTCTCCCTGCAAAACCCACTTAGGAAGGGCTGCAGAAAGGACACCAGTAGCTGGTGGGTACCGCTCCCCCAGGGCGGTCGTCTCCATGGCAGGTTATCGCAAGCACTCAGGTAGGTAAAGCTTCTTTCTGCTACAGCTGCGGTGGGATTAATCTCTCTCCCTAGACAAAAAGGTGGGCTTATTTCCCGAGAGGTGTCCAAGTACACCCAGAGAGCTCGGCAAAAGCAGCAGCCCGCTGGGTGCCTTTTACCCACAGACATTTGATGAAATTAATGACACAAAAGTAAGTATAAAGGCTAAGACAAATAGAACTGGCAACAACTTGAACCTTTGGCCTGTCCTTTGAAAGTCTCTGGCAAGTCTCAAATCTTCTTGATCTGCTCACTAAAGGGATGACTGTCCCACAATTATTTTCCAAGCATTTGTTGGCAAGTTGTAGGAGGAAAAAGGCATTTCACTGAAGCTGTTAGTACAAAAGCTCAGCTCCAGCCAGGGCCCTGGACTCCACTTCAAATTATAATATTTTAAGTACCTGAAAATAAATATTTTGTCAGCTGCTGAGAATTAAGAAGTAGCTTCGACCTTTCAGAGAGGGGAACCCTGCGGAGAGCGGCGAGCCTCAGAGAGTTAGTTGCAAAACAAGCTTTGCCCGAGCCATTCAACCTGTCTAGCACACACACAGCCTCCTCTCCCGCGCTCCTGGCTCCTTGCAAGCTGCCCAGAGCCTTCTGGGGCACGACAGGCTCTCGTGCACCCAGCAGCTCCTTCCCAGCTGGACAGTGTGCTAACGAAAGACACTGGAGCAATACTTTACTATAAACTGGATGCTACGAGTAAAATGAGCATCCCTGAGACAGCAACAGCGGCGTGTCAGGGCTTCCTACTAAGGGTCACCAGTCCACTCCTGTGTTGCTCACTGGTGCTGTTGTTTCATGCCGTACCATGCACAGTCCAAGGAATTTTATCCACAAGGATTAAAAATACTCACTTCTGTTTTATAACATCTGACTATGACCAAGCACCTGGACAGATGGACCGATCACCTCTCAGACCTCCGAGCCACAACGAACACTGTTCATGCTTCAGCGATGGCAAAAGGAACCCACACAAAGCAGAAGATCTCTGGTTTTCCAGCAGAGCTCAAAGAGTTAAATCCCTCTCCCTTCCCCCCAATCTTTCTGCCTTTGGCCTTTAGATCAGCCCTGGTTGCCAATGAGGACTCATCGAAACACCACGAGGCTGGGCCTGTCAGGAAGGAAACCAGCGCGTCCAGAGTTTTGTTGTTCTAAAGACTTTTTTTTTTTTTTATTTTATTTTACTGCTCAGGAAGGAAGCCAGAGCCTGCGCTTTGACTCCAAGAATGTCGATTACTCATCCTTCCCTGCATTATTTCTTTTATCTCTCACTTTTATCTACCTTACTCCAAATTTTTCTCCCCCGTTCTTTCTCTACCGTTCTCTCTCTAGCCACTGCTTTCAGCTGCTCATCCAAGTTTCATCAAAAAAAATATCTGGCAACTGTTTCTTCGGAATAAAATCCCAATGATAATGTTTATTAAACAAGCCTCCATCCCTCCCCCCACACAGCCTTTTCAATCCTGGTGTAACCATCCGGGTACCAGGGTTATAACCACTGCCGTAGGACCTGAGCACCTCCAAAACGTGAACACAACCACCCTCAGCGTACGGCTGTGCTACGAGAATATCGTAACCCCTGCTTTAAAGACTGGCGATGAGAAATGACTCTGCTTGTCCAAGGTCAATAGAGTCCACAGCACAAGCACAACCTACGCTGAGGGCTTTGCCCAGGCAGCCCTTCCCTCTTCCTGCTCTGCATGGCTGCAAGGAGAAGGCGCGCTCAGCTCTGCCAATAAACATGCCCTTCATCTTCAATACCCCCACACCACTCAAGCTAGAATTGCGCAACAAAAGTAAAATAATCGGTATGTGACAAGTCGATGACACATTTCCTTAGCTGCAAAAAAAAACGTGGGTCCTGGATCTCCCGAATGTCGGTGAGCCACCTGAGTACATAGCAGAGAGACTATCAGCAAGTGGTGCCTAACTGCCTTCTCCTCCCAGGGTCTGCAAAATCCATCACACCACCCGGGGATTTCCTTTTCTTCTTTGCCCAGGTGCAGCTAACAACCCAGACACAACTGGCAACATCTGGGAGAACGCAGACCCAGATGTTTCTCATTGACATCGTAACCTTCCCCAGCCTTCGCCAGGGCGTGCCCGCTCCCCAGCGTGGGCGCCCGGGTGGGAGATGCACACACTCAAGGGCAGACCTGGGTCCTTACAGTGTTCCTGAAGAGATGACCAAAGGTGAAGCATTTTTTTGAATTTAAGGCCCCTTCTTCCTTGAGGTGTGCTGTAAACCTGGGGACTGGTCCGGACCACACCATACGCAGCTTTCCTGGGCTACAACACCCACAACTTCTCAGTTACATGCAAGCAAGGCCAGTTCAACTTCTCTGTGCCCAGCTCTGTCTTGCTCTAACACAAACCTCCCCTGTTTCCACAGTTAACGTGTTGTTTTCATTTTAAGAGGGGAAAGTAACGAGATGGTGGGAACATTACTTCTGGCTAATGGAGACAGAGATCTGCAAACTTTCACGGCTTAGTTTTTCCAGCATATCCCAGTCCTGATCCAAATACCATCATACTTATTTCAGTCCTGGACCCAACATGGGACTGGACACAATGCATTGGCCAAATTAAGGCAGAAATAACTTGTAGCGCTTTTCTACTTCACACTCTCTCAGACCTCTTGCTGAAATTAAATTTCTGGTCTCCAGCCTCCCTGCTTCCCCCACTACTGAATCTCTAGGCGCCTTCAACACGGCTTCCCTGAACATGCTAGCCCCAAAACTTGAGCGAAGGCAGGCTGCCGATCACCACACCTCTTCTGTAACCAGAACAACTCTTTGAGAGCAACACTTCTGTGCGTGAACCCAAATACGCAGAAAGGAGGAGCAGCACAGACGGTGGCAACCAGCCCCCAGGAGCAGAGAGCGCAGGAGCAATGCCAGCAGTCCTGTACTGAGCAAAGTGCAAAACCGAGGGCAAAGAAGCAGGGTTGTAAGAATTTAGCTGCTCATTCTCCCCTTCTCCTGTCTAAGGGGCACCTCCTGATGTATGTAATCCACTCAGGCTGGCAACTTTTTGATTGTGACCGTTAAGTTCCTCTGCTTCTGCTCCGCACCGGGTTACCCAGGTCACTGATTGCTCCTTCATCTCCCCAGTAAAAAAAAAAAGGCCAGTGGTCAAACTGCCTCCTCGGGGAGGCTGAAGACAAGTGCTCAGGAGGGAAATGCTGTCACCCCGGCTAAGGACTTTGCTGGAGGCTCACCTCCAACCTATAGCACTGGTAATGGGAAGTGAGACTGGTTTGCAAGGAGGAGAATAAACAAGAGTCTGCAGCCCCCTCGACGGTGCTGCGGCGTTTGGCCTGGATCCCTCCGACCTGGGCCGATACCCAGCACCCGAGACGGCACTTTCCACCCATCCACAGCCGTCAGGAACCTCCATGCTGCAAACAGCAACGAGGAGACAAGGTTCCCTCTAGCCTGCATGGGCCAAAGGTTGGCCTGGGTGCGGGGTGGCTCTGCCGCGGCACGGCCAGGCCACCCTGATAAGGCTTTCCCTCGCCCAGCCCGAGGCGCAGCACCCAGGATGCCGTTCGCCCCCACGAGCCCTCCTCCCTGCTCGCTCACAAACACCCTCGCATCGCCGCCGGCACAGCGCGGGGGCTTCGGCGGGGGGCCCGGTAAGGAATTTTGTGGAGTCTCCCCCCAAGCAGGACTGGGACAGAAAACTCCGAAAGTAATCTTCAATATTGGAAGCAAGGTTGGAGGAGAAGGCAGAGCTGTAATCTGGTACCGGGTCTTTTCCCATCCCGGCACAACTGCCAAAGCAGGCTCTCCGTGATGAGGGATTATTATCCTATGCCTCCTTATAGTGAGGGATGTTACAGGACAGACAATTTCACATACTAAATGGCTTTGCAAGTTGTTTCCTAAAGCGCGGGGAAACAACACCAAAATCAGATGAAAAGGTTGAGTCCTTTTTAATTAAAAAGATCTTAATTTGAATCAAAGTACCAAAAATCCCAATAGAAAGAAATGGGTCCGTCAGGGCAGTCCCCTGAGTTTTACTTCTTGCTCTGTTTACAAAACCTATTGCATTTGGTGAGGCTGTCACAGGGAGCCTTTACCCCGGCAGCACGCTGCTCGCCTGCTGACTGACGCCCCAGTGTTTTCTGTTTTAGTTTTCATGCAAGAGCCGCAAAGCGCTCCACCTTCCTTCCAAGGAACAAGCCTGCGCTCGGGAAACCAGCCATGCCAGCAAGCCCAACATCTGCAGCTGGACTCGTCTTGCCGCCCTCACCCTCCTCGGGGCTGCAGCATCGCAAATTTGCAAAGCACGGGCAAGGCTGTAGGATTGCACCAGCGAAAGGCTCATGCCTGAAAGCTCTTTGGTCTTTCCAGATTAAAAACTTGACGTTGTTACTCTAGCGAGAGCCAGTTACTAAGAATCAGTGCTGCTGGGGGAAAGCAAGGACACAGTTTCCAGCTCTTCCTTTTAGGGGTATCGAGAGACACTTAGTGCCTTCCTTTTCCCACTGCAGAACAGCCCGGTATTCACACGAAAAACTACAAAACACATTCTTGCTCTGCAATTCAGTGAGAAAGCAGATCTCAGCCTCAAGTTACCAAAAAAGGAAGGTTTTAAAACAATACTGATTAGAAACAATGTCCCAAGTGAGGAAAAATACGATGGAAGTGTCCCACACCTGAACTCAATGAGCAGTTTCACTGTCACCAGGACTCCCTCCCCATGTTATCTGCGTTTAAGACAATAAATCTCTCTCTGCCTCGCTCCTTCCCAACATTGCTTTTCCCCCTCTTCTGTTGCTCAGGGTACTGCTGCAATTCAAGATGCCAGCAAATGGTTGAAGGAGAGGAGAAAGTGGTGGCTAAAGAAGAACACCCAGCTTACCACAGTCACCATCCATGTTTTCAAAAGACAAGACAAAGAAGGAGAGGACAGACACAGATAGTACCAAATCCCACAGTACTTTTTCAGCCAGAGCTTTCAACGACTTGAGGACTGGGTCCCAGAGAAGGACTGCCAATCTGGCCAACAAATATGCAGTACCCTAGCAGCGACAGGAAAATACTTCAGCACTAAGACGTAAGGAAAACTGAATTCAGGGTGATGAATTTGCCCCGAATGTCTGTAACCTGCAAGTTTATATACACAGGGATCGCTCAGGCCAGCAGAGCCACGCAAGCAAACAGCGAGGTTGCATAAAAGGGGAGAAAGACACACATACAGATTACATGTGTCGATCTAAAAAAAAAAAAACCACACATGCCCTTTTTCAGAGGATGCTGTATAGGAATCCAATCCCACATTAAATTTCCAAATAGAAATCCATTATTCCCGAAGAAATTCAATTGCTTTGCATAGCTGAAAAATGTCCTCAGAAGTCCCCAAATCTGCTATTCCATCCTGAAGAAGTGAGGTGAAAAATTCATAGGCTATCAAGCAAACTGACGTGATCGAAGACCACCAGTGACACGAACCGCGGGATAAAAATCGTCACAATTTGCTTTCAATGGCTGCTTTTCTTGGAATATGGTATTAAAAGAAAACAACTTTGCCCCCACTATGAATTTGCATTAGAAATCCATAATAAAAATAAAGCTTAATATTATACAAATGGGTACCGTTCTCTATAGTGCTCCTGATGCAGATTAAGGTTAGACAGATTTTAGATGACAGTTATTTACCTCAGTCTAACACCATGTATGCACAAATGGAATTTATTTTATAGCTGCAGATATTAGCCAGAAAAAAAAAAGAGATGAGAGGAAATCTTACAGTCTCACGTAAAATATAATTATGTCTGTTTTCTGCTCCTTGGAAGGCAAACAAAGAGGGAAAGATGAATCTGCTGCTAGCATTTAATGGGACTTGTCTAAATGATATCAAGCAAATAACAACCAGCAACAATTCATAAACACCTTCACTTTTATTTTTTCCAAGGGGGAATTCCAGAAACTCTTAGACTTTGTTGCCTTGAACACTTCCACTCCTACAGAGCAGGATTAGGCCCATGCCTGAGTATGGCTCTTTCCTTCAAGACCTTCAAATTATCACAGAAATAGAAGGGAAGGAAAAAAAAAAAAAAAAGCACTAATGCTTATTCTCTCCCTCCTGAAAAGTACACCCCCCTGCTTCTCCCAATTCCTTACGCAATTGCCACCGATCAACCAGGAAACTGTTACTAACTCCTGAATTTTGCAAGTTAGCAAGTAAAATAATAAAACAGTGTTTTAACTGTCAGAGATCCTGGCTCGCAAAGTGCACTTTGGTCATTTCCTTTAATAACTGTAGTTTAGCAGTAATGATTTATAATAGTTCATAATATTCTACTAACTGTACTATATTAATAATACTAATACTTTGCCCTTGCCTAGTGTCTTCTGTCAGAAGATATCAAAGCGGCACACGCCGCCGTGAGGGAGGTATCACTATATCCCCGTTAGGGATGGGGAAACTGCGACTCCGAGCCATGCCCAAGGTAGGCATTCCCCATCCCCAACCCGGCACGGCAGCCACCAGGTCTGCCTTCACTTCTCCTGCCACAATTTTGTGACAGCAGTCGAGTCTGATCGATGGGGCTGAAGATTTAATGTGATTAAACCCTTCTTGAAAAGCAAGGTTTGGCCAGTGGTTTGGGGGCCGTGGTTTTGGAGGGAAATACCGAGCAAGATGGGGAGTTTGCCCTGCAATTGTACAATAAATACCCTCACGTCAGCATTCAGACGCACGGGGCAAAAGAGGAACAATAAATATTTACTGTGTCCATGCCCATCTCTCCAGCAGGAGACGGATAAATACGACATTTAGGTGTTGCTCGGCACTCCGAGGACGGCGGTTATGAGCCCTGCCACCAACTCCCGGGGAGTCCAAAAAGGAAGAGAAAGGGGACGAGGCATCGCTGGCATGGCTGAGACGACATGAAAGCTGGCCGGATGGCAGCGGCTGCGCGGGGAAACATTTTGGAGGAGAAAACAGCCCCAGCCCTCCCCCTCAAATGATCAATTAAAAGCCATCCTTCTGCCGAGAGCCCGGCGAGGACAGCAAATGAGGGCTGCGAGCAGAACAGCCGCCCGGGCGGGCTCTGCATGACAATTGATGGGAAGGGGAGGCCGGAGGGGGCGGCGGGGGAGGCAGCCCCGTCCCTCCCCTCACCATGGTGATTAGGTATTCCGAGAGCGCCAGATAGCCCCAAATAACAGAAAGAGAAATATAAACTGGAGACCGGCAGATCCAAGGCAGGCCAGATGGCCCCGCAGCCGGCAGGGGCTGCTCCCATGCAACCCTTCCCCACTTTAACTGTTCAAACATTTCTTTATCCCGACAAGACAATTAAGCCGAACGGCGTGGAAAAGAGTCTCGGCAACAGTTTGCAGAGGGAGCGGGAAGGTTGTTGCCAGAAAAGCAGAAAAAGGAGGCGATTGCTGCATACTCCAAGACCTCCCTCCATGCAGCACACCTAGCTCCACGAGGACGGCGCGTTTTCGGTGGCGTGACAGGGATGGACGCGTGGCCTTCATCGCTGCTACTGTCCCTCTGTCTGCCCACCCCTTCAGAAAATCCACTGCTGCTCCTTCACTGCTCCTACATCACGCAGGGCACTGCACAACGGAAAGCAAACGTTCCACCTGATTTATTTCATTATTTCATAAGCAATGTTAAGCTTGCAATTTCCCGTGGTCACGGCTGATTATTATTAGCAACAAAGCATCACTTCACGTTAGACCCCAAATTTTACCGGCGTTGGAAGCGGTGCATCCCAGCAGGAAGAGTCGTGAGCGATGGATGTGTGCGTTCCTCCTCCAACCCATTGTTCTGCCACAGAACATAAGAAGATAAACCTTCTTCCCCCCAGCACACGTACATATGTACACACACAGCTCTCTACATAGGTCCCAGCCCGTAAACACAAAGCCCAACACACGCATGACTGACCGGGTGGGTGACTGTGGAAATCAGACCGAGGACTGTCTCTAAAGCACTACGTTATTCAGGAATTCAAGTTGTGGTCATCATAGCCCTAATGTTCATCACCTGAAGTGCAATTTACATTTGATCAATAACAAACCGGTTGTTTCAAAAGGGAAACTAACTCCATGCTAGAGATGTTCTTTAAAACCCTAAAGTGGAACAAAGAGCTCACTAACACGGCACACAACCTCTCTTGCAGGGGAGAAAGTGGTTGCAGGACAAACCGGCTGTGTCCAGATAACCAAGGTTAAATGTGATTATGAAAAATAATAATCAAAATAATGTTAATAAAACCACCCCCGCTTGACCCACCAGTCCCAAGAGATGAGCGAGGATTGCAAGCGTGCTCACCAACTCCATCGCTAATCCCCAGGGCGCACCAGGAGCTGGGCGAGAGCCACCAGCAGTAGCGGGGACACTGAGGCTAGGAGAGCCAGTGGCCAGGATGTAGAAGGTCACCTTGACACATCAGGCTGTGCTCCACGTGATGAAGACCAAGCAGCAACAGGAACCATCTTCCGTGGTCCCAGAGAGGCTGGGGGTACGGGCAGCCTCGCAGGGACGGCAGAGGTGTCCACTCTGACAAGGTCCAGCTCTTTGCCAAGAGATCCCGGCTTCGGCATGGACCTCTGCCTGTCACTTGGGGGGAAAGCGATGCCGTGGTGACTGGGTACAGAAGGCCACTGGGACGGATTTTATTAGAAGCAAAGAATAAAGCCAGGGATCTTTTTTTTTTTTTTTTCTGATTTTAAAACAGGGCTATAGATCTCTTTTGCAGAAAGGAACATGCCATTTATTTCCACTCCTTCTAGGAATCTCAACTATTGTACGCTTTTTAAAGGAAACCCATAAAATATGTCTCCCAGTGTCTTTAACACATGCTTTACAAGAAGCCCCTAAACTCTAACAAATGGCATTATTTTTCTCAGTAAGCACCTAGGCGAACGGGACCATCCAATACACGTTAGGTCTGCTTCTCCCTGGAAATGTTCCGCTGTTCTACGCGCTCCCCGTACGCTCCATCGCTCCGGATGTCCTGAGTACCTGCATTTTACAGCAAGAGACAATTTGGCCAAACGTAGATATCTCAGCCCAATTTGCCGAATAACAAGGAGCACAATCCCACCTAGATGCAGCCCAAAGCAGATGCTCTCCCTTTGTGGGATGCGCGGGTACAGGTACCGCTGGCAAGCAACACCCTGCTTTAAAAGTTCACCCAAAAGACTGAGCAATCTCTACTGCACAGATACATATCTTACGTGGCCAGGTGCTAATCTGGGTTACATCAGCACATGTCCCAAATAATTTTACTGAATTCTGCCAATTTCCTCCACTGGTGAAAACGAGGATGAGACTTTGCTCCCATGATGCACAGGACTAAATAAAGCAACTTCCAAACACTCCTGGAGATGAAAATGCCTGACTTTGGATTCTCATTTTGCTGCAAAGTATCTCAAGCATAAAGCTATTTTTCAGGAAAATTAAAACTCAGTGCATTGAACTCCTTTTTTTTTTTTTAAAGAAAAAAAAAGGCACATTTCTTAGAAAATCACGATTTAAGCTATGGGGCAAAACAAACATTTTAATGAGCTATTCAAAAAAGGTTCGTGTGCAGTGGTACAGAAGAATATGCAGTGCAACCACAGTAATTCACCTTCCGTGTAACACAAACCCTTTCAGGAATCTGAAAAATACAACTAAAGGATTGAGCTCTGCAAATCTGAAAAGCACCCGTTAGACACGTAAAGGTGTTGCTGATCTAAGAAAATTTTACAATTTTTGCTCTCTGTTGTAGAAAAGCCTTATTACATTTTTTGCCTAGAATCTACAGCCACCTACCTGCAACAGATTCTCCATCAGGAGCACAAACAGGCAGTTTTTGCAAAGGGTTATACATAACGATTACACAAGGAATCCACAAAACTTCTCAGGGACCAATAATAAGAGACAACAACCCCCCCAAAGTATGCATGTATATAGAAACTCCAAATACACGTAGGCAAATGTCAATGCAAAACAGGATCACGATTATATCTGCAAACTGTGATCTCTCGAATTCCTCGTTGCGGAAGTTTTTCTTTCCTAATGGTCAACATCAAAGATCATTAGGATCCTCTAAAAAGCTCCGCCGCTCGCTCTCTCGGCCTCCAGCAAACACACCCATACGTGCGTATGCACACACCAAATAAACTAGCTGTGTTAATGGAGCGAAGTTTCCATGGTGCAGTATCTATATGTGATGGGAATATGATACAGAGCCAACAGACATATTTAGTGTACACTGTCCTGGTAGTTACAGAAGAATTTTAATGCCGATGAAATATCAGGGATGTTGCATTTGCTTGGCTCTACCGTGCAGCAAAGCATCTTAAAGAAATTTAACAATACGGGTAAGAAAAACAACACGACAAAACACCTTCCACTTCTGCCCAAGTTTTCCAAGCTGCCTGCAAAGTTTTTACTCTGCTTCCTTTCCCCAGCAAGTCCCTTGCCGCAGCGCTGGCGGCGCGGGGAGCCGGGTGTCACCGTGCCTGCCTCTCGCACGCGCCTGTGCAAAGCCCCGTTCTGCTCCCAGGAAGGAGAGGACCCACGTTCAACACACGCTGTTGGCAAAGGCAACGCACGGCGGTGGATGTGGATATGGATGCGTCTGTCTGTCCGCAGCTGCGCTCCATGTGGTCTAATTCATTTAACAGATTTACTTCTTTAAATGGGGTATCTGACAGGATTTTGCTAGCAAGATCTATAGCAGCTGATGCACTCTAAATTCGCTTAGCTAGCGGACCCGCTCCTCCGCCGCTATCTCCCAGAGTATTCTTTTGAGCAAGCTTCATTTCCACAGCCAGGTTATATCGATAAGGGAAAGAGCATCGACAAAGATGTCTCTAAGCCTTGCCATCTCACCTGCCTCCCCCCCGGGATAATTATATTACCGGCTTACACACATACACATCCATACACGCTCCCACCTACAGCCGCTTCCCCTACGGACCCAAAAGAAGGGAGAGGAGATGCTGAACAATGAAAGGAGCTTACAGCACAAGAAGTAGCATGGTCGGGGGTGGATCAGAAGGAGAGGGGGGAGACAGATAAGAGATCACATTCGTAGTGCAAGCAATACCCGGCTTCTGCCTTCAGCGGGTATCGTCCTACCCTCGCAAACGCCGACATAAAAGACACACTTGCAGCATATTTCAAAACCAAAGAGCGATGGATTTACAAGGCAGGTTGATTTTATGATGACTTTTATTGAAAAGGTACGCTGGGTTTAGGCAGATGCCTTTTAGCGCCGGTAAGTTAGCACAGTGCCTAATTCAAGCAGACAGCCTGAGGAAGCAGCGCCGACAGGGGAGAGAGAGCCACAATGTCTCTATTACTCTCCTCGGCATCATAAAGGGGAGAAGAAAAATCACGTCTGAAAGGGAGAGGAAGGAGCGGTGCAGCAGGTTTTGGTTGGAAAAAATATAGTAATAATAATAACAACAACAACAATAAAATTGTTTTCTAGGAAGAAAGTTCAACAGAACAAAGGAGGCCGTGTGAAAAGCAAACCACTTGCTCCTTGGTCTACTCGTCTGGGTTTACAGGAAAACTCTAACCATAAGTTAGCGCTCTTCTTCAGGGTACCACGCTCTGCTGTCCCCAGACCACTCCCCATCGTGGGTCACCTCCCAGCTCAGCAAAGCTGGAAGCCTGCCCTTCCCGGCGGAAAGCTCTGCCCCTCTGTGGGGGCAACACCACAAGGGACAAGGTGACGGGGCACAGGGAGTTACAGTCACGAACATGTGGACTGGTTTCCTTCAGTCCAACCAGCGATCTGCTAAAGGGCACATCACCTTTCAGCCGGCACCAGAGGGGGGAAACGCTCAGAGAAAGCACATGGTGCAACAGCTGATTGAATTGGAAGAACGGATTCAGGTTTATGTCTCGAAGAGGGAGCTCGGTGGCCAGAAATAGTCTTAAGTTAACCAGAAGAAAAGGCACTTTTGTCCTAACCTGAGGCACAAATCCTGAAGGTGATGCATTTGCTATAAGAACGGTGTGCATGAAGAAAAGGTCAGAAAGAAATACCCGAAGAAGCAGGGGGTACATGTTTGCTGCGAGCTCTAGGAAAGTTTCTGGCTACACACTCCAGTTGCATCCCTGTTTACACGCATATATGTACCAGCATCTATAGCCTCGCCCTGGGGCACGGACAGCTTTCTGCATGGTCAACACTGTCTCTCCAGCTGTGTGCTGGAAGACGAGTTTCCTTCAAGAGCACCTCACCTTAAAACGTCCACTTAGAAGAGACAAGGCAATACTGCGTGGCTGAGCTTGGCAGGCAGGAAAGGCTGGTTTTCCTCTGCCTTCAGCAAGAACCACAGCACTGCGGGACAATCACCTGTTGACTATCTCAACGAGGCGCAACTAAAGAAGCAACAAGTCAACGGAGGTACTTACATCTGTCACTTCGGTCTTCGGGACTGGATGAGGTCTCCCGGTCAGAAATGAGGCCAGAAACGGCAAAGATCTTCTTCCCCGTATCATCAACTTTGATGGAGCCGGGGGAGCTGGAGGGGAGCTGCGTGCCAAACTCGTACTCCTTCCCATCAGCGTCCGAGAAGCGCAGATGGGGCGAGTCAGTGTCATGGCAGTTTTTCAGGCGCTTGGCCGGCGTAAAGGCCGACTGGTAGCTCTCCCGGTCTTCAGTAGATGCAAAGGGGCGGAAAGCCCCAACGCCGCTGTGGTTCAACATACTGATCGGGGTGCAGTCCAGGTTGGGGGGTGCAAACTGGGGGTGGAGGTGAAGCAGGGATGGAGGAAAGTCACGGTTTGCAAACGCTCCCGGCACCCCGCCTTGCCGGTGATACATGGAGGCAAAAGTGTACGAGCCATTGGTAAAGGGAATATGCACGTCCTTATCTGCTGACACGGGGACCCCAAAAGGCCTCGGCTGCTGGCAGGGAATGGAAGCATCACGGCTGGCTTCGGCGGTGGAGGCGAGAACCATCAGTGCTGGGGATGCCAGCGGGTTGGGGAGATAGGGTGAGTTCTCCATCTTGAACGCTGCCCGGTGTAAGTCCATCGGAGTCTCTTTCCTCAGCAGGATCACAAGCGGAACGATCTTCCCCGGAAGGAAAGCAAAGCGATGCCTGGGAATGGAGCGGGGAAAATTACTGGAGCATCATCACCCTCCGAACGCTGGAAGGAAACAGAAAAGAAAAGAAAACACAACCAGTTAGGTTTCTGCGCTCATCTCTCTGGGACGCTCCAGCAGCAGGGTGGCCACATGCGTTACAACCCACTGGCCGGAGACGCACCACTGTTCTCATTCAAGAAAATCAATAGACAACTTCACACACTAGTGGAATCAGCTCTGGCCCTCCATGTTAAAGGGTATCAGCCAGTGCAGATGAATGAAAGGCAAACCAAACATAATAACATGCAGATTTAATAACCGACTAATAAACAAGGTTCGGTCTAAAATTAAGATAGTAACTCCAAATTATGGTTGGAATTTTATATGGCAAAAGAGGCACGTACATGTAATTGCAGTAAACTTAAGAAAGCCCACACATACACACACCACTATTTGCTTGGGGGTGTGCACATGTGGAACCAACATAAAAATATCTGTTGTACATAGTTACCCAAATAAGCCAGCGTACATGGTTACACCGTACACGACGCCTAAGACATACACAACAGACATGTATTTTCTCTCACTCCCACAGTATATATGGGTAGGTAAGTACTTGCACACACAGTACTTGATACCATCGTGTATATATACACACTGTTGGAATGTAGGAATGTGACTGCGTATGGGTGCTTGTGTGTAATACACAAACACCCGTGCGTACACACGGTCCCTGTTAGCCAAAGGGGAAGAGACTTCCCCAGTAAAATGCCTGGCGTCTCTGACGATATTTAAAATCATAATGGGTGCTTCTGCCATCTGATCTCTGCAAGCGTCTGCCTTTCGGGTCGGGGACAAGAGAGAATGGATCAGTAATTTTAGTTCCTAATGCACTCACTCTTAAGTAGATTTGTAAACTGCCCTGGATGTGCCATTAACATTTAGAGGAAAATGTTAACAAAATTTCTGCCTCGCATCTTGCGGAGCCTCCTAGGTTGGCTGCAGCCACCCAGCCAGCCACAACCCCCTCCCGGGGTGAAAGAAGGGAAAATGCTGCTTTCTGTATCTCCCCCAGTTCACTCCGGCTTTTTGTGTTGTTATTTTCTCCCCCAATCAATCTCGTGTCTTTTCTTTTAAGCTTCCGCCGCCTGCCATTCAGGCCCCACAACCCAGCTTAAAATACAAGGACTATAACTTTGAAACAATATACTAGCCGCTGGAGCTCAAAGGGCCAGAAAAATCATATAATAATAAAAAGCTGTTACAAATTGTGCCTCTTAAATCCAGAGGGTCAAACATCTCAAATAAAACTTAGTGAAAGAGTGTCTCCCTAATGGAGTGCCTTTTGTACTCCATGAATGAGGGAGCCTAGGTTAACAAAGTGTATGAAATCCAGTCTGTGGCTTTAATGCAGTTCAGTGATAACATTTCCTCTCTCCCATCCTGTACCCAGCCGCTCCACCGACTGGTATTAATTGTGAAGATGAGTGGACATCATCTCTCTGCTTCCTCATTTGGCACCCATCCTTACAGACATCATTGCTAAATTACCAGATTATGTATCTCGCATTAACGGATTTGCTCTCTTCCAAATTTTAAATAACTTTCCCGTCGAGTTCTCGCCATGGAGAGCGAGGGGAGAGGGAGAGCGAGGGATGCCAAGGGCATCCTGGTCAGCGCTGCAGTCCTGGGTACACTCGCTCCGCCGCTTCATGCAAGGCTGATCGAAAACTGGAGGTCAGGAAACTGCAGCCACTGGCAAATTTGGAGTTGCTGGGGGCTTATGCAACCGTGTAAATATATATATACACACGCATGATTATATAGCTGAAGAGATGCATGCAAATGAGCCACCGTTCTCAGAAATAAACAATCATTAACATGGAAGTGAAACTGAGCAGTCACGGGAAAACATGGATTTCCAGGGAAAAAAAAAGCAACCACCCCTGCCCCCTCTTCTATTTTTACTTGTGCTATCACCCCATTACGTTAAATGTATTTCATAAATTAGTAATCTGGCCGCAACACTTGACACTCCTGTAGGATACCGTGAATCACTACGGCCGTTTATTCGTTTGCAAACTTCATTACACCGGGAATAAATCAACACATTACAATATCTCAGCCAGCCAAATTTAATTTTTTTTCAGCTCCCGCTTCCTTTTTCGTTCTCTCTTGCTCCCTTCTCGCCCAGCACCTCCCCACCCCCAGCAAGACGGACAGATTAGACTGCGGCGGACCAGTCATTATGAAAATCTATCGTTAATACACTCCCAATGTCAAAATGTCATAGGTTTAAATAGAGAACCCCAAAATAAGAAAACTAACTGACCTTCTTAATTAAAAAAATATGGATTGCAGGGTAATCAGCTGGAGGGAACATTTGGGTGCCGGGAAGGCAGTGGGCACAGGTGGAGTGAGGAACTGCTACTTTTCTGCCTCTATGCTGATTTTTTTTAATTTAGCACCTCGCGCAAATCCAGATTAAAATAACTCCAGCTATTGATCCGAGCAGTGGAATTGACATTAATTTTAGTTCACTTCTCACTTTGCAAAGGGATCAATAGGAAGTAATAACAGCTGACATCCCCGCTGAAAGGAGGAGAAAAGACGGGCTAGAGACAGAAATCGAAAAGCAACCAAATAAATCAGCAGCTACTTTTCCACGGCATCAGACAAACTCCAAACAGATTGCAAAAAGTCTTTGTTGAATTAACTAAACAAGGAGTAGAGGGAAGGGGGGGTGGAGATCCATCTAGGAAGCTACATAAACTGTCTACCAAGTATGAAGGTTAGACGGACAGACTGAAAACAAACTCTAATTTCTTTATTATTATTTTTTTCATGGCTACCTATATGCACAGTTACTGGTTTTTAGAGCTACCCTGTTTAAGGTGTACACAAATTACCTGTGTAAACGTGTATGTTACTAATAACGAGGCTAAACACACCACAACCAAGACAAATTGAATCAACAGCCTTTAGCTCTGAACCATAAAAAAAAAAAATCTCTCACCAAGGAACAAGTTGTAATCAGTTATCTCTGGCTCAGTTTTGGTTCCTCTCCTTACGAAGGTTGTAGCACTGTGCTGAATTAGTTAAGAGGAAAGTCTGATAAAAGTAGGAGAAGCCATGACAGAGCTGGATTTAGCAGGCATCACACAAACACCCAGCAAGTGGAGAAAACAGCAGTGACCACTGGTTATAAGCGTAAAACCCACTTGCTAATCAGCCTGCAAAGAAACACGCACATATGCAAGCACATGCACACCCCATATGCAGCCACCAGATCTGCAAGTCTTTTAGTAAAATGTTACTCAGAGTTCCTATTACTAAATCACCTCTCTGCTATCGATTAAAATAAATAAAACACACCACTCTGGTTTCTACAACAGGTTGCATTTTTGTGGTCTCTCAACCATTTCCAAATGCCAGAGATTAAAATAATGGGGCAAATTAACATTTTTCTCCCTCCAGAAACAAAGTTTTCTTGGGGAAAAAAATTAATTAACAAGCTAAGGGGAAAAAAAAAGATTAAAACAATAGGAAATCCAGGAAAATTGATGATGCATGTAAATTAGGAAAGACCCAGAAAAAAATCACAATATCCATTTACATTAAAAAGTTTTTTCCCCATAAATGTCAAGTAGGAATTTAGAAATATGCTCTGCGCAGAAAAGCCAAAGATTATAAAACAAAATAATGCCAGCTGTTTGGGGATTTAAGTGCTCAAATGGATTATATATTTGAACCAAACTGGATTTCCTTATAATAAATAAAACAAATGCAAGCTCGAAAGCCAACAAAGGAGAGCTCTCATCACTGGATTAAGATACAAAGGAAAAACAGTTAATTTTTTTTCCAACGCGTGAAATATGCCAACTGCAGCCGCACACCCGGGCAGCTGCTGTGAAAACCTGTTTAAGGGGAAAAGAAAAAAAAAAAAAAAAAAAAAAAATAGGAGAGCGGGGAGCGGAGGAGCCGGCGGCGGGGACGGCCGGAGCGACCAGCCCCGGTCCCGGTCCCCGGTCGGCTCCGCCGGGCAGGGCAGCCCGGCCTCTGCCCCTTGGCCCCGCACTGCGCGCCCGCTTTTGTTTTGCTGCAAACTTCTTCCAAAAAACAAAAAAAAATTATTATTTTCTTAAGAAAAAAAGGCGGAAAAAATAAAAGCCCCCGGGCGGAGAGGGTGCTCCCCGCGGCGGCGGGCTGCAGGAGAGAGGAAGCGCCGGGGCTTCGGCAAGAGGAAAAAAAAAAAGAAAGAGGGAAAGAAGAAAGAAAAAACCAAAACCCAACCCCGCAACCTACCGAGGGGTTTGCTGGCCGCTTCGCCCCCGGCCCGCGCCCCCCGGCCCCGCTCCCAACTTGGCGAAATCCGAACGAAAATCGCGGGCGGCGTCGCCCCGGGGAAAGCCCCGCTCCACCGGGCAGGGCGGGCGGGCGGGCGGCGGACGCGCCCCGGCCCCTGGCACCGGCCCCGGCCCCGGCCCCGGCCCCAGCCCCCTCCGGCAGCGCCCGCCTCGGCGCGGAAAGCCAACCGGGCTGGCACCCGCCGGCCGCCCCCTTTACCTCCCGCTCCCGGTTTTTCTCCCCCGCCCGGGGGAGCGGAGGGGGAGAGGGGGTGTTAAATAAACCCAAATAAAATAAAATAAGAAGGGGGCGAGCCCCGGGCTGGAGCCTACCGACGCCGCCAAGCCCCGCCGCTCCGCTCTCCCCGCCGGCAAATTAAACAGGTGTTTGGCGGCCCGGCGGGGCCGGGGCTGCGGGCACGGCTCGGCTCGGCCCGGCTCGGCTCGGCTCGGCCCCCGGTCCCGCCCGCCCCGCCGGGAAGCGGCGAGCGGGACGCAGCCGGGGCTGCTCCTCTCCTGCCTTCTCGGGAATTGTTCACGCCCGGGGAGGGCGGCGGGAGGGGGATCCGCCGGTCCGGTCCGTACAGCCCGTTAGGTCGGCTTCCCCCCCCAGCCCCCCACCACTTTTTCCTCCTCCTTAAACCCCCAAGTCACAAAGATCATCAAACGCGAAGATGACCAGAGTTGTTTGGATTTATTGCAACAATCACTTACCATACACATTTCCTGTGTGGAAGGATAAGCATTCAATACAACTCTTTAAGTAGACAGTTCCTAATGATTTCATTGTGGTCAACCAGATGGTTTTTATGTATTTAGATCTGAAGGTGAAGAATTATTTTCCACGCTTCCAACCTATTTACAGACTTCCCTGGTCTAGAGCTGGGGTTGTTGGGTAATAGAAAGAAAATCCTGCGATTTCTCGATCGCATCGCTGGATGATCCAGAAAGTTTTCTAAAGGACCTAAAGCGAAAACAGGGATAATTCCTTTCACCTCTTCTGGCTTTCCAAGCTACGCAATTCACATGTGAAGTAATTTTAGCTCATTCGTTGAATAACGCTGACAATTTAAACCGCCTCTCTACCTTTGTTTTATCTGCAATAATAAAACCAGAACAACACCGCATGTGAGATCCAGGCGTTTGGTTCCTACCTGAAAGCAGTCGGGGGCAAGGGCGGCAATCTTTTAGGGATGAAGGACCCGAGGAGGGGCGAGGATGTTGGACAAACTTCAGCCTCGTCCAAAATTAAGCTAAGTGGCGACTTAACAACGTGCGTTTAAAAAAAAAGAATTCGGTCTTCGTGCGGGGATCGCGCATTTTTGGTACGGCTTAAAACTAAAGTTCACACGGGGACTGCACGACTGCAAAAATGAAAGCTTCGGAGGAAATAAAATTACTGGCTTTTCAGTGTTTCTTGAGCGCACGGAAACCCTGGCGGGGTTTTTTGCAGATACTTTTATTGCAAAATAAAAGCCTTAGTTTGTGTATTTGGGAAAAAAAAAAAAAAGAAAAAAACCAAACCAAAACCAACCCTGGGTGGGTGGGTGCGTGGATCTGCTTATTTCCTTTGAAAAAAGTTTTTGTTTCGCAGCCGCTGGGAAATGAAATTGTCGCTGCCCAGAGCGACCGTGGAGAGAGCGAGGTCCTGGGCGCAGCGGAGGGAAGCGAGGAAATAACTCCCCGGCTTGCCCCACCAAAAAAATAAGGGGAGGGGAAAAAAAAAAAAAAAGAGTTAAAAAAAAAAAAATCTATTTCGGAGCCAGGGAGCTGTGCCGATCTCTGGGTCCGGCCGCGTTCCCCCCCCCCCCCACGGCGTGCGCCGTCCCCAGCCGGGCTGCCGCGGCGGTCCCCGGCACCTGATCCCCCTGGTGGCTACCGGTCCCCCCCCCCGGAAAGCCACCGAGGGGGGCGGGGGGGGAGGATCCGGGCAGCTCCGGGCTCGCCGAGGGTGCGGGGGGGCTGGGGGGGCCCCCCTTTTATCTGCCTTTCCCCCTCGGTATTACCATGCCGATCCCCACCCACCCGGCCCTCCCCGCGGCCGGCGCGGCTCCCCGCCGCCGAGCTGCCCGGCTTCCCCGGAGCTGCGGAGGGAGAAGGGGGAAGGGGGGAAAGGGCGCGGGGGGTTGGGGTGGAGGTAGGAGGCGGGGGGAGAGGGGGGGAAGAGAGAAACTTGCCGTGCAAAGTTTGCGTGTGGCCGGGCGGCCCCGGTGGCCGGTACTCACGGTGCGGCTGCCGGCGGGCGCTGCGCGGAGCTGGCGGCGTGCGGGGAGCAGGGGAGTCCCGGGCGTGCTGGCCCCGCTGCGCGCCCGCGGCTCGCATGTAGCAGAGCGGGAGGCGCCGGGGGTGCGAGGGAAGGAGCAGTGCTGCCTCTCAGTGCCGGCTCTCATCAGTGAATGAGCCTCCACTCTCCGAGGGACTCCTGCCTGCACACACACACACACGCACACACACACACGCCCGCACACACACACGCACTCACACACACACACTCGCACACGGAGCCAGGCTGAGCACTGCATACATTAGGGCACTCGGGCAGTATGGGAAATGCAGTCCAGGACCGGGCGCCCACCCGCCGGCCGGCAGTCAGGCGCAGCCCCCGGAGTTGCCCAAACGGGGCCTCGGGGGGGCTGCTCCCCTCCCAGGGTTGCCGCTTCTCCCCCTGCCCCTCCGCACCGGCGTCACCCACCCGCCCTTAGTTCCTGGCACCGGTCATATTTTCCACCGTGCGGCTCCCTCCCAAATCGCAGCGGGACGCTGCAGGGCTCCCCGGGCGGCAGCAGCCCCTCCGGGGCAGCCCCGTACCCCCCCAGCCCTGGGGCAGCCGGCACCCCTCGGGACGCTCACGGGCACGCAGCCTTCCCCCACGCACCCTGCTGCGTCTCCTGGCGCTCAGGGGTGCCCGGGGGTGGGCAGTTCGAACAGCATCCCCAAATTCGCCTTGGACAGCCACGGCAGAGCCAGCGAGCAAATTAGGGACTTCACACTCCCAGTGTTTCTCCAACTGCAGCACGCACGCACGGCACGCACATTGCTATTTTAATGTTTCCTGGATGCACGTCGCAGCTCTGCACGAACCCTCCCGCACACACGCTCCACCTCGGCCGCCGGCGACTCCCCTGCCAGCCCGCCGATCGTCCGAGCGAAAACTGACGGTCGTAGGAAATGGAAGAGCCAGTTTTTGATGGGGGCTCAGATGAAACGCTTGTCTCATTGTTTCTTGTGAAGGACACCAGGGACTGATCTGAGAGACTTATTTATTGCAGCCAGGAGGGAACCATTTGGGTTTTTTCTTCAGCTTCTAAATAGTTTCAGGTTGTTCTTAAAAATAGAGCATGGGGAGCATTTTTTGGCTCTTTTCTAACTCTGCACTGGCATTCTCAAAATATGACCGTGTTATACAACGTACGCTGAAAAAAGAAGTCCTCTCCATCAGCGTCATCAACCACTTGGGCTACATCCTATGTGTGTGTGTGAGAGTAAAAGGGATTATGTGCTTATGTCATCCAACAACTTTTGTGTAAGCAGTGACTCATCACTAAAGTATACGGGCTGGTTTTCCCTGTTATTCCACGGGATCGCTGAATGCGCCAACCCCTATAAAAGTGTCCACAGGCACGGTAAGAAACATGGCCCCAGGCCTTCCTTCACTGGGTGCATTGTGCAGACCATAAGGGTTTGCTTCTCCGCTGGGCTGAAGCTCGCCCATCCTTTCTACATCACTTCAGAGACAGGTCTTAGGCAGAGTGCTTGCATGCCTCGTGAATGCAAAAATCTTTGGAAATGGTAGTAAAAAAAAAAAAAGAGCTTTCTTATTTTCACACTTAAATTTCAAAATAAAACGACACGGCATTTCAAGCTCCTCAACTCAGAGAAAGCACCTGGGTGAAGGAGCTCCATGTACTTTCTTTACATACCCATCAGTAGCTCTGCTCCCTGCTCTGACCTGCAGCTCAGCCATACAGCGGCTGATGATACTCAACAAAAAGAGCATGCTTCCCCTTCGAGGCATCGGCTCCGCTGCTGCTTTCCTGCACACCGTGTGCAGGAGCGAGGAGGCTGGCAGGGCAGGCAGCAAGCGCTGCCTTCTTCCTTGGATCAGCCGTGGCGTGATGGTAAGTTGGTCTCAGATTCCTGAGCTCCTTTTCTGCTTCATGTGAAAACTGGCATTTAGATATTCCAGGTAAAAATCTCTCACAATTGTGAGCAAACATTACTCTGCATATATTCTGCTCATGAATAACATCTTGCAGTTACTCCTTGATTAACCGAAGTTGTGATTTTGGGGGTTAGTTGTTTCTAACACCTCCTTGGAAATAGCTGCCCCACAGGCTGCGTGTACAGACACGCCCCAACACCCGAGTCCTCTGATTTGTGGGGGGACACTGAATTAATTGGCACCACAGACATTTCCAAGGCACTCATCCTGCAGCGTGCTCCACACAGACAGGACCAACCAGCTGAGGACTTTGGTAAATATTCTGTAGGTTTGTATAGATGAGCCAGGTTTTAAATAACATCAGAGTTTTGACACACTTCAGGAAGCCACATTAAAAAACAACCCTTATCTCCCAGGGATCTTGGGGAAAACATTCAGCCTGTGAACAGGCACAGCCCAATTCTGCTCCAGCTTCACAGTCGCAATCACACAATTCTGGTTTAAAAAGCGCTCTTATTATAAGGCTGTATTTTCAGTACTTACAACATCGTGAAAAATGATCCCTCAGATTTAAACTTCTTTCTTTTGTTCTTAGCCAAAAAGCAATTATTTTTTTTTTACTTTTTCAGTTTCTTAGTGTGGAAAAAAGGATCTGAATCCTGCACTAGTGTCCAATTTATGCTAGCTGAGAATCAAGCTCCATGTTTTGAGGCTCTAAAAAAATTATGCAGCTTTATTTAACTTTATGTTACTGCACCGTTACACAAGAACTTAATACAGTTTGGATTCAGGGAGCAAGTCTGGCATTTAGCTAGCTTCTGTGAGCAATGTCTTCAGAGGAAAATGAGAAGATACACTCAAGTTATTTATATTTGTAATTACCATTAATCTGTATTACTAATGAGGGTTTTGATCCTGAAAATGGATCCATAAACATGGACTCCTGCACCACTATGGAGCTGTGATATGCACAGAGGCCCATAGGAAAAATTTCCACTGAAATATATTCTACACTGATAATTTGGACCCTAAAATAACTTTGAACATCTGATTTAACTTTGTGTGTATTGCTCATGTCTAGGAGTAATAGGGGACACCTCAATTTCTTTTTTTTTTTTTTTTCTCATTTAACAGTAAAACAAAATTTGAGATTGTTATGGGCTATCACAGTGCTGTACTTTCTCATTGCAAATGCTGTTCTAAATACTGAAGTCTAAATTAAATTAATATATACAATCCTGAGCCTACAGAGTTGATTAGATGCACTTAACTTTTTGCATACAGATTTCAGTAGGATTACCAATAATACATAAAGTCAAGTGTACATGTAAATTCCACCACGAACAGTGCCTTGCCTGGAAGTGTGCTGCATTCTTACAATACCAACGTACAAATTCTTAAAACAAGAGACTCCCTCACTCATTGTTATGTCCTCTAGCTGCTATTTTATAAAATAAGATTATACGATAATCTTACGAGAAATACGATAAATTGTAGCAGCAACTAGAGAAAGCATGGAGCAAAACTGTATCGCACGCCTACCATCAGCACATTGGGATGCCATGAGAGCGCGTTGCATTTGTTGGGAACTGCCCTGTCGCGATGCTGTGGGTCCCCTGAAAAGTGACACCCCAAGAAAGTGCCGAAATTCTGCAGGTATGGGACCGCGTCCTGAAGTCACCGTCACCATCACCTCCGCCAGACCCAGGCCATCCCTTGCGTCCTTTCATCTGCAGTATGGGTGGAGGAGGGGAAAATGGCAAATTAATTAATTAATTAATTGTAGCCCCCCCCTTTTTATAGCAATGAGGTTTCAAGGCGGGTATGGCTTCCAGCACGGTGTGGGTGGCATGTGTAATCTCCATGCCCTCTGCTGGCTACAGCCAGCGTGTCCCAGCAGCGTGCCACCACCGCCCTGCCCTCCCAGCTGGGAGAAGGACCACTTCTCCCCTCCTGGGAGAAGATGCTGGGAAGTGCTGCCAGTGGCGGTAGTCCCTGCTCTCCAAATGTTTTTGTCTCCTGGCTTTGTCAGAGTCGCGGCCCTGGTTTAAGAGTCGATAAGCTGGTGGCTGCGCTCCAGGAGGACAGGAGCCTGAAGCCTCTGCAGTTCGCCACGTCTCACTCTCTGGTGCTGTCAGGAAGGACATCTGAGATGAAGATGCTTCAGCTGAGATGAAGATTGACCTAGGAGTTTGGGAGCATTATTCTGGTCTTAGCAGCTGGTCTGGCCTTTACTCTAGCGGTTGGTGTAAGGGTTGTCCCGTAGTTCAGGAGAGCTAATATGGGAACTCTTCCTCTTCTGAGCCATCTGTGACCGCCCTCTGCCAATCCCCTCTCTCTTGCAGAGGAGGAATTTGGCAGAGGCAGGGTTGAAATCATACTATCTGCCAGAAGTTTGAAATTTAGAGCTGGCGTACTCTCAGTGACTAGTCCTCCCAGAATGAGAAAACAGTCCTTTAAATGACTTGTTGACTCATAGGACTAGTAGTGAGAAAATTTTCTTCAGCCTAGAAAAATTTTCCATGGCTGACAGATAAGCGTGTCTCTTTTTCACTGTCATCATCACCATCACCTACATCTTTTCTAAAGTCTGCTGAATAACACAGGAGAGCAAGGAGAACCTCCTGGTTCTGCTTCTCAGCACGTGCTGCAAGATGCCCCTATACTTTTCAATCTTGCTCATCACCGAATCTCCACAGCAGAGTGGAGACCATGCCCAGGATTTTGCAAATGAGTACTAGGTGTTCCTTATAAACCGTTGTCCTGCGGTACTATTTCTTATATGACCTTCCCCTTGGAAAATTCGTTCTCCAAAAAGGAGGTTGCAGGCTGTATGGTGGATGCCTGACAAGTAACTATATCAACCGTTTCAGGAGCGCTGCTCACAAGTGAACGTCAACCATATTATCATTTCCAAAGCTGAGGGCCGACCCAGGTGCTTAGGATAAGAGGTCCGGAGCCCTAAATGAGGCACTTCTGGGACACTCTGCTCCCAAGGAAAGTTATCTCCAAAACTCCGGTAGCCGAAGTTGTGCAATTTGTGCATGTGCAGCATGCAACATCCTTTCCTATCGATTATTTCTAACATTTGCTGTTACAGCACTGGACACTTGTTTTCTGTACAAGCATCCACTCTTTTTTCAGGGCTTTTTTGAATACCTCTCTGAGCAATATCCTGTTGCTAGGAGTTCCACAGGCTAATGGTGTGGAAAAATATTTCCCTGTGACAAGAGCTACACCTGTCCAACCCCCCTTCTGTGCACCATCCATCACGCTGACAGCATAGGTAACTTGCCCGGGATCATGTCAAAGCGTGAAATAGCTATAAAAGCAAAGCATATGTGTTTGTCATTTTTGTCATTAATGGGATCAAGTAAAACTAAGGCAAAGCTGTTGAACTGTGCCTCGGAAGCCGGGGGAAGCTGGAGCCATGTCCGAGAGCAGCTCAGAGCGGTGGCTCCGGCTTTGGCCCATGCATAGTGCACGGGGTGAGCAACTCAAGACGCAAAGCAAAACAACTTTGCTCTTCTTACTTATTTCTTGGTCTTTGATGTGACTGCACCTCCGGGAACACGTTGGGTTTGCTTTCAGGGCCCAAACAGGCTGCACAGCCTGGTGCAGGGGCAGCACCACCACCGCAGCCTGGAGGGACACGGGGCTGCACCTACCTGAGACGTGGGGATCCCCAGTTCAGCGGGGAACCCCAGTTCAGTGGGGGACTGGAAACAACCCCCACCGTCCCTTTTAGTCAGGCAAGCAAACCTGAGCAGGACAGATCTAGTGAGCTTTTAAGGCAGCTCTCTGGTGTGATTAGTTAGAGCCTAACATGAGATAAAATCAATTGGAAACTTGTGTGAGTTAGGGTTGCTCTCATCAGTCAGAGTTTGCAGCAGCCAAGTGCAGCGTGATTGTTATTAATATCTACTACAGACACATAAGCTGAAATGGGGCTTTACAGTAAAAAGAAAGACAAGTTGCTCTTTCCCAAGAACACACAGGTTGCGGATCTAATTCAGAGCCGTGCTGAGCACCCTGTACATCTGTAGTAATAGGAACTGCCCATTCTTAGGAGAAAATACACTGGTGCCTTACATGCACGTGCATTTTCTCATGATACTACGTAAAACAGAGGGACGTTGTTTAGGAGTTCAAAGTGCTGAGTATTATGATGTTTGTGGTTCAGCCCAGGAACTGCATTAGATATTAGCCAGCTCACGCGCCATAGGCGACTTAAGACAAGCCTGTGCTTTGTGTCTGCCTTCTTTCAAAGGAAAACGCTTTATGCCGATGCAGTTAGTCCAGTGTAAGGCTGGACCTCAGCATCAGCTGTAGTGCTCACTACTGTGACTGCTGTGATAATTCCCATGCTGCGATACGAATGGGATTGCACCATAAACCCACACACCTTAGCCGCGCTGATGGCCAAGCCTACATAATAGCCCAATGCATTGGTGCTAATGATCCAGTGTTTATGGTGGCCCACAGCACCGTTGTCATGCCAACCAGATGGTATTCCTCCCTAGAAAAAATAATAATAACCAAATAAATAAATACTTTCTTTCCCTAGACTGATCTGCCTGTTTAATAGGAGTTGGAGGTTAAATCTGAAGAGGTGAAAATACAGGCTGAAATAACAAACCAGCTTCTGTTCAGGCAAGAGCAGAGTGAAACGTCTTTCACCGTCTCTGTCTCCTCTGCCCTTTGCAGAAGACTGTGCAAAACCTCCTCTCCAGCAAAACAAACCCTTCCTGCAGCAGGGCAGGGGAGCGGGAATTTCTGCCCGATCGGTCCTTCCCTGGGGATTTGGGTCAGGCCAGGGACTTCCACGCTGAAGCCCTCTATCCTGGTCCCACAGCAGCGTGGCCCCAGCAGAGTCACGGCACAAGGAGACCCCGTCCCTACTGCTGCCACGCTGCACATGAGTGCCCAGCAGCCTGCCTTCTGCTCTGCCCCAGCACATCTGATGCCCCAGCAGGGATTTCAGACTCTGACGTACCCATCAGGGTACTCGCGGGAGGGAGGGTGCTGCTACAGACCCCACCGAGCCTCGCTCCTCCTCGGGATCCTCCCTTCCCTTTCTGGGGGGGTGATGTGCTCCAGAGCTCCAGCTCCTCCTTAGCTCAGTCACCAAACCTGGCTTCAGAGACTATTTTCACAATCTCTTCTTATGACTTTGGAAAATTTTTGGTTTCATACTGAGATAGACTCCTGCTGCTGATTTCCAGGACTTTGTGCCTGGTTCTCACTATTTCCCTCCTGGGAAATTACCCATCTTCCACTGATAAACATGTCTTCTTTTTACAGGTCTTTTTCACAAGTCCCTTCTCACCTGCATTTCCCATTCCTCTTTCTTGCCCCTCTCTTGTCCTTTAATCCAGCTCACATTACTCTAGCAGTAAATTATTTAAAGCAGGCAAATACGTGCAACAAGCTAGCTTTCTGTCACACACGAGCCTGTTCAGAAACTGATACACTCAAAATTTCTTTATCTTGGCCCAGCTTTATCTTTAGCTAGCTTTTTCTGCCACCCAGTCCCAGTGCCCCACATCTCACAGTCCTTCAGATGTCTGCCTTGGTTGTTGGAGGAACATCTCATTGCATCTGCAGTTTTCCTCAACTCCTTTCCATTCATCCTTCCATAGGTCCATCAAGTCACCTATGCATAGCATTGTTCTCCCTTCCTTAAGGCTGTGCCAGTGAGAAACAGTCATAGGGTTTGACCAAGAGATGTTAAATAGACCTGACAATTTGTGCGCTCTTGTGAGAAATCTTGAGCTTCAGTAGCATCTGGGTCTTTTTCCTATTGATGTTCTTGAAGCTGGGTCAGGTTTGAATTGTCCTGGAGATGTTCAGGGTCTTTCTCTTACGTCTTCAGAATGTGTGGGTAGTTGACCCTGTTGAGTAATGTCATGTCATTAGACAGAAACACATGTCCATTGAGATAAGGATGAGCTGTCTTTCATAAGGAGCAATAGGTTTGAAATCAGATCTCAGTTGGTTTTTCTCTTACATGTTCAATTGGTGTGACCCCCCCCCTCCACTGAAATCCTGCAGGGATATATTTCAGTGGGCTAATTATAAATTCCCTCTGTCTTGCATTAGCTGGATACAGCATGCCTGGTGGCATGAACCTCCCCTCCTTCATTCGTGTTGTGCACCTCTCTTGCTGCAGGCAAAAGTAATTTCCCCAGCCTGGAAATGTGATTTAATTTGACCTTGTTCACACAGGTTCTGCATCTTTTACATTCCCACCCCCAATGATAAAACAGGATCAGAGGAAATTGCTATGATTCACAGTGATGCTCTGCCTCAGTCTCCAATTCTTCTTGTTCCTTCCTCTCCCCCCCCAAGCCCTGCTCTGCCTACCCACCACAGCTGTTTTCCTTACAGGGTACTTTTGACTGCAGGTGGGGGATGTAAGAGGGACGTGAAGATGTGAAACCACACGCTTGTGTCACATCTCCTCTGCCAGAAGAGGCAAACTGCTTGTCTTTCCCTACGAGACGCTTCAGGAGTGAAAGAAAAAGAAACGGAGAGTGAGAGTGAAGAGGGATTATTGACAGAAACAAGGGGACTGCTCTAGGACTCTGTTTCTCAACCGTTTTTTGTAGCAGAGCCTTACTTGAGACAATCGCCCATGGTCCCTGCCTGCCTGGATCCACTCCTTCAGCCCTCCGCTGCCTGCCCCAAGGCTGCTGTGGGGTGCTCACCTGCAGCTTCCCGCTGCCCAGGGGCTGCTGCCCCCCCGGCTTTCCCTCTTGCTCTTCTTCTTCCAGTGCTGCTGAGATGGTGAGAATAAATTGTCTAACTTAAATACCTGAGCCTTGGGCTTCCCAATGATCCCATTTAGAGGAGCATCTGCGGAGATCCTTGTGCGCTCCTTGTACAAGTTCAGAAGATCTTGCTTGTGGGACTCCCTCTCCCTTGTCACGTATTTGATCCTCAACAGTGAGACTTAACAGTGAGCTTCTCTAGTGAAGACTGTCTCTTTAGCTGTGCCAGAGGAGTATTTATAATACAGTTGCTATTTTGCAGAATTCCAAAGCATACAAGATGCTTGGAGAGGCACGCTCTGGCTGTGCATCGGCTGCCTCCACCAGTAAACTCAGGCATGGGAACGGCAAGCCATTTTACACCAGCTCACAAAAGCCATAAGCCATGACAAGAAACACTGGCTATCTGTAGCAATAAGCTGCAGAGCGCTATGGAAGCATGCTTACAATATTTTCCCAGTAATAGGGATGGCATCAATTGTCAGCGAAGCAGACAATCTGGCTGCACGTGTCATTCAGACTTGTTAATGCACTGCTTCTCGTCTGCTGGCTTTCCCTTTTGTGCTGAACTGTTACTAGAGCCTTGGAAAATCTGCTGGGTCCAGTGCCAAATCGTGTGGATCCTTTCTCTCCAAATGCAAGTGCAGAAGATTTTAATCTCATTTTAGGTGTGTGGGACTGGTATTCTTTACAGCAATTTTCTGAAGGGGATGAGAAATGTTTGAGATCCCTTAAGAAGAGATCAGAGCTGTATCTGATATTGCAATAGCTTTATCTATAGAAGGTCATACTTGCTCTTCCTGTCCTCACTTCAGCAACTCACATCAAATGGAATATGGTCTAAACAGGTCACATCCAACTCCACGATGTATTGGGGTAGCTTGGCCAGGCAGGCAGGACCTCAAGTGGTCTCTAAAGGACTGGTAGCTGCAAGTGTTGAGCTTTTGCACTGAGAAGAGAGTGGGAAGGGGGAGGATAGAGGAGAAGGAGAATATGTTCTCTCATCAGTGCACTGTGAAGTTGGGAAACAGCTGCCAGAGCTGGAGACCACAGTGGATAAAGGACAAAGCACTTGCATTAATGTTTTGCCCCCAATTTGTACGGACTTAGAATTCTGAGTAGGAGGCTTTTGGCCTGGGGAAGCTGGCTGAGGTCCTCCAGAGAGCAGACTTTAAGGCCAGGAGGTTCAATTCTGAGCACGGGGCGAGTTGCCTGCATGTTGACAGGCTGAGCAGTGAATCAGTCCAGAGGTCCAGAGGACGGAGAGCTTTGCTTGCTCTCCATCAGCTTGACCCTTTCTCTGTCAACCGAAGCAAGACGCCTTGTTCCCTGGAGCCCCCAGATGATGGCTGGTGCCTCTCACAGGGAGACAAAGTTCCACCTGGAGCAGCCTGGTCTGAAAACCTGCCAGCCTGGCTTTAAGAGTTGCAGTAGGAGCTGATTCCCAGTGAACTGGATGCTTGCAGAGCACAGTGCAAGACTGCCCATGACTCAGTGAGATCCAAGCACTGCCCACTAACGAGTAATGTTTTTGTGAGAGACTCATAAGCCATCCACGGTTTCTATTCATTTTCCACCACCACCCCCCGGCAGCTTGTGTGAGGCTGAGCAAGTCACTTGCTCTCTCTGGCTGCATCTAAACTCATCTTCATTATTGCACATTTTGGCTCCCTTTCATCCTCTTCTGTCATGAGGAGTTTGCCTCCATCCCTCATCTTTGAGCAGGAATGAGCATGCTGATGCTCCCCTCCATCCTCTCACTGTCTCTTGTCTATTTAAACTGTAATGTTTTAGGAGCAGGGACATTAACCCTCGTCTGGATTAGCATCGCTCTAATGTAAATAATATTAGTTACATTATAGATGTTTCCGTAATTAGAGTTCCTATTTCTATAGGCATTTAAACACCTCGTCTCCTCATTTGACAGTTATGTTATTTGATTTGTGTTCTCCTGATGTGGAGATCGGTAGAGAAACCCTTTTATCTCTTCTGATGAACGGGTTTAGACTATGATTGGATTTGATTTTTTTAGAACCATGTGTAGGGAGGAACCCACAGATACCAGGTGCGATTTGTGTAAGGTGGGATACTGCCACAGAATTTGAATGGAGGTTAAATAATGTGGCAAGAAGCAGGGTTTTAAACAGTGGGGTTTTTTCAAGGAGCATGAGGTAAGGACAAACCCTTTCAAAAGGATGGGAAAAAAAAGAGCTAGCCTAGGTGGTGAAGCTTTTTGGGAAGAAAACTTGTCCCCCCCTGTCCCCGTTTGCCTGCCTTTTGAACAGGACACGTCAGTATTTGCTGGTACTCTGAGGGAAGCCTACTCACGAAAAGGTTTACCAGAGATGATTTTATCAGAGAGGCTTGTCTTGGCAGATGGCTGTATGTTTTAAATTTAAACAGAAAGGCATAAATAGTAGAAAAGAAAAGAGGGTAATAAGAAAAATATTAAACTGCCCAGTGCAAATCCTTGGGGAACTTCTATTGCAATAACTGACCTCCCATATAGCACCATTTATTTCATACGCTGGCAGCTTTATAGGTGCTTGTACAGCTACAGACGAACACCAATTTGCCAGTGCAGTTTGTTTTGATAACTGTTGTTTTCAATAAATCTATATTAAAATCAAAGGGAAAATTAAATAGACCGAAGTCAGTGGCACTAGAGATAAGGTAGCACATCACTACACTGGCCTCTTCAGCTGGAGGAGCTGTCTCTACCTCCACCGTGGGTCACGGGTGTGATGAGTTTCAGCAGTCTCAGCTGTGCTTTTTGATGGCAGCCAACATAAGTGAGAATATTTCGGAGGAAAAGCAATTCTGATATTTCAAAGCTCGGCTACTTCAGGGCTGTAAAAAGGGAGGAGGTCCAGGCGAGGATGCACTGCTCACTCTCGCAGGCTCTTTCTCTTGGGTTTCAAAGGACACTTGCAAGCACAGAGGCCAAGGTCTCCAGCCTTTAGACCCCCCTGTGCTGTCTCCCAGGTCCCCTTAGGTGTTCCCACCCCTACACGGCAATCCACACAGCAGGCGCTGCAGGAGCTGCGACTGGTCCCCAGGCAAGGGGGATGTCTGTGTCCCAGGCTTGTCTGGACATGGCACGTCCTTCTCCTCCCTTCCCCTGGCAGACTAGGTGCCTCCGGTGGCAGAAGGGGAAGTCCTGGTGGACAACAGGGAGGAGGGAAAAGAGAATAGAAACTCCAGGGAGAGAGCTAAGAAGGAAGGAAAGAAGAAAGAAAGGAAGGAAGGAGCGAGCTGGGGGAAACGATGGGAGGAAGAGAGAGGCTGGAAGAGGAAAGAGGGTCTCCAAACACTAGAGAGGAAAGACAAAGAGGCAGAAAATAGAATAAACAGAAGGAGAGACGATGGGGAAATTAAAGCAGTGTAGACAGAAGGTATGTGAGAGCAAGGGTCTGACTCTCAGCCCCTTACACCACGGAGTAACCCCTTACGCACCTCCCTGCCGGTGAACTTAGCTGTCCTTTGGAGGCGCGTGTTTCTGGAGAGAGAGGCGAGACCTTACGTTTGGTGAAAGGAGCCGCTTTGGCCAGGAATTTAGGAAATACTCTAAAGACCTGGCCTCTGGACACTTGGAGCAGCAGTGGCTAGTGCTAGCCAGGTAATTATTTAGTTTCTACGGGGCAGTTTAGAGGATTTTTGGATCCAAGGAGTTTTGCATAGCACTGAAAATCACGGCTGAGTCCAAACAAATAATGAACATAAAAGATTTCATGGTAGAGCAGGTCAATTTTTTTCCAGCAGACCAGTTTTCTACCAGAAAACGCTGATGGGAGTAACTGGAAGTATTTTCTAGGATGTATCAACATTATCCAAGCTTTTGCTGAGAAATTATCCAAAATGTTCATATGTTTTTCTTCTCATCTCCTTCTGACAGTATTGTTTTACTCCTGTGTTATACATTTATACCCCTTTCGGTCCAAGCTCTTGGCCAAAAACACGGGGTCTCCTGAGCTGAGGGGGAGCCAGGCGCTCTCTGGGTACGATATTTTTCCTTTGCGAAGTTTCGCTTCCCTGCCCGCAGCAAGAATCAAACCACCAGTGACGATGGGCTTGTGCCAGGCCATTTTCCTGCCAGCCATCAGCCCGAGAGCTACTTCAGGTCTTGTCAACAATCATGTTCCCTGTGCTTGTTCGGGTTGTGCTGGGCGCTTCTCTTCTGCCTGGCTGCTCTAGTCTCTTATGTCCATCTTTTAAAAGCACTTTTGAAAAATAGCAGTCAAAACCCGTCATCCCCCCTGGCTTGGGGAAGGGATCCTCGTCATTCCTGATATTCGGTTTCGTGAAGAAACTTAGCTGATTTAATAGGGATCTTAAAAAGGGTGGAGATTATGCCTGTCGATGTAATGTACGGTATAAGGAAACGTAACAGTGTGCTGTAATGGATGGTTTGGACTTCTAGAATTATGTAATAATAAAAGAAAAGAAACGTCAAAGTGGCAAAGTGAAAAGGAAAATACTATTTTTATTTGGGAATATGTCATTAAATGAAAAAAATCAGAGCGCTAAACTTTTTGTCCCTGCTTAGGTCAAAAATCATATTTTTTGAAACCTCAGAATTTCCCAAGGGACACAAATTCCTTTATTATTATTTTTGGCCAGCTGTCTTCCATATGACTGCCCGTGAAAAGTATTTTATCTCGAGTTAAAATCCCACACATAAAAATGTCTCTCTACCTTCCAGCAGGTGTGCTTGTCCTATGGGAAGATTTGCTTTATCAGCAATTTGTTCCTCCAGGAGAAACGCTTAATTTTAGATGTTTTTTCCATTTACACTTAGAGTTCAAGACACTTGAGCAGCGGCTCAGTATTGGGTGGCCTGTGCAGGCGTCAGAACCCTTCCTTTATACACTGCAACCCTATTAGCTAAAATACTGGCAAAGAGATTTTGGTGAAGTGGGTTTTTTTAATGTCCCATTAAAAATGTTTAAAATGTTTAAAAATGTCCCATTTCACTGCTGTTGATGCCCTCACTTTGAAATACAGCTTTCCCATGACGACATAGCTGTAAAACACATTCAACTTTTTTTTTTTTTTAATTTTTTTTTACTAGTTAGCAATGGAGTTTTGCTATAGCCATTAAAATATAAAGAATAAACTGCACCCAACTGTACAATATTTTTTTACCAGCATTTATAGTGACAATATAAACTGTGAGGGTTAAGCCTGAATTTTTTTGTGGATGGCATTGGAATATCAAGATTAAGTATACAGTGCAAGCACAAGGGTTTTATGGCATACAGTAATGTAAAAAAGGTTGTATTTCTTTAGCAAATTGACATCACTGTTTGTCCTTCTTTCTTTGTACTTCTTGGGTCTGATTTTTAGGAGGGAGAGTTGGAAAAGGCATGGTAGATGATTCAGTGCAGCTCCCTTGAACCGGAATGGGGTTGGCACCGATGGGATGTTTTACGGTGCTGTAAGTGGCTGGTTTCATGGTTCCCACCGCTCCTCTCGGGAGGTGATCCCACAATTTAATGCATCGTAGCCTCAGGAAATTTCTCCTGATGTTCAGCCTATGTTTTCCTTCGGTCAAACATCTTGTGGAAATGCTCTGGTGAGTGGTCGTTTTATTTTGTGCTTTGGTGCTGACACCTTCCTGACACACGTAGGTAGTTTTTCTCCTCATCCCACATACAAAGTGAGGGTAAGGGGCAAAAGCTGGATTCACTGGGCACTTTCCACCCTCCCTCCTTACCCAAGCCACCTACCCAGGGGTGCTCCTGCTTTCTGAAGCACACACATTGGTCGTAGTTTCACGTCCAGCGCCAAGCCCTGTGTGCCCGGGGCGGTCACACCGCGCCCCTGCAGAGGGGAACCGTGGTGGCGTGCAGCCCAAGCTACACAGTTGTTTGCATTTGCTTTGCATTTCATTGCATCCTCCCGCGCTCTTGAATAGCGGGGGATATTTTAGAGACAGGACCAGCCTGTCTGTCCAGCTTCGTACAGTGCATGTTCCATCAATGTGAGGTCCAGCAGGGACCAACCCAGCAAAGCACAGGCTAGAGAAATGTAATGCTCCCATGCATCAAACCCCAGAGCTTTGCCCAAGTCCAAGCCCCAGCAGACCTTCTACAGAGACGTCCTCTCCTGATCTGAAATGTCCAAGACTCCCTGGACCTCTGTTGTAATGGCCCAGTCAATAGCCACTTTCTGATGTCCTGCTATGTTTTTCTAATGCACTTTATTTCCTAGCCTGCCAAAGGCTGTCCCTCTCACCTCTGTTTTAACTGGAAAAGGATTTCCACCCCATGGCCCTGATTCCCGCTGAATTAATGGTTTTTGAACTGAATCAGCACATTTGAAGTTAAAACAGATCCCCACTGAGTCTGTACATTTTTATTACTGTGCAAGGAGTGCTTAGGAAAATAAAAGGAACAAGAAAGCCCTGAGAGTGGACCACCCTGTTGAGGGGGGAAATATAGAAATCAAGCATGTTTATATGAGTGATATTTATAGGGTCAAGTGACAAATATTGTACGAGGCCTTGGAGCCCAGCTCAGGAATACCACGTACCAGTCTGGGCAGTCGTGCTCAAGGAAATTTAATTGAAACTGAAGCAGGTGCAGAGGACGTCTACTAAGATGGTGTGGGAAATGGAAAGCTAAGGTGGTGAGGAGACACAAGAATAAAACGGTTTGTTTAGCCCAGCAAAACAAAGATGACAAAGATGACTGGGATCTGAGAGCTGCCTATAAATACACCAGGGGAGGAAAAACCCCCGCAAGTGAAAGCAAAGGATCATTTTGCCAGAGTAAATTAGTGTAAACTAGCTATGAATACATTTTATCTGGGAATTAGAGGAAGTTTCCCATCTGTCAGGCAGAGAAGACCTGAAGAAGCCTTCTGCTTGGGTTAGCATGGGCAAGTAAACACACGTATTTGAAGATGGAGGTTGATAAATTTACTGGGATGTTGCATGGGAAATTATATTACAAGATGGAAGAGAATGGCTCAGTAACCTTGGGGCTCCTTTCCCGGCCTATACTCCTACATGTGGATTGCTTTTGTGATCTGAAATCCTCTTTTGCCTTTCCTTTGTGGAGGACATCAGCACCTTTAAAATCTCCTGTCCTTATCACCCAAGAGCCCTGTGCTGCATCTGCAAACCTCCTGGCCCCACAGACCTGCTGTTGCTGCTGCTCCCAAATTCATCAAGGGGGTCACTGTCAAACAATGAGACACATTTGCTCCCACCGGGGTTGAATGAGCCGCTTTCTTTCAAAACACCCTTTAATTGACAGCTAGGAATAGCTTTCCATGATGACAAGCTGTCATTAATATCATTCACCAGAATGATACCCCAGTGGTAGTGCATGTGTTTAGAGGAAAAGGGAGAGAGAAATCCTCTGCAAACAAATGTTTCAACAGAATACATGAACTGAGCTGTGGTTTCAAGAATGACAACATGAATATAAAAATGTACGTTGTGAATATTAGTATTCCCTTAAATATGTGTTCACGTTGGTTAATGAGTCCCACCGGTGGCATTAGTAACTGAAGGATTTGGGTTGGCACGTTATTAACTTGTTAAGTAGAAAACAGTGATACAAGACTACTTGTCATGTGTATTATAAGACATTTAAAAGTTGCATTCAGCATAAGCAGCTGAACAGAACTAACAGAGTCGCCTTTAAAATGAGGTGATGTTTCTTTGTGCTGTAATCACGTAACATCCCATTGCTTTTAAAGGAGCTGTGGGCCCTTGGGAAGGAGGTACCGGGAGCAAGGCTGGGGAGGCAGTCGGTGGGACCCTCCCTCCTCCTCTGTGCTGACCCAGCTGTAGGCAGCGACCTGGTAGTCCATCTCAGGCTAGGATGGGCTCAGCCCTTTATTCACATGGAGGATCCCCTGGAGCTGCCACACGGGGTCGGGGCGGGGGGGGGGATGTGTGTGTTATTCTGTATTTTCTGCCTTACCCTGCCCCACCAGTTTGCTGCCTTCTCGTAAAGCCCTGTCCATCCGTCAGCCCAGAGGTGGCTGCACAGCTGTGCTGAATGAAATGATGCTTTGTTAGGAAAGTGTTGGGGTTTTATAACAAATAAAACTTACAGGTAACTGTAGACCAGGCTGCTGCATCTGCTGGTGGTAGCACAGGGGATCCAGCCATAGGAGAGGGGGCACAGCTGAAAGCTTCGAGCTGCCCTTTCCACCCAGGGTTCGAAGATAGTTCTTAGTGTAAACCAGGACAGCCCAGACACTGCCCCAGCGTGCACCCTATTCCTTCTGGGCTGCTTCTAGCCATCCCAAAATCTCTAAAGTAGGACAAGCAATTAAGACACCAGAGCAGCTCCTGAAACACACTCGCTTGCTCTTGGACTGACGGAGGGCTGATTCTGTCGGTCCTGAGGCAACGGGGTAGCGGGACTGGCATGGGCTGTGCTATCAGGAATAAATAACGTGACCCTGATCAGCAGCTATGAGCCCTTTTGCCCACTTTGCCCAATCTGCATGACGCAGTTTCTCAGCATTGCTTGCCCAGGGCCCCATGGCAGTTGTCCACCTTTGCAGTGCCTACCTCTGCCACTGACTGAGTCCCCTGGGGAAGGGAGCTGCTCCCAGCAAGGACGCTACAGGGGCCCTGTGCATTGATGGGGCCTCAGTAGATCACCCTCGTTCATTTTTTCCAGAAGCCTGGAGTGAGCCAGATTAATCTGTATGGATCATTTTCAGTGGCCTGCAGTGTTCATGTGAGACATGCACGCTCACATAAGATAGGCTCAGATATGAACACTACAGAAACAGTGACAATATTTAATAAAACATGCCTCTCCTCAAACTGGTTTGGGTGCCGCCTTTGGCAGCTGATAGCTGTGCCAGAAAAAACGACCTCTTTGAAAGTGCAGTTGCTGAAGGGAATTGCGTTGCTGTCTTTGCAGTCTTTGGAGGACAACTTGTTCAGATCTCACAAGGGTCACTGAGGCTGACAGAAGCCAGGTGGTGGCCCCAGGTTATTGCAGATGCTCAGCTGGGAAAAGGGGTTCCTCCCCCCCAAAAAATGGGCAGGAGGAAATCTCCCGCCTGCTGTGCTGCCTGACAAACCTGGGAAACAGCACGAGGCTTGGCTGATGAAAAAAGGACATGCACACATCTATGAGCCATTCATTGTTTGTCTAGACTGAGAAAAAAATTTTTTTTTACTGCTAGATGCAGAGGTCAGCAGCGAAAAGGCCTCCTCTCTCTCATCCTTCTAGAAACACAGGCAGGCTGCGAGCCCTAAATTTCAAGCTTTGGGGCTGCAGCGTAATTTCAAGCACGTCTCAGCCAGTTTCCATCCCTGATAAGGAGGGGCAGGGACAGATCGTTCAAGGAATGCCACAGCACAAAGGCCTTCAATTCGCTCTCCTGGACTCCTGGCAAACCATACATCAGTCACCAAAGGCTTGACAAATCACAGCCATACAGCTAAGCTTAGAAGTAAAACTTTACATTATCCTTGCTTATGTGGGTGGGAGGCTGAGAGATGCCAAATCTAAGAGGGCTTAAAGGAATTCTTTCTATTATTAAATGGTTTGCTGTTGGTATTTTTATGGTTCTGACATGCTACTTTCATGATTCAGGCCTCCCAAGTTCAAGGCTGCATACAAAGAGAGCAAAAAGATAAATCCAGCCTGAAGAGCTGGCAACGCAATTAAAGGCAGGGGCACCAGGCAAACCCGGCCAGGTAGCCGGGACAGTGTGCGCAGCCCACCTTGCGTGGAGCGGCAGTCAGCGATCTCTGCACTCTGGTGCTTACCTTTGTCCAATATTTTAAGGCATGGAGCCAGAGAAAGGCTTAAGGGATGATTTGAAGAGGACAGCAAGATGACACAGAGGTAGGACTGCTCCTGCCTGCAGGCAGAGGGTGGGTGAGGTGACCGCTAGGATCCCTCGCAGTCCTATTTGTGCCAGTCGGTGACTCAACCGGCGACCGGTTTGTGACACAAAAAAGAGTTTGCTCTTTGCACACATGTGGAGTATCAGGGACGGTGCAAAGGAGCTGCTGGCTTGAAATGTGGAGGCGTGAGTTAATGTGGGGGGCAAGGAAGGAAGCAAAGCAGGGAATGGCCCCGGCTAGTACGCTTGTACTAGCACAGCTGCGCTTTCCAGGGGTCACGGATGCGGCAGTAGGCTGAAGATTAGGTACCATTGCAGGTAAGATGTGCGTGTCCTGGCTGAGGGTGCCAGCCACATGCGTGGGGAGGAGATGCCACAGTTTAGGGGTGTCTGGTGGAGACCGGCCAAGGTCCAGACACAGGTTTAGGATCAAAGAGCTGCACGAACGCAGAAGAACTGGCAGCCGGTGACCGATGTCCAAGCGAGGGGGAGGAAAGACAGCCCCAGGCTTGCCGAGGGACCTGACTATGACTTAATCCAGATGAAACGGAGGGAGGAAACGCTGGCCAGCATCAGCTGCGGTTACTGCTGCAGCCCTACCCGGCCACCGTGAAGACCGACAGAGAGCTACCGGCGCCGGCCTCGCCGCCCTGACCCAGAGGAAGCCAAGCGGTGCCGTGAGGCTGGCGGCGGCAGCAGCGGGGGCCGGGGGAGACCCCCGCAGAGGGGTCCCCGGTGAGACCCGCACCCGCAGCCGGCGCCGCCCCGGCACGGGGGACGTGCCCTCTCCCTGCTGCAGCCCACGCGAACTCCCGGCGTGCGTGGTATGACATTTACAGCCGAACGCCGGGCTCGCTGGGGCCCGGGCGGCGCACAGAGAGGGGAGGCCTCGGGGGCCGGGCGGAGGTGGCGCTGGGGGACCCACGGGGGGCGAGCAAGGGGCGGCCCCGGGGGACGGGAGGAGGTGAGCCGGTGGGGAGGGGAAGGGGTGGCCGACGGGCGCGCAGGGGTGGGGGGGGGCGGCCACCGCGGGCCGGCGCCCGGGGACCCGGCGCGGCGGCGGCGGCGGCGTCGAGGCGCGGCCACGCGGCGGGGCAGGGCGAGGGGGGCGGCGCGGCGCCGCCGAACTACAAGCCCCAGCGTGCCCCGCGCCGCGGCGGGCGGCGGGCGGCTGCGCGAGGGGGCGCGGCGGGGAGGAAGCCCCGCCCCCGGCGGCGGCAGGCGGCGCTGCGGTTGGCCGGCGGCGCTGCCGCTCAGAGCGGGGTCGGGGGTCAGAGTGCGCGGAGGTGAGTGGCGGTGTTGGGGACTCGTGGTGCGGAGTGTGTGCGGGGCGGGGGGGGAGGGCCGGGCCGGGGCGGCCCCCCGCCGCGGGGCGGAGGGGGGGGGCGAGAGCACGGCGCCGTCGGGCAGCGGGCGGCGGCACGGCCGCGGCGGGGCCCGGCCGGCGCGGGGGCCCGGCAGGCCCGGCGGAGGCGTGGGGCCGCCGTGGCCCGGGGCGGGGGGTGGAGGCCTGGCCCGGAGCCGGGGGGCGGGGGGGGGGGGGAGAGCCGGGGAAAGGGGAGGGAGGGGGGGGCGTGGGGGCGCGGCCTGGCCCCCCGCGGCGGCGGGGCCTGCGGCGGGGCGGCGGGCCGCGGCCGGGGGTGTGGGGCGGCGAGCCGGGCTGCGGGGCGGACGGCGGCGGGGGTGTGGGGAGGCCGTCGGGGGGGGCGGCCCCGGCCCGAGGGGAGGGCGCGGGGCGGTGGCGGGCAGGCGTGGCGGCGCCTCGTCCGCTCGACGCCGAGCCACGGGCTCCTCTCTGGTGGAGCTGGGGGCCGCCGGGCCCTCCGCTCCGCGGGCTCTGGCTTGGGTGGACGTCTGGAGAGTGGCGGCGGCGGCCCCCCCGGGTCCCGGCCAGAGCGGGATCAGGTGCTGTTCAGGCTCGAGGAGGGGGAAAAACGTGTCTCCCCGGGGGGCGGGGGGCGTGCGCGGGGTGAGCGAGAGGCAGCAGCGACGAGGGTTTTTCATGTTCCTTTTGGGATGTGGAGGTTCATAGACGGCGGTGATGGGGAGTAGGAGGTTTTATTTTTTTTTTTTTTTTTTTTTTTTTTTCCTGTTTTTTTTTTTATCCTGTGAGATTGAACTGGTCACCTGTCTCAGATCTTGAGACTGAAGTAAACTTGAGAAGGCTTAGAAGTGCAGGATCTGTTTACTTGTTTCCTGACTGGCAGTAGGAATCTCTTCTCCTGTTCTTTTCTTGCTGCTGTGCCGTTACAGGTGTTTCTTCTAAACTGAGATACATGAAGAGGTGTTGTCGTTTACTCCTTATGTTCTCTCTTTTACAAGTCCTGTGTCTGGTGGATTTACGTGGTCATTGCTGGCCTGTTTGCTAATAAGTCTGACATTTGTTTTACTACTTTTTTACTTATCTCTTTCCTCATTGAGCTTCTGGTTTCAGAAGTGGGTGGATTGACGGCTGCTGCTTAGTCTGAACTCTTAATATTCTTTCAGCAGTGATGCGAGGGACCAGCAAGTTTTCTAATAGGTTAATGCTTGCACTGTGCCTCAGGAAGGATGAGGTGCGCAGGGCCCCGGGCAGGTACATTGCAAAGGCACTTGTCCCATCAGATACTGTTAGATAGTCATTTGAGGATATATATATTTTTTTTAATGGTAACTTGACTTTATTTTATCCTTTAGTTGCTCTTTGCAACATTGTAGCATCTCATATCACTTGATGTTAAAGTTGGCATTTGAACTTTTATTTCCAAGAATGAATTGTTCTTAAAATAAGTAATGTGTTAGAAGTCCAGTTGGTTACTTTTCAATGTGTGGGCTTGGGAAATTTGATTTGAGATATTTTTGTTTCCCTTTTCAAGTACTGAATTCTGGCCTTTGCAACTGAATTTTCATGTTAGTTTATAGTGTGGACTAAATGCCTGTCTTGTTTCAAAGAGTGGCCCTTTTATGGTTTTCGTTCATCTCAGACTTTGGGTTGCTCCACATGAATGGTGTGTTGGGGGGTTTTTTTGTTTGTTTGTTTTTAAAAAAAGCCAGACAGATTTGACTGTTGCCAAAATCCAAAAGAAGAAACCCATTAAAGCATTAAAAAGAAAATGCTCATGTGCTTGATGCTAAATAAAGAAGTCCTTGGATTGAGTATACACTAATATGACCTAAAGTTTCTGGTCTGCAGTTGAGAGATACTTAACTTGATTCCTTTAGGAGGCCCGATTACAGCTGTTCTGGTGCTTGTCTTGTTTTGGCTCTGTTAACTTTGGTAGGCCTTGATTTTATTTATTCTTCCCCACCCCCTGCCTCCCCCTTAAATTTTGGAAATGGAGCTCTGGAAGAGACTTAAATGTGTTAAGTTTTGCACTTGACTCTCCCCGTGTATCAGTCCAGTAGCCACCTCCAGTAAAGGGCCTCAAGACTGCAGAGTGCAGGTCTGGTGAAGTTAAGGTAAACAGTGTAGGACCAGCCACTCTGACTGTACTTATAGGAGAACACTGAAGGCTATTAAGCAACTATGCATTTGTCACAAGTCTGTCCTTGGATCCGAAGCACGTGTTATTGCTGGAAGTGGTCATCGCGGAGACTCCTGGTATTTTACTCTAGTAGGGCTGAGCTAATATACCAGCATGGTGCAATGGCAGGCAGGCAGATGAGGGGAGAAGAGGACAAGTTGTGGCTCTCAAAGCGTAACCTAGAGCAGAGGTGCTGGCTGTTGCTGCTAGATACCGTTTGGTAACTTTTCTCTCCCCCAAGAGAAGTTACCTGTGTTGGCCAAATGCCACCTGAGAAGTTGCATTTTCTCCAGATAGGTTATGCAGGTAAAGATACTTCACTCCCAACCAAAAAAAAAAAAAAAAAATTTCTTTTTTTTTTAAATTTCAGCTGTATTTGTTACAGTTGGTTGGTTTGTTTTTTTTTTTGTGGTTGAATGTTAGGGTCAACGTCTTCTCTGGCTGGTTTTCCAGGCTCACTGAGACTGGGTTGTGTGGAAACCATGCCCCACTGTAGCTGCTACCTTGCTTGGAGCATTTGCCTGTCTACCAGGACAGAACTTTAACGGAATACAGACTTTTTTTTTAAACACTTTTGGAGTTCATTTGTGAAGATCAAAAGCAACCAGTGTATTGAGCAATGCAAGTGTTGTCTCCCTGAATCCAGGCTGAGATTTATTTGGCACTCTTGGGTGTTAACCTTCAAGTTCATTTTTCAGATAACGAAGGTGTGCAGCTGTATAAGTGGTGTGAACAACTGTGGCATTCATGTGTATGAAAATCAAGTAATTATGCGTGCTAGATTCCATTAAACAAAGGGTGGCCTGCTATGTCTCCTTTCCACTAAATTAGGTCAATATGCGATAGCTTTTACTGACTAGAAGCGTAGTAGCTACAAATCTCTTACTCCTGGCACTAGGAGCTCTGCTGTGGATTGAGGGCACTGAAATGCCATAAATTTCAGAACTTGCTCCAAAGACCGGGGCTGGGAAAGTATGAATGAAAACTAAGATGTGTTATTTTTTGACAGCGAATAGATTGACCATTGGAACGAGCTGTCTGAAGGTAGTGGGGAGCCTCCATACTTGATGCTGCAATTCAAGGCCAGAAACTTTTCTGAAAGGTGTTCAAGCCTTTGGGCTCAATTCAGGAGTAATGAAGTGGAAACTTTATGGCCAGCATTACATGAGGTTCAGACAGGATAGTCCGATGGGCTTTCCGACTTCAAGTTTTATGTGTTTATGCTGCTAGAGCCAAGATACCTTCTCCATTTCCTGCAAAGTGCCACGCCATCCCAGGTGTACGTATCCTGGTCTGAGTACGTGGCTGGGTGAGCGGCTGAGCCGACCAACAGCTCCCAGTGGCTCATCTTCCTCCTGCTTCTGCCAGTGTGGGCCCATCCTCTCCTTTGAGCTTTGGCACTCATCCAGCCTGACCCCGAGCTGATTCGTCTCACTAAACCAGCAGGAAACTATCTTGTTTTAATTGTGTTTTATTCTGGCTGCATTAGTCCTTTTATAGGTTCCTGTGGTTGAATTGGCTCACAGAGGGGCCAGACAAGCTCAGGAACTGGTGTAGGGAAATCAGCAGGAGAGTAAGACCGAGAGGGAAGGACAGGCCTGCCTCCTTTTGGCCTCCCAGACCTATTGGCTTGGTTACCCCCATTTTGTGTAGCTTCACCCTGGCGCATTTTCTTTATGACTCCCACGCAGAGGCGAGGGACTGGGCTAGAGGATTCTTGGTCTGATCCTCTGCAACCATTCTTTTCCTTAATACCAAATCTGCTCTTCCACTGTGACTTTCCAGTCTTTTGCTGTATGCATCTCTGTTGTTGCTGCTTTGTTTTAATTTTTGTTGTTTCCTTCCTCTACGTTTCCTCTAAGTGACCAGTCCTTTACTGTGTGGAACTTCTTCAGACTCCAGCTTAGACCTGTTTGCCTATTTGCAGTTACTCTTGGAGGAGGTTTAAAAATACACAGCAAAGCCTGTCTTAGGAGACCAGTCAAGGAGCTGACAAAAGTGGGTTGCCTAGCAGAGGTGGCCTGATAAAATTGGAGTGGAATTGTACTGTGCATCTTTGGGACGGCTTCTGGGTGGTCTGTTCAGACGAGTTTGAGTCCTGGCGGTGTGGAGTCTTGTGCGGGTTTCACTGTGTTGTCAAGTGAACTGAGATGTGTTTGTTTCCCAGCCTCATAGGGTGCGATAGCCCCAGCAAGTGCTTCCCTAAGTAATCAGCGCCTTCGGCCTTGCTCATTGTGATCTCACAAGCCATCGCGTCTGTGATGTCACAATGGAAGAGATTCTGGTGCTCTGACATAGCTGACATATCTGGTGGTGCCTTTGACATATCAGCCAAGGAATGCAGCGGGAAGAATGAGCTCAAGAAACGGGAGAGACCTTCCTTAACCCGAGAGCGCCCTCCATCCTTTAGTCAACCCTTTCCGTGTTCACTTATCTCTTCCATAATGGCCATATAGAGGGAAGCTGGTGCCTATATAGAGTGAATTATTTTTTTTAATTGAACTATCAAGATGCACGTATCTCCCAGATGAGTGGTTGCCTGACTTTGCTCCTGTAACCCTCATTCTTCTCTGCTGTTACCCTCACTTGTTGTATTGCATCTAATTTTAGACTGTAAGTTCTTGAGAACAGGGTCCTCTTCATCTCTAGTGGGAAGAGGCTGGGTGCAATTGCGGAGTGCTGTAAAAACAAAATGATTGATGCCAAGTTGTATCTGAGCTGAGTAATGATGGGATAGCATATAGGCATCCCATGGCAGTGCTTTGGGAAAGTTACATTACAAATTTTCCAAAACACGGGCTTGGTTGTCTAGCAGTGCTGGAGACAAACCCAACCAAAAGTGAAGGGAGTGCAACCATGGAATTGTACTGGATTCATGTTCAAGGGATGATACTGTGAGGTTAACAAATTAAAGAAGCAAATTTACCTGTCTAAAATTATGTTACATTATTAAAACGGTTCCAAAAGCTTTGTGTTTTGTTGTTTGTTTTACTTTATGTATTTTTTTTTTTTTGCAAGTTTGGATGGTGACAGTGGATAAGCTGGTTTTGTTCATAGTCTCTCATTTCCTGCCTTGCAGGCTAGCCAGGTGCTGTCATTTTTGGACTGTAGTTCATCTAATGAAATATTTGGGTTTAGGTTAAGGTTGATTAAAAAAAAAATAGTTATCTCTATTGTTCTTCAGTTATATCTTCACACAACTGAAATATGGGCTCACATTTGACCTCTGAGTATGCATTTGAATGGCTACCAAAATGGAAGTCCTGCGGTTTTTTTGTTATACTCTGTTCCAGGTGTTGCTAAATGTATGCAATTTTGTTCTACAAAAAGCATCTTTATTACCCTATCTTTTTACTCTTTATATTTATAATTTAATAAAATAAGACAAACCTGACTTACATTTTGGATTGGTTTTGGTTGCTCTAGCCTTGAGTTCAGTTGTCTGTAGGAGGCCAGGAGTCACAGCTGCCCCTACCCAGGCTTTGCACAGGCAATGAACTGAAGCGTATGACTCCCAAAGCTTGCTTGCTTTTATTTTTTAATTTTAGTTTGTCTTGTCCTTTAGATTAGTGTTGGGGTTTTTTTGTTTGTTTATGACAAACTTTACTTTTTTGTTTGCTGTAACAAAGTAATCTAACGTGTAAACACAGGCTCTCGTAAAACACATAATTTCTGGGGTGACCCCTCCAACCTGAACTTAGTTTTTTGTCTTCTTGCCCCCTCCCTACATCAGCTTATCAAACTGGACAGTGAAGGGAAATATTTTGGGGTTAAAGGCAAGCTGTTAAAGTTATGCCTTCTCTTGCTGCCAGGTGATTTTAATTAGATGTGGTTGTAAAAAGTAAATATTAATGTTATGTGCAAAGAGCCCATTAAGCTCAAGTTCCTAGGCTAATTTCTCTCACCATTGATCAATTTGAATCCTCTGCAACTTGCGTGGTGCACATCTCTGTATGTGGCTTTGGGGCTGTCCCGCAGGTGGGGGAGAGCACTTGTAATGCCCTGCTGGCTTTTGTCACCAGTGTTCTTCACGTGGCGGGAGTTCCCCATCTCGTTCCTTGCTGCTTGTGGTTGCCCCTAAGCGGCTTCCCCGGTGGGAAGCCTGGAGCGTGACAGCCACCAGTGCAGATTCTCTTGTTTTGCGCTCGGTGGGGCCCCTGGCAAGCCGGCAGCTACAGCTGGCACTTGCCTTTCTCCTGGCTTTCCTTACTTGCTGGTGATCAAACTGTCGTGCTTTAGTATCGTGTGCTTGGACCACTAACAAGCGAGAGCTGTAGTCAGCCTGAGCTTGTCTTGTTACCTGCGGCTGATGTCCAGAGATTTAATTTTTTTTTAATTATTTTTAAAAGATAGTTGCTGATTATAGCCGGTGATGTCACATGTGGCACCCGCTGTTATACAGCACATAACGTGAACTTTATCTTCCAGCCGAAGCCCACCACACATGGCCATTTCCCATGTTATTGGGTGTTGCAAATGTAAAGTGCTGTCACATTTTCCTAGGTCTGTGTACAATCTGTCAAAATAATTCCTGAGGTCCAGCCTCAGTTCATGGTCCCGTTATGTTTCATACGTATCTGTGTAAGGAATTGGAGCTGTGTGATATGAAATATTAACCCAGTGAGGTTGAATGCCAGATGTGACAGCTTGCGCTGTCTGAGATTATAATCTGAACCTGTGTGCATAAGAAATCTATATGTGGTGTTTTAGGTTTGGAAATGGAATCACTGAACATGTGGATTTATATGGATAGAGCCGGGTTTCTAATTTTTGAAGCTGTGTTGCTTGCATTGTTGACCGTTGGAAAAAAATATGGGATAATTACTAGTGCCTTGCATTGTCACAGCCGTTTTGAATGCTTTACATGACTTCTAATAAAATGTGTTTGCTCACCAGCTATCTTGTGCTCTGAGGCACTCTGACCTTGCCAAAGAAGATGATGTGAGGTCTTCCCAGGGCACCTCGAGCAGTGGCTGGGTAAACACGCAGTTAAAACTTCATTGGGCTGAAGGTGCAGAGTTTGCAGTGGGGTTGCTCTTATTTGTATGCTGTCTGTGTAGGGGAATCAGCATGCAATACCCCACTTGCACACCTTTGTTTGGAGCTTTGTTGCTCCCTCTGCTACCCGGGAGAGTGGGGAGGAAGGCTGCTTTTAGGATGAGGAGCCTGGTCCTGTCGTTTGACATGGACCACCTGCAGAGGTTGTTAGTGTAAACAGGCACTAGATAGATGCTGGCTGTTATTTCCCTCTGCTGATGTGCCACGGTATGTGTGTGACACAGACCTGCTGGGATCTGGAGTGGTGCTGCTGTGTCTGTGTGGTGACGTGCCTGAATCCTGCCGAGACGGCCGGTTTACCTTTGCTGTGTGGACTCAGTGGCTCGGGAACCTCTGCGCTGCTGTGCATGGTGCGGGCCAGCCTGAAGATTCATGGGGTTTACGTCTGATGCCCTAGTCTTGCCAGTTAAGATACATTAGAGAAGTACTGATCTTGCTCTGTGTGGGTGGATAATGTAGGTTTTATTGCATGTGTTTGATTTAGGGGTTGGAGCCTGCCTGCCTCCCCCACTCCAACTGTATATTTTACTTTATGCAGCAGGCTAAAGACCAGGTTTTCCTGCAACTAACTTACAAGCTGCTTTATTCTGAGATACTATATTTGCTGTGATGGGCCTTTAGATTCATAGCCAGTAGCTTGAGGATTTAAAGCACGTATACCTTAAATATCTCTTATCTGGTGCAGGTTAGAAGTGAATATAGCTAACTTCTATTTGGCTGTAACGCATTTATTAATGACAGTAAAAGTTGTAGATGGAAAAGCAATAGGTAGAATTGAGCCCATTTAGAATAAATGCAATGTTGGGCTCTCCATTATGGTTTTGTAACTTGAGTTTTCAGTTTTCTGTGTACCTGCTCCCTGGCACACTGCTTGAATAAAGCAAGCAGCCCCCCAAAATGTGAAAGCCACAAGGTGGAGATGCATTTACGCCATGGAATTGGCAGCGTGGGCAGGGGCTCAGTCTTAAACATCTCAGCTCCTTTGATTTTTGCCTTTCACTCAAAACCTTGAAAAGGGAAGGTTACCAAATGCATGTTTACTCGAAGCACACAACCTGCTCAGCTGCAATTATCTCCTAATCTGGTCCTTCCGAGTTTCTCTGGTCTCGCAGGTAAATACAGATTTAGCCGTTATTCGAGGCATATTATTTACCTCATTAAGTGTGTGTTTTGGCACGTGCATTATTTACCTGACGGACTAACGGATGGGAGAGAGCAAACGCTGTCTTTTGTGCAAACAGCGACTTTGTTCATGGGCGGCGAGTCCTCCGTTTCGCCTTGCCCGTTTCGGCTCCATGTGTGGGAGCGGGCGCATCCAGCCCTTCACGGCAGCAAAAAGTAAAGGCAGGCGTGGGGAGGCTGGGCGTGGAAACCAGGCGGGTGGGGGGCACGTGGCGCGATGCGCGATGGAGCTCTTGCCCAGAGCCACAAGCAGTGAGACCAACTGTGGGATGGATTTAAATATCTATGTAGCGAGGTGTGTGTGTGTGTATATATATATATATACACACACAGTTAGAGGGGGTGATCATATCCTTGTTCGAGAGGACTGGGTTGCTTCAATTCACCTGTTTTGCTATCGGTCACTCTACCCAGCTATGTAACACCTCCATGAGTTGGGCTTGAACTCTCATCCCAATAAACCTATTAACAGCCCTGAGGCTGACTCGCCTTGGGCAGTGACAGTCCTGTCAAGTTTTTCCTGCAATGTTTTAAAAGAAAAAGCGTAGGGAGGGGAAATCCAGGTAGTCTCATGTGGATAATGTAATTTATTAAATAGCATTTGTTAAATAGAAGCATCAGAAGGTGATGGCTGGGTGAGGTATTTCTTTGGGAGGGAGACTGTAACCTAGAGAGTCCTGCTTGCATTTTACAGTTCCTGCAGTACACAGAGCAAATGAGAACTTCCCTGGGGAGGAGCCTTCCAGCCACCAGACGTGGATTTGTAATGGAGATGGGAGGTTTTGGTGCAACTAACACGTGTTTCAGGGCCAAGCTGTTTGGATGGGTTGTAGTCTTGATATGTGTATTGCTGTATTCAATCCCTACTATGTATCAGAAGTTGCATTGCATATGAAAAGACCAAAGGCCTCCTCAGAAACGTCAATGGCGTTTAGATCAGATTTTCTATGTTTTAAGTGGTTTGTTTTGTGTTCTGCTATGATAAGGTTCAGCAGGGGAGTGTGATCTGGTGCCTGGAGCCATGACTGTTGTGTGTCTCAGTTCTTAATTTAGAGCCACTTGCGGAGGTTAATTTCCAGTTGCCTGTGATTCTGGACACCTTGAGCTCAGTCCAAATGTCATCTGTTGTGCTTAGAGCAGGTTACTGTGTTATTTCAGGTTTGTGGTGCTGGAACCTCCACTGGGAAGCACAGAGGAAATCCCTGTCAGAGGATGACTGTGAAGAGATGCTAGCAGAGATGAGATGTACGTGTGCATGAGTAACGTGAGTCTGTCTTCAGTTTCAGATGCCTCTGGATGTTCAATGATAGCACTCCTCCATACTGGAGCAGCAAAGTTTCCCCAAAACTTACTTCCAAGGGCAAGACAAGCTGTGTGCTCCCTCCTCCGGGCTGGTGTTCTCAAAGGGTACAGCTCCATCGTAAGCAGGAAACTGGCGTCCCACGGCTTTGGAGCTTCCATGGCAGCAATGTCATCCTTCCCTCCACAGAGATATCACTACTTCTTAGTGCTGGATTTTGAGGCTACGTGTGATAAACCACAGATTCATCCTCAGGTAAATAGTCAATCCTGTTGAAATTATCCCCTTGCAAGTTGCTGCTGCTGTTCTGAGAGGTGGAAGGAAAAAGCACAGTGCTTGGCTCACTCGTTTTCTCTGGTTTGTCCCGCCTCCTTTCTGTTGCTGGTCCTCCAGGGCTCTTGCCAGTCACCTGCTCTCTCAGGAGCAATGCCAGGACCATTCGGTGGAAATGAAATGAAGGAGCCTGATTTCCATCAAGGAAGTGACAATTCATGTGTTATTGAAAGCATCTTTGTCATGTATGCTTGTCATCTGCCTGAACTGGTGAGGGTCTAAAAATTTTTGGCTGAGAACCTGCATTAGTAGAGTACTCATGGCAGCCTTGTTGGTTCTGCAAGGAAAAAGGCATGTTGGCACATGAATATGTGCAACATAATGGTGTTTCTAAGTAGAGAGGGACAATAGTTTGGAGCTATCTGATCTTGATGAAGTTATCTTGCCTGGGTGTTAACTCTGGAGTGTAATGAGACAGGAAGAGTTCAGCTTCAGAGAGGTCTTCCAGTGCCCTACCACCTGAGACATACAGAGATCCAGATGAAGTACAGAGGTTTTCCTGCAGACAGTTCTTCCATAGTAGTGTAGAGCATATTAGTAAATATATTTTCAGTTGTCAGCAGGATGGGCCTAAGTTTTCCATTTAAATTAGAAAACCACGCTAAAAATCAAAAAAACACACTGGTATTGGGTTGGTAACAAACAAACAGAATTTCTGAGTCTCTAAATTGAACTTGGACTTCTCAGCCTCCTCTGCCAAGCAATTGGCCTCTTACGGGTATTGCTGGTAATATATGCATTGGGTCAGAATAACTTCCGTTTGCTTTGTTTTGAATATAGTAAAGGCTAAGCGGTTTTCAGTGTGGTATCTCATTACTGAAGTGACTCCATACAGTGTGTTCGTTTCCCAGTGCAGCTGTGGTTTCCCTTGGGCTTGTCCTGTCAAAGGGATGCTGCAAGTCAGGATCAAACTTGACTTCTCTCTTCCCCAGTAGTGCCTTCGTGAGTGCCGCCTGCTTCTCATGTTTCTTGAAAAATGGACAGCAAATTCCCTGCTCTTTTGCTGGGTCTTTGTGGGAGGCTGTTGTGGCTCTGCATCCAGTTCTGCTAGCAGGGTCTTAACCACTCTCCAAGTGAGATGTCAGGCTATTTCCTGCACGCTCTGCCTCGGGTGCACAGACCTGTCAAAGCTGTAAATCGGATCTACCTTGTCCCTTTGGGTATGGGTTTGGTCTGTGCACATTTTGATGCAAAACCATGATGCATGTGGAGCTAGTTTACAGCTAGCAGTAAAAAGGAGCATGAGTGGAATATGATTACTACTGTTTTAAGGAGCTTTGTCCCCAAGTCCTTGCCAGGGAAAGTAATGGTCTGGGCCAATGCAGATCTGCTATATATTTTGTTGGTGAGATAGTACCTTTAAGGTGGAGATGTTCTTCAGTGTTGTTTTTCCAGTCTGCTGTGTTCAGTGCCTGTCTACATCATACTGTGCGTGGAAAGGGCTGTCAGTCCCTCATATCCTCACCAACAAATTAGTTTGACAAATAAAGAAATGGCTTTTGCTACATGGGAATCACTCGCTGTAGCTGGAAAGGCTGAAGGTGCCTGCCAGAGTCAGGCAACTTTATAAAATTAGACTTTAGTTGATGCCCCTACCTACATCTTACCTTTTTGCTGACCAGCATGGCTTTTATCCTCTTCACTGCTTGGCGGTGTGTCATGGTGAGCAAACTGTGCCATGTATTTCAGCGATGTTTTGTGCAAGGTTTTAGTGGCAGGATCTTTCACTGGAGCAGTGGCAGACAGGTTTTGGAGGTTTGGACTGAGGACAGACCTGAGAGCTAAGAATGGTCAGGTGCTGATCTTCGCTGTGATCCTGATCCTTTTTCTGCTTTTGTTTTAATACCTGCAAAATAGAAGTCTAGATACAATGAAATTCAAATGCATTGGAATTTGATGAGGAGGCTGCACGCACAGAGCTAAGCTGTGATCCAGGTTACTTTAAGTGGGTAGGCATAGCTGTAAATTCAGCCAGCTCAGCCTAAAAGTCTTGCAGAGCGCATTTGCCACCGTGCGGCACACTTAACATTTCTCACTAACTGCTCTTCAAAATATTCTGGCTTCTTACCAGAAACTACTGAAAGAGCTATCTTTTTATCTACACTAAGGTGTGTGACTGCCACATCTGCTCCCCCTCCCACTGTATTTACTTGTGCTCTTCTGCAACCAGCAGCCTCGCTGGCTTTCTCCCTGGGGAAGTCCTTCATGCTCATTTGGGAGGCCTGAAGACTCCTTCATTTCCATTCCCTTTCATGCTGCCCAATCGCTCTCCGAGGTCTCGTGGTATGGCCTCCATAATGGGGATCAAGGAGGGTCAAGGACAGTGGTATTCCCCTGGGAAGCTGTCTGCATCATGGCTGCAGTGGCTGGGACCACTGGCTGAGTTCCTCCTGGCTGCTGCCCTTTGCTTTACCACTTCTGGGTTGGGCGTGGAGGGTCCTTCATGTTCCCTGCCCTACACCCACAGAGGAATGGTAGCATCCTTGCAGTCCTGACTTCTGATGGCTTTCAACAGATATGCCCCTAAATCAAAGCATATGTTTATATGCACAAAGAAGCAGCTTACTTTTATGGTTTTTTTTGATATATTTATAAATAATGAGGCCATCCCAGAGAGAAAAGAAGGTGGGGGGTTTAACTGCACTGTCCTGGATGGATAGATGGGAAAACCTGAAAGAATAGAGAGGCACAGTCTGTGTCATGTAGTGTTTCAGCCAGCCAAAGGTCAGTAGGAGTTGGCAGTAAGGGATGTTTATGGCTGGCCCCTTGCATCTCTTTAAAGCTCACCTTGTGCATTTGGAATTTGATCCAAAGCCCAGTGGGGTCAGGTGGGAGCTGTTGTTCTGCAGAGGTCAGTGGACCTCGGACCACGGTGGTGGTAGTGTGCTTCATTTTTCAGCTCTAACCCTGACTTTTTTTCCTTTACTCTCTGCTAAGCGTTTGTAAGTACCTGCTGCTTTTATACTCTGTCAGCCTGTAGAGCCGGGTACATATGGTGCTTTAGCTACACAAGAGAAGACGCATTAATAAGTGGGAGTCTCGCTCTTTTGTCCTTTTGTCCTTGTATACACCAGTGTTTATGGTGGTCAGTGCTTTCAGTGACTGTGTTAAGGAGCTCCCCAGGCTCAGATCTGTGGCTGGCTGTAACCTTATTTTATTAATGCAGTGAGTGGGTGTGCCTCTTTTGGTCAGCAAGCCAAGTATCTTGCCTTCAACTTCAGCAGAGTGGATGAAAAGCAATGATTTTTGTTTAAATGTAACAAGTCTGAAGGTAGAAATCAGATCTGTTCAAAGCTGAATTTGAAATTAGGCTTCTACATAGGATGTTAATCTCTACTGTAATCTATTAAAGCCACTTAAATGAAAAACAAATAAAATTCAAGCTTTGTATGTCTGCTGCCTGGAAGTGTAAAAGAGTATCAGACCCCTGACCTGACGAAAAGAACTGGACCTAGGAGTTGCTAAGCTGCTAAATGAGCTTTTGGTAGTGATTAAGTTGCTTTTTTTCATATCAGTTTTTTCAGGTACTTGACTTCAGTGTCTGAGATTCACTTAAATTTGATAATCATTTGGGAATTAGAAATTTAACTCTTCCAAACTCTATGTAAGAGGAAGGTATGTAATGTTCAGGTCTTCTCATTGCCGAAAAAGGTTGTGACCAGAGATGGAAGAATAAGTCGTTTACAGACAATACTTTCCTTGTTCTCTTAAACAGCACATTTTAAATACAAAAATATCTTGATATTTTTCTTTAGTGTATCCTACATATTTCAGGTTTGTTTAGCATGCATTTTGATAGTTAATTTGGGGGGAATTTTTAATTATAATTACTGTCAAATGAAACTGGACATGCTAATAAATACAGAACATCACTCACCATTTTAACATAAAACCGTAAACACTGAGACTATGAATAAGCTATTCATATAGCTTATAACTATATTAGCTCAGTTACTAATTTATTTTTAAGTGTACAAACAGATCTGGATGATCATAGTATATTTCCTGATGGGCAAAAGCATATTAACACATGGGAGCCAGTCTTTCTGTAAGATAATATTATGTACAAATGCATGACAAGGTTAAATTGGGTTCAGGCTGTGTTTCCTTGAGTGCTAGTGTAAAAGAGCATTAAAGACGTTTTCCCCTGAACATCCGTCTTGTGGTTCTGGCTCGCAGTCGCGGGCCGGTGCAGCTGGAGTGGCTGCAATGATCACTGCCTCTCCGCCGCCCGTGCTGCTCTACCCGTGGTCTCGTTCCAATGGCAGGGACAACTGAATGATGTGTCTCTGCTCCCGAGATGCTGTGATTTATAGACTGACCTTGTAATGGGAATGGATGTTGATTTCCACCAAATTTAGGCCGTAGCAACAGATGTGCAGTCCCTGCCAAGCTCCCTGCTCAGGGTGAGTAGATAGGGGATAGGCAAGCCACCTTGGGAGCTGTAGCCTAGGCTCAGAGGACTTTCTAGGAGGAATATGTCCCTGATATCACAAACCTGCTGCAGGAGGAGGTTATGGAGGGACTGCTGGTCCGCTGCGAGGCATCTTCTGTGTGCTTTTGAAACGGTGTTCTGTGGAGCCTGTATCAAGGCAATCCTAGCTGAAGGCCACGATGGGAATGCAGAAGGTGGCTCACACAGTAACGGAGATTGTCACAATCCTACCCAGAGGTGGATAATGGAGATGTGCCTGCCTATTCTATCTAGACGTCCCTGCGTAGCAGCTTTCTTCTTGCATGTTTTTTGTGTGGCTGTAAAGCTCAGTGCATTAGAAATCACCTGCCAAAACCTTTATTAAGGATGATCGTGAATTGCTGAAAAGTGAAGAAACTCAGGCTTGTTTCCCATGGCAACTTTAACGTGGCACTCTTGTGCATAAGTATTACAGTGGAATATTAATCTGCAATTACCTGTCTTCATGCAGCTTAGGCTTGGGTGTAGTTTTAAATACCTCGTTCTCAATTCAGCTTCTTACAGTGTTGTTTCTAGAGGAATGCCATTAAAAATGCACGTAACACAGTGACTTAAAGTCTTTTCTTTTTCCTAAAAGTAAGTTAAAAAAAAATATTTATCATCTCTTTGCCAATTATGGCTATTGTTATGCCATTCTTTTTATGTCAGAATGCTTTAAGTTCCTAGAGTGGCAGGAAATAGTTCATATAAAAGCTGTTTCAGATGGATTTTTCTGTTTGCGTTAATTTTTTGAACAATCTTTTGAAAAAACTTTTTGAGGCCTTGTAGCTAGTTCCTCTGAACAGTTAAAAATTTTGCAGAGAGCACATGAATATCCATAGCTCAACATCCTGCAAGGTGCATCTGAAATTAAAGAGATGCCGTTCTTTTATAATCATATTTTCTGTATGTCATGTGCTTCCTTGCAATTCTGTTAGACTGTTGTGAAATCTTATTTTGACCAATATGGAGGATAATGTCTTTATTTTAAAAGATGTAGAGAGAAGACCAGCATTTCGGAGAGGCTTCTGCAGAGTCTGAGACACCAGGTGTGGTGTAACCCTCAAAAGCTGCATTCTCCGTGGCAGTCGTTTTGCCTTGGAGACCTCCCTCATTCTCCCAGTAAGTGGGGACAACCTTGCTGTGACCCATATGAATCTGACAGGGTGGGTTATGGCTTCAGGCAACAGAATTAGCTGTATTTATTTAAAACCCGATGAGCTAGAGAACATGAACAGTTACTGAACCCAAATCTCCTGGAGAGCACAACCACGAGACCACCAGGCAAGACATCTGATGTATGAAAAAAAATTCAAAGCAATTTCTTATTTAAAGATATAAACCCAGCATTATTATAGCAACAAGCCTAAAATACCAAGGCACTCAGGTGGCCAATTGCTGCAGTCCTAACCTGACCCAACCTGCTTAGCTTTCGGCTGGTTATTGACAGGCCGATGAGATGACTACTCTAAAGCAATCAGTCATGTTGCCCTTTCCCTCGCAGCGTGTGGAGACCCCACATCAGTTATGCATCCCGGCGTGCAATTCCCCACCTGTGCTGTTTGAACGCTGTATCCTTAGCTGTGCAAACATTACACATCGTTTAAGTGACAAGTTGCAAAGTTAAGTAGACTTGTTGTTACAGCAGAAAGTAGTTGAGCGGCAGTCACCCTGAAAAGAAAAGATCCAGCTAGCTCAGGAATGTGCAAGTCTGCTGTATCGTGTTTAAAGGTTTGTTCGCCTCTCCGTAAAGCCGCTGATGAGGGTAACGTGTGCTGCTGGAAATATTCACACCACGTGCATTTCTGAAGTGAAGGAAATGGTTGCCACAGGTTTGTACATTCGCTGCGCTTGTCCTGCCGTGTGTATGGCCCTGTACGGTCGCTGATGATCAGTGTGTGCCTGCTGCTCTTTTGCAGCCTCTGAGGCAGGGGGTGTATTTTGCATCCCTCCCAGAACAATGTTTTAAAAACAGGCAGTATTATTCCACGGTGTGGCATCTATGTAGCACTGCACAGGGACGCCACTTTTCAGGCTGCTGTGGTTCCTGGGGAATGGTCTTTGCTGCGTTAAGGTGGTCTTTTCTTAGTTTTGAACAAAAACTTCCTGATAAAGAGAAAGCGCAGCTCAGCTCTTTTGGTGAGAAGGGCACAGGACATGCCTAAGCCTTGTGCTTTTCTTCCCCTTTGTGCCAAGCTGGCTGTGCAACCGTCCCTGTGTTGTCTTTGTTGGTCTGTGCACTTGTTAGCTGGCAAAATAGCTCTTCGTTATGTTATTTAGTTCCTCTCTGCCAGGCAGAAATGCGCTGTCACAAGCAGCTAGTTGTGATGTCTGTAAAACCCTGGGTGTTCATTTACATGCACTAGCGTGCCCTTTCTACCCATCCCAGATGTTTTAGTGTTGCTGGGAACATTGATCATTTGTGCTGCTCAATATCAGGTGAAGAGGTTGAGTCTTGAAATGATTTGATAATTCTGCAACAAGGACTGCACAGGTTGCCTGCGGTAGAAAGGAGTGGACGTGAAAAAGAATATAGTTTAGTTGTCATCTTACAATGGAAAGGTAGTATTTGGAAATGTGTGTGTGCTGTTTTTAATGTGGTTTGAGTACTAAACTTCCCCCAAACTGTCAAGCTTGAATTGTTATTGGCTGTGTCGGTGGAGATTTTCTGGGTGGTTAAATATATGTCAGTAGTGCTTGAAGAAAGAAGTTGAGGTGTTGATGTCTGTTGGTCTATATTTCTCATCCCAAGTGTGGAAAGAGGAGGGAGGTTGTGCCTTACTCTTGATGTCTGGGTGCTGCTGGAAAGATCAAAATAGCTTTGTGGGTTTTGGCAGGTAAGATGATGCTGATGGTGAGAGGCAGGAACTAGCCTGGGAGCAAATCACTACCAACAGTTTTGTTCAGGATGGCAGGACAAGGGTTGTGAGCCACCTGTCAAGATTTCAGGTACAATGGCAGGTAGGAAAGAAGCCCCAAAGATCACAGTGATAAATTTAGGGGGGAAATGTCATTTGCAAGACATGTGGATCCTCCTTTTCTTGGCCCTGTAAGAAGGGACCTCAGCTGAGGAGGTGTTTCACTTTGGATTCCATACTGCAAAAAAAAATTGAGACTATTTCAAGAGGGTGCAGAAGAGAAACAGTGAGTGTGACCAGGGGTCTGCAAAATACAACTGTGAGTGCAGGCTGGATGGCATTGGGGTTGCGTTTAGTGCAGTGACAAGAGGGGTATATAAGATGAGGTATTCTGTTGCAAAAATGAGAAAGGCAATGTTCTGGCCTGCATCTGCTGTGGGTAGGAAGAGTGCTCATGAATTTAAACTACAGCAAGGGAAATTCTGATTAGACATTAGGAAAAACTTTCCAATGATAAGACTAATGAAACAGGAGGGTAGAGTGCCTGGGGAGCGTGTGAGTCTCTCTTATTGGAGTCTGTAAAAACAGCCTAGACAAAGTCAGAAATTATTTAGGGGGAGGTGATGCTGCCCTCAGGCAGGTGCATGGACTAGATGTCTCTCTTAAAGCTCAAGCTCCTGGAGGCATGTGATTAGATGGGAATTTCAGCTTCTATTAAAGAAAGAGAAATGGTCCCTCACCCTCACAGTTGTAAGGAAGCACCTGGAAATAAGAGCCAGGTTTGATGCCAGTGCAGAACCCAAAATGCAACACAAAATTGATCTTTGAGGAAATCCAGCCTTTGACATTAGGCTTCAGTGCCTGAGTGTTGGGGGTCAGCAGTGAGGTTCATGTAAGAGCAGGGGGAGGAAGAAACCTTGGATGTTCAATGGTTGGGCAGCAGAATTTGTCTTTACATCATCTTATCCCAGTGTTTTGTGATCTTTCCATATTCCTGCCAGTTTTCTTGTGTTTTTGTTTTGATGTGTATTTCCCTTCATGCTTTTCCAGGATATAACAGTTGTTTAAATGTATTAAATTGTTGGGTATATGCATATGTGTACTTCAAGCTAGGTAGTGCTGGAAAAAGAAATTTGGGGGTCAGTGGCTTCCCTGAAGACCTTTTGATGGGGTTAATCAGTACACAGAGTAACTTACCTAGGACAGAAGCACTGAGAGACTCCTCACCATGTGTGCAGGTGGACATCCTTTGGAAAGTCGGCATAGCCCTGATTCAGCAGAAGTCCTGCTGTCCCCCACTGCAGAGGTGTTGCCTTTATGGTACTTGTTTTGGTTAGTTTAATAAAAATTTAGAAGTGGGGAAAAGACCTATGAGGTCATCTTCGTTACTGCCCCTGAGGGCCAGTGCAAGGCTGCTCACTTGGAAACAGCTTTAGTTAAAATAATAATTAAGGCAGAGAATGGAAACTGGGGAGGCAGATCTGTTAGGCTAGTGCTGTCCTTACTATGTCCCTTTTCGATTTTAATTGCCTTGGAAAAAAAGGAAAATCACAAGGCTTTAAAAGCTCTGATTCTTCCTGCTCTTCAACCCCCGCCCCCTCCCCGATCTTGGAGGCATCAACTCTCATCTGTCAAAGTGTAAATCAGCAATTAAAACACAAACAGCGAAATGCCAAAGATGACCCGAAGCACAAAGCAACTGACAAACAAGTCCGGACAAATCGGTGGATAATTTATAAGCATTGCCCTAAAATCTAATTATTTGGCAATTCGAATTTGCAGCCGGCCAGGGCTGTGCAATAAATTTAACCCGCCATAAATTATTTAGGAGCAGCCCGTGGTGTAAATCAAAAACACGAGTGTTTGTTTAAGAAATAAGCTCCTTGTGCATAAAATGACTTTTTTTCTTTAAAGAGGGGGGAAAAAAGCATCCCTGAACAAAATGAGCTGGTGCTGTGTCCCTCCACAGAGACTCCCTTGCCTCTTCTGCTCTTACCTTTTTTGAAGGTGTAAAGGGGTCTTTTGGTAGGAAGTTTTATGCTTTTCCTTATCGGAAAAAATCCCTTTCTCTCAACGGCCTCTGCTTGTTTTTATTGCATTTTGAACAGTCAGCTCTGATTTTTATGGGCATCTTTTATTCTTGTGTTTATTAAACTTCTTCACATGGGGGTGGGAGTAAGGGATAAATTATTCTCTGGTAGTTGTTGAACTGAATAGGCCACACGGTCTTACTCAAATATTTAACTCGGTGTCCTGAAGCGTGCCCTGTCCACTCGGTATGTAGGCTTCTGGATTAAAAGGTTGTGAGAGCTGGGAAATTCTTGCTGGGCACTGTATTCTTTTCCTCTAATGATGTTAGTGCTCCCCAGATCCAAAAGAATAAGCGAAAAGATTCCTCTGTGGGAATTAGTGTAACTTCAGGTGCTTTCTTCTCTGAACTCCAGAGATCTGTCCGTTACGGGAAATTATTTAGCGAGTATAGTTGTGTGCTTGTTCATTTCTTTTATTAGCAGGAAGATCAAGACAGCTGAATTTGTGCATCCCTGCTCCGGTGTTAAGGGGAGGGGAGTTTCATTTAGGACGGTTGGGTAAGGAGAGGCTGCGTTTATAGCAGTGCTTTCACATGCCCTTATGAATTTTTCAAATCCCTCTTAAATGAAGTCCCTAGTCATTCCACAGTTACCCTGAAGCCTGCTGCTGCTCAGCCCACTGGCCTGGGACAGCCAGGTTGCATGGGAGGCTTCCGCCTGGAACCTCTTTTTTGGGAATTTTTTTTTTTTTTTTTTAAAGGCAAAAATTGCAAGCAAGCTGTCACATAGATTTGCTTGAAGTACCATGAAATCATAAATGCAAGATCGTTGTAAAGAGAATGGACCTGGTAATGGATATGTATAAGCCTCCGGCTCTGTAGGTTCCTATTGTTACAGTGTTGGGGGGCGCAGCTGAGGGGAGGGACAGGGTGCCGATGTCTTTTTCTTTAAGCGTGTTAATATTGATTTTAGAAGCTCTGTGTTCCAACAATATAAATGCAAATGCCTGTAATTGGGAGCCGCGTGCAGAATTTCTCAACAGAAAACATGTTCAACTTTTCATGACAATGAAAGGAAAATAAAAAGCTGCTTATTTATTGCTGGTGGTTTGAATCCTGGATTTCCTTTCAAGTTACTTTGCAGTGCTAAATAAAATACCTAATTGCAGCGCTCGCAAAATTCAAATGGGTACATTTGTTCTTCTGGTAGCTTGCGGCTATTTGCAGCCTCTGGACACCCTCAGCATTATTTCAGCACATCCATAACTTCTTGTTGTGCTATAAGGAAAAGCTGTGGGGGACAAAAAAAAAAGACTTAGAAGCCCCAAATACTGCTGGCACAAATCACTGCCAAAGTTGGAACGCGTAGTCAGTGTTGAAGGTGGAAATGGGTGAGGATCTCAAGGTAATGCTTATGGATGATCAGACTGATAAAAGAAAGGAAGTGTCAGTGAACCTCTCCTTTTAATTCCCTTGTGCCGCTCTCCTCCACCTTTCCCACCTGGGAAGAAGCAGTGAAGGTTCTTGATGGTGGAGATGGAGCTGAGCGTGTTGAGCTCACCGGGCTGCTGTGAAACGTGAGAGAGGGCCCGGCTGCCTTCCTTCATCACGGTCTGTTGGGGGGTTGTGTGTGTGTGTGTGTGTGTGTGTGTGTGTGTGTGTGTGTGTAAGTGCTCACCATTTCATAATAATTACTAATGAAATTCTAGATCTGTAATAACATTTTGGATATCTAAAACAAACCATATGCTTGTAAAAAAAAAAAGGGGGGGAGAGGAAAAAAAAGTGGAAACAGATCAACTTTAAGCCATAAATTCCTGGTAATAGAGGCCTCTTTTTTTTTTTTTTTCTTTTCCCCCCTTTCTGTTTATGTTTGATAGATATTTTTGTTTCTGCAGGAATGTCAACTCTTAATTTCATGATGTATCATGGGCTTAAGAAAATTGAATTTAATAAAGGCAAAAGATGAATGGCACCTTTAAAGGTCCCAACACTTGTCTTTATTAGCAGGACAAACTGCAGGGTCTCCAAACACTGCTTCTCTCCAAATGAAAGTTTAAATGAAAAGTACAGCAGTGTCACAGGTTAAATTTCATTGCAGGACTGGCTAACGTCGTTAGTGAGGAGTGGGGCTGATTTCATGGGGCTGGTATCTGTTGCCTTAGATACCAGTGGAGCAAACACTGCCAGAGACTGGAAAAATCTCCGCTATAGGAAGCGTGCAGATAAACAGCCTTTTGGGAAAGATCCTTTACCACTGGCTTCAAAAACTGACCAAATAAGCCCGAAAGAGCGGCTGCGCTTTCTCCCAAGATGCTCAAGTCCCTCCTGGGGTTCCACCCCCGCTCCTGGCCGCACGCTTCCCACAGACCTGCAGTAATTCTGGATGTTGTTAAATTTTCCACATTTTTTTAGTACAGCTTTTTATTTCTTCTGTCTGTCTTAATCCGACCCTCCTGGAAGTGCTTTTTGCCTTTGGTTCTGGAAGGCAAGCGACGCCTTTGTGTATCAGATCAGCGGCAGGGCTGTCTTTCAGTCTCGCTTTGCATCCAGCCACTTGATGGCCCCTGAGGATGTTTCTGGTCCCTTAGGACCGATCTCGGCATTGCAACGCAGCCCTGCTGTGAAATCCAGCTGGTGCATGTCCCTCTCCAGGAGGGGGAACACTCGTCTTACCCTGCCGTGGGCTTGCCCGCTTCCGTGGTCACCCCCTGGGTGGGATGCAGTCCTAAGGGGCAACGAGCCGCCCCAGCCGGGTTTGAAGGATGGGGTGGTGTTATCCTGGGCTTAAGCTTGGCTCTTTTATGACGTCCTGTCCATTGGCTTCAAACTTTGCGGTCTGTTTTCCTTCCGAACAGAAATTTGCTGCTTTCAGAGCCTATCTGTGGTAGCTCTTTTGAAAGGAGGATCAACTGTGTCCAGTGTTTCTTACTCAGATTGAGTTTCTCGTGTTTCCATGGGTCCTCCTGGGTGGCTGAAGCTGGTGAGTTTGGCTGTACCACAACAGGCAATCTGGGCGATGCTCAGGTGTTTTGCCTCTGTGTCTTCCTCCCCTTCCAGCCCACGGGTTGAGTTTTGTCTCTTTCGTGGGGAAACTTGGTGACTCCCGGTGGGATGGTACGGCCATGGGGAAGGATGTGCCCAACCCTCTGCTCTGCCTTAGCCGGCACAGCACACGCAGAGTGTGGCACAGCCGACTGTGGGGATGTGGTTAAGACCTGCATCCTCTGCAGCTTGACTGCTCGGTGTCTACACCTGGGCACTTCAGCACTGTTAACACTTTATTTTAATTTTTTTTTTTCTAACTTTCCATCTCAGCGGCACGTGCTCCCCACGTGCCCTGGTCTGGGCTGCGTGCCTGCTGCTCCAGGGCGCTGCTCTGCTGTGGCCACAGGCTCTGTCTACTATGGAAATTGGGTGTTTCTCGTGTCTATTTAAGAATTTGTTCTTTCCATTTACCCACCCAGCTACTTGCCCTCCCTCTGCCTGCTGGGGTGGTGATGTCATCAGCTCATATGTATGACCTCACGATAATTTCCGCCTGCAGGTCATAAGGGTTGCAGCCAGGGTCCAAAAACTGTGTTAGTTCCTCTGCAGCGGCTGCATTTTCCACATGCTAATTTTACTCACAGGAGTTGGATTTTTTTTTTTTTTTATTTTTTTATTATTTCTTATTTGTCTCTTCCAGATGTTTTCAGGCAGTTTTTTTTTGTTGTTAAACTAATTCCATTCATGTTTTAAAAATTTATGAAAGCGCTAATAAAAATGTCAAAGTGGTAAAAATGTTAGCTTTTGCTCTGCTTTGATTAAATTTTGCAAACTGTTTTTGAATATTAAAAAGCAATATTTTTTTTATTCTCTCTCCCTCTCTCTGTTTCTCTCCAGAAGTGATTTGAGAGGCTTGTTGCATGGATATCACTCAGCAGGCTCATTTGCACTCGAGAACCTTGGTGCCATGCATCTCTATTAAATAACATAGACAAATTATTCTTTAAAGACACCAAACAAATTGTCACTTCTCCTCTTACATTAAACTGGAAGGAGGAAAGGGAGTGGAGAAGGAGGGGGGTGAACACAAAGGATTTTATCGCTTTTATTCAGTGGTTGGCTTTTTTAATTTCATATATATTTTTTAATAATTGAGAAATCCATCGCAACTGGATTTGTTTAAACTTTTTATTAACAGGTCCATGTAAATTTTTGATTGCTGATTATTCAAATAACTGAACATTCTTCTGATGAAGGAATGTTTTTATTTCCCTATCAGCATAAATTGGCTACAAAGAGCAAAATGAAGCAGGGCTTGCTACTGTGCTCTATCCCATAGGGATGGAGCCGGGGGCGGGGGGTGCTTCCAGCTCCTCTCCTTACTCTGCTGGAGGACAGCAGTGCTCCTCAGCCGCTCCTGGGAAGGAGGTGCCTCATGCAGTAGCTCCTGTTGTCTGTCCTCCAAAAGGATGGCAAGGTGGAGAGGACGGGACTGGTCTTGGGGAGGGTGCAGCCCCTGGGAGGTCCTTGCTAAACAGATGTGAGCCCATTGCAGGTATACCTCCATGTTCCCTGGGTAGTGCGTGCGAGTGGTGCTAGACCATCTTCCTTAGGTTCAGCTCAGGCAGTGATGTGTGCAGTTGCAGCACTGAGCACAGAGACCTCCTTGCTGCCCGTCCCAGCTGCGATGAGCATTGGCACCGTCATCTGTGCTCACGGCGTTGGATGTACTCCGTGCTTCGGCACCACTTTCCGCTTGTATTGCAGAGCTTTGTATTAGGCTTGGTTTTGTTTGGGACTGTCAGGCCCCTCTTTTTACAGCCAGCTTGCTACGTGGGATCATTTCCAGCTTCATTTCTGTTTGTTTTAAATGAACAGCTGCTTTTCTTTTTGCCCTCTTCAGGAAATCATCGAATTCCCTATCCTGAAGCTGAATGGCAGGACGATGGAGATCGAATCCACCTTTCACATGTATGTTCAGCCTGTGGTGCATCCCCAGCTTACGCCCTTCTGTACAGAGGTAAAGTGCAAAGGTTCCCTGGTGCTCCAAGAGTCTCCCTGGGAAGCAGGTTTCCATTGCACCAGGGGTTGGGATTGCAGCTTCACAGTGCGGCTGCAAGGCAGCGTGTCATGCCAGCCTCGAGTTAAGGATAAGGGGAATCATTTTTTGTCATTGCAGTAGCATGTAAATGCCTCAGTTCGGATTCATAAGTAACTCTAGCTATGATCTGCTAACTACAATAGTTGTATTTACGACTAACTAACGTCTCACTTGGTGACCACAAAATAAAAAGCACTCGTGTTAGCTGATGCTCAAAATCCTGTAGCCTCTCTGTGAGCTCTTCATGATTTTGCCGTGCTGCTCTTTGGTGGGGAAGGTCAAAGAGAGCATGGTCTGAGGGAATAAAGTGTTGTACGGCTGCATGGTTCAGAGGCTCTAAATGACTCTCCTGTGGGCCTGCCTGTTGGGGTTTGATGAGTCCTTCCGAGTGGTAGGATAACCCATGGCTGTATTTTTAAGACTTGCTTTTTGATGTCGTGCTTGTGGCGCACTTGAAATGATTGCTGGAGAAGTGGCCTCTTGTTACTTGGTTACTCTCATTGCCGAGGACAGCTGCTCTTGAGCTGCGGCCACCTTTCCCCAGATACAGACAAGAGGATGAAGGTGGTAAATGCAGTCCCTGAGGGTTCAAAGGAATAGGGGGGGAGGGGTTGTTTTTTTGGTTTTTTGTTTTGGTTTTTTTTCATTTAACACAAAAAGTTAACTGTTTCTGCAAGTACGTTCTTCCTCCCTGTTGTAACCATCAAAACAAAGTTTAAGTTCCTTTTGCTTTGGGCTTTTTTTCCTGTCACTCCACTGGTTCCATGTTGTCCAGCTCAGCGACTACAGTACTGACTGTGGGAACCAGGGTATCCAAGCTCTTCGTTCTGTCCCTGTCTCATCTGGGATCATCGACACCGTGGCATGTTTTCCCCGACCTCCATGGCTGCAGGTTTAAGCCCTTGAAGTGCTTGTCCCGCCTGTACTAACTTGATGGAAAAATGACTCCTCTGTGTTAGGTGAAGTCCCCTCCAGGACCAACCAGCGCCTTCCATATTTCCACATTGTAAAAACAAATACTTTTTTTTATTCTCTTGTAACTAAAAACCATCTGAAGGTATTTTATTTAAGCTTAAAAAAAAAAAAAAAAGAAAAAAAGACTAAGCACAGAAAACATTATTCCCAGGAGAGGGGCTTTCAGAAAGCTATAAATGTGTGAAAACAGAAGGTTATAATGGAAACGATTTTGCAACCTTAATGCTAGAAGGCTGGACAACTACTTTGGCTGTCCTTATCCCCATGAGACTTGCTGGACATATGCTTGTACAAATGTGATAAATCTCACAGCTTGCACCAGATCTTTGCTAAAGCAACGTCATCTTCCAGAGTAGAGCCCAAATTGTCAGTTTTGCATGTCATCTAAATTCTAGAGAGAAGTCGTCTCACTCATTAACTCCCACCAAAATTCCTTTTTCTGGAAATTCCTCTGTTGCGTCCTTCCCCCCGCTGCTAAAGGTTGCAGCTCTGTTCTTGCACAAGAGTCTACGTGACTTGCTTGGTGTGACTGTCCGAGCTGAACGGAGCCTCCAGCCTGCTGCAGCCTGAGGACATTGAGAGGTTCTCTGGATGCCAAGCTTGTGGCCAAGACATTCAACCCAGAATGGACTGAATGGGACCAGTGGTGCTGGTTTCTCCATCTTCCCTTGCTCACAGGAGCCTGGAGCAGCTGTTGCTGTCTCTGCAGGTTTGTCTCCCCTGCATGGAGCCCTTGAGCAAGTGAAGCTGTGTGTGTGTGCTGCCTGTGCGTTTGCAGGAGTCCCCAGGATGGGCATGAGTGTCCCAGCTGCGGCGTTGTGCTGCAGCCTCTGCTGCTGACCTCGGTCTGGTGTCTTGTGTCCTGAGTTGGGAGCTGGTTTTAACCCTAGCCTGGAAGCCACCAGCTCCTGGTCAACCCCCCACTGCGCCTGTGCTGCTCGGTTCACAGCATGGCCCCTGTCCCTCCTGGCTTGGCAGTCCCCCTGCCTGTTGCAGGGGCTGCCATGAGGTCCAGGGGGTGGGATTGTGCTGGAGGGGTAACTGGGCTTGTCCCTGGGCCCCATATCTGAGGCTGACTTTGAAACCCTGCCTTAAGAGCCACAGGTGAGCTGGTCGTAGTGAGGACCTTACTAAACAACTGCAAAAATGTCCTTTCATATTTGCAGCCACTCCATATTTGGAGTCTGTAGTGGCTACGTAGAGACCTGTGGGGTCAGTGGCTCCTGCTAGGCAGGGGCAGGGGTCAGCCCTGTGCTGCAAGTGTAGGTTCCCCTGAGACCCCCGGGGACACAGCTGGGACGTGCTGTGTGTCCAGCTCCTGCAAAGCTGCTGCCCGCACAGCTCCAACGCTTGCCATTGACTTTCAGCTGGTTTATGTTTTCTGAAAAATACCCATTTTGCTAAATGCCAGTAAAGGGCTTTGTCTAGGCACCTCTACTTACAAAGGGTGAGATTTATTGGCCTCTTTGTCTACAAAGAAAGACCAGGCCTGATTATCAGATTGTACACCAGAGACAAGTGCTTAGGTAATCAGCAAACTGTCTTGGAGTAGAAATACGATGGTTTCCCAGATAAACTCTGTAGGAAAAGCAGTGGTGTTGACATTACACGGGAGCCTGTCTGCTGTGCTGCTGCTTTTCCCTCTCCACTCCACTTGCTGCCTTTGCCAGGAAGCAATAGGACTGCTTGGTATAGACCGTGTGGGAGGATTACTGGGGTTGCTCGATGTTAATCCTTGGGTCTGGAGTACCTCTCACATCCCTCTTCTTCAAGAAGGAAGACAGCACAGCATGGGAAGGGTGCCTGCAAGGGTGGAGGGCTTGTGGTCAACCTCAAGGCATCCCTTTGCATAGCTTTTGGTGTGTCTGTGCTCTCCCCTGGCTACAGGAGGTTCTTCTGACTCCCCACACCAATGGCTAGAAGCATGTCTTCCAGTGCTGGCTCACTCTGTAGCCCTCCTCTGGACCCCTTTCTCTTGACCTGCCTCTGTAAAACAACAGGTCACAAGGCTTCGTGATGATGAGGGGTGTGCTGAACGTTTAGACAGAGAACGCGGAAAGTGCTTGGAAGTAGTTAAAAGCTGTTGTCAGGTTCATAAAGCTCATCATGCCCTTTTGGAAGATGCAAGTGGTTTGTCTGATGCCCAAGACAGTTCATGCCAGGAGCTTAAGTGAAAGGTTTCCTCTACACAAAAGGTGCTTGTACAGGTTTTTTCATGGTACTTTGCTCTCTTTTTATGATTAATTTTTATTGATTTTTTTTTTTTCCCTGAAGGAACAGACAATAAAAGTACAAAAAAATAAATGTCTTATAGCTTGTTTATGTTCCCAAGTACCATGTGCTTCTTGGGATCGCCAGTGAAACTTTACAATTGTGCAGTTTTATGTCTTTATACTTTATCAAAGCTGCAAGACCAGATAATGCTGCAGAAACCCAATGCACTAGGCTGGGTGTTACAGATGGACATAACTGATAAGAAAGGATCAGAAGGGGTGAGAGAGTAGAAATCTGGTCCCTTTTGAGCACTCTCTGACCTGTATTGAAATGTACCCATGGAGCAGGTATATCCCTTTGTATTTGTGAGTGCGATTTCTGCAGCATGAATCTTGTGTCCGTGTGTGCTTGGCGATGTGTTCTTCTGTGGATAAGTTGGTACTTTGCTTGGCCTGGCAAGGAAGGAGGGAAGGAGTCTTGGGCAAGATCAAGCAGTGACTCTTTGGTGGGACCTCTGTGTCCACCCTCCTGTCCCTCCCTCCTCCTGATGGGAAATGTCTGGATGTGGCCATTTCACCCTGTCCTCCCATGGCCATCGGGGTGCGGCGCTGAAGAGATGCAGTCCTGAAGGTGCCTGGAGGGGTAGAAGCCATTTACATCAGTGCTGGCCGTGATACTGAAAGGTTGCCTGTCATCCTTAGTACAGGAAAGATACGGACCTGTTGGAGCAGGTCCAGAGGAGGGCCACAAAAATGATCAGAGGGATGGAACACCTCTCCTGTGAAGGCAGGCTGAGAGTTGGGGTTGTTCAGCCTGGAGAAGAGAAGGCTCCAGGGAGACCTTACTGCAGCGTTTCAGTACTTAAAGGGGGCTTATAAGAAAGATGGGGACAGACTTTATAGTAGGGCCTGTTGTGACAGGACAAGGGATAATGGTTTTAAACTGAAAGAGGGTAGATTCAGACTAAATATAAGGAAGAAATTTTTTGTGACGAATGTAGTGAAACACTGGAACAGGTTGCCTGCAGAGGTGGTAGATGCCCCATCCCTGGGAACATTCAGGGTCAGGTTGGACAGAGCTCTGAGCAACTTGATCTAGTTGAAGATGTCCCTGCTCATTGCAGGGGGGGTTGGACTGGATGACCTTTAAAGGTCCCTTCCAACACAAGCTATTCTATGATCCTTTCCCAAAAGCTCATCTCCAGACACTTCCAGAGGTTTGATCTGAGCTGCCCTCTGAGAGGTAGAGCCAACATTTTGCAGTAGGTGAGCTGTCCACCTCTGCCAGGCAAATGCATGGAGAGAAAGATGGCAAGAAAAGCAAAAAAAACAAGCCAGTGAGCTTTAAAAACTGCTCTGAAAAGCCATGCGTTAATCTCTCAAATCTGTTTGTCTCTCAGAGCATGGGAAGTCTGTAGGTAGCAGCTGTTACCCAACTAAAATACAGATTAATATAAAAACAGTTTCTGGAATATAAAAGAGTGTTTGTGTCCCTCCACTTCCTTAAAATTCCACCTCATAATGGCTTGATGAACTTGAGAAACCCACCTAGAGGAACTCTGCATTCTTAAAATTAAAATACTTCCCCTAAAAGGTATATATTACCATTCCATGGAAGTCACTATGAGAAAATAATCTTTCTACTTACAGCTTATTCAGTGAGTCAGGTATTTGGTATTCATTAAATGTAATTACAGTTTAATTGGAGTTTAATCTCTCTTCTTTTTTTTTTCTTTTTTTTTTTTCCCCTTCCTCTGAGTTCAGTGCTGTAAGCCAGCAGCCAAAGAAACAGAGAGGTAGAAACCATTGAGCTTCTTTCAGTTGCCACACATTTAATAAAGCAGAGCCCTGTGGTTTGTGAGAGGGCTTATGTTTTACAAGTAGGCTGAGCTGGTCTGCGCAGAAGAGTTACTCCTGGGTGGTGGTGGGGCTGTCAGCATGTCTTGACTGGACGCTGTGGCTTCTGGAGGCTTGGATGTGTGTGCAGGCAGCAGGGCATGCTCCTAGGCTGTGTTTGACCTTTACTTTATGAAAACGTGCGAGATGTGTAGCTTCAGGAAAGTGCCACATGAAGTGAAATCCTGTAGTGTGCACTTGTTTTAATAATGATTTTTTTAATTACTTGGGTGCATTGATGGCAAGCTACTGACCTCCGATATTCAATATGTTAAAAGACAGTTTTGTCAGTTGGAAGACAGACAGAAAAATTATCTATTTTCCATGTGCCTCAAGCTATCCTGGGCAGACACAGGCAGAGGCCCATGAGACTGCATCTTTTTATGCGTGTGTCTAGCTTTAAACAGCCAAGCGGTCCGGGTACAGTCAGTAGGACTATCTGTTGGCAGGACCTGCTCCTAAGGAACCTCCTGAAAAACAGAGTAGACTAGGGTGCTGGAAGAAAGTGGTTTTCTTCAGATTTTGTTCAGTTGTTTTAAATACAATTTTGAAATGCAGAGAGGTGCTGTGATGGACTATGGGAAAGCGTGCATGCTGGCTGCCCAGCACAGAGGAGGTTGACTGTGTCCACTCTGGGTCTCACTTACCAATAGTGGTCTATTCTGTTAATCTAACACCGTGCAACTTTGGTGTCACCGCAATAGCAGGGGGATGACCAGAGACCCCGGTAGTTACTGCTGCCTGTGTAAGTCAAGGCAACATCAAAACTGGTAAAATGCATTTTGAAAAAGGGCAGCGTTTTGGGCTTCGTGCCAGTACATGAAGCGGAGGGCACCACTGCTCCCCAGGTAGATCCTGCCCTGCTGAGAGTTTGCTGTTTTGTGGTGTCGGTAGGAGCCTGCCTACATTTCTGTTTGGGATGAAGCTGTGCCCTTGCCCATGGCTGGGGAGCTGCCAGGGTCACTCTGCTGTGGATGGCTTCTCAGCAATGTCCATGTGGGTCACGGGAGCATGTTTTGGTTGCAGCGAGATGGACAGGAGAGGAGACCTCTCTAATGATCTTTTGAGTGCTGCTCTGATGCCTGCTTTCTGTTTGTCTCTCGTTTCAGCTGACTGGGATTATTCAAGGCATGGTGGATGGGCAGCCAAGCCTCCAGCAAGTGCTTGAGGTAAGCAGAGTAACCTTTAGTTCCCGAACTCTGACCTCTGGTCCTGTCGTCCCCTCTTCATCTCTTCCCTGCACCCTCCCCTTGCTGAGAATCGAACCGCGTAATTTGACTATGATTACAGCTTCATTAGAATAACATTTGCTGTCACATTGGTGACATGCTGCTGAGAGTATTGAACCATTGATCTGTCATCTCCAGCTGTTCATGTCAAGGGTGCTGACAAGATATCCAAACTCCTGCCAGTAGATAGGAGAAGAGGCGATTCTTGCTTGAGCCAGTTTTAAAGCACCAAGACATTGCTTGAGACCACTGCTCCGGGAGCTTCTGCCTTCATTTTCTTTCCCCTCCCTTAGCACTTTATTAAATTAATTTTTTCTACCTATTTAAATGCTCAATAATACATGTAGTATAGAAAGAAAATGCCTCTAAATCTAATCTGGAGGATGTGCGAATGCAGATATAGCCCTAATAATGCCATCTGCTTAATGTTGAATTCCTACAGCATTTAGGGCTTAATTAGCTTGGAAGTATTTCTCCATCAATAGCTTTTGTTGGTAGTCAAATAGTGAAGGAAACCTCCTCAAGCAGAGCCCGCTTGGGCTGCAGGTTGGTGTTCGATGCATTGTTTCTGTCAGGATTTCCACTGCTGTGTTACCTAATTGTTCCTAATCAGAATAATTGCAACAATTGCTTATCTGAGGAAATCAAATTAAAGACTTTAAAATCCTCCATGGAGACAGCACTTCATGGGGCTCACATCAGGGAGTGTAGAAAGGTTACCACTGCTGTCCCTCGCTCCGGGGAGCCTCGTGCAGGGCAAGCTGGAAGATCCTGGCAGCCCAGGGGAGGCAGAAGTGTGGCTGAGAGGCTGGATGCTGCTTTGAGGGCAGCTTTACTCCAGAGGGCTGTTGTACAATAACTCGCAGAAAGAAGCGCCATCCTCTGCCGGAAAGGCTGCGGCAGTGACACGAGGCTGAAGACAGTGCTCTGTGAAGGTGATGTCTTGCATCCATGCAAACCCAACGCTCCCCAGTGCTCTCCAGAGAGCACGTAGCAGCAGTGCATGTCCGTAAGCGTACGAATGCCTGTGCCTGCTTCCCCAGGAGGGAGAGCCCTCTTTGCCTGGATGGGTGAATGTACATCGCTGCTGGACTGTTATAGAAAATGGTTCATTCTGTTTCTATGGGAGCTTCTTATGAGTGTGGAAACATTTCTGTAGATTTTTTTTTTTTTTTTTGTGTGACTGAAAAGGTGTTCATACAGCCGCATGTTTCTAGGTTAAAATGAGATTCAGGTCAGGCAGCTTCTGGGGCGTGCTAGTTTATTCAGGAGCAGAAGGTGTCGAGCAAGGGAAAAGAGGAGGGATTTCTCTTGCTGAAGCACTGGAAATGCTGCTAGTGAGACTGCATAATAGTAGCGGATTGCCTGTCACCTGCCACTGGAAGATTTTGGGCATGACATTTGCTAGTTCTAGCTGGAGTAAGTGTCTATGCCGCCGTTTTAGTCTAGGTTAATCCCTGAGGTGGACGTGCATCCTCCAGATTAACGTGGCCCGTTCTGAAGTGGATCCAGAACATCTGTCCCTGTGGGAAGTTGGTCAGGAGTAGTGGATTCACTTTAAATCCACAGTGTACCCTGCACAAGCACCACCTCAGAACTGTAAGGAGGAAGGAGAGACCCAGCCTGGAGAGGAAGGGGACGCGTAGCTTTGTTTCTTACTGCCGCACAGTGCCTGTGTGTGCCCAGCTTTTCCATTTCTCCCCCTCTCCCATATCCCCTTGGAGGCGTATGAATTGGAGTATGTGAGAAGTGCTGTAGGTGAGGGGTAGTATCCCAGGACGCCCGTGTTTTCTTCTCACTGGAGGGGACACAAGTTATGCTCACTATGAGCCCATTTGGTACAGGGAGAGGAAAAGTGGAGGAGGAATGCCAGGTAACAGTGCAGTTGTATCGTCCCGTTAACGCTGCACAACTTCCATCCCTCCACAAGCAGAGCTGCTGCGGTGTCTGATAAGATCGTCTCTGCTCTGGTTGCCTGATGTCTCCTATCAGAAATCTTCAAAGGTCCAAACGTGCTGTTGTTGAGATGGCAAGCAAAGAGAGAAGAGAGAGAGGGAGAGGGTGGATAAGATCACAATTTTCTTCTCTCTTGATTGCAAGCAGCTTATCTGAGTTTAACTGTTGTGGCTCGGCCTGTCTCTGCAAAACTCATCCCCTTTTCTTGCCTTCCTTTCAGAGGGTTGACGAGTGGATGGCGAAGGAAGGCCTCTTAGATCCCAGCGTCAAGTCGATTTTTGTGACCTGTGGAGACTGGGATTTGAAAGTGATGTGAGTATGGAAGGGGAGGGAGATTTTTCTGGGCTTCATTGCTCCATGCTTGCCTGTAGCGCGTATGTCTTTGTCCTTACAAGCCTCCAACTGTCCCTAGTCTTTGTTTCTTAGGGAAATTGCTGTTTGCCATGCGTAATTGGGAGTGGAGGCTTGTTTAAGAAGACAGATGGATGCTGGGCATAGTGGAAGATCACTGTGTAGGATATTCCCTATAGCAAATGAATCCTTTCAGAACCCCAAGAAAGGAAGGTTTAAACTGGAGCTTTGTGATGTTTTCCCTTTTATCCAATATACTTTCCAAAGGGATGGATATTTCTGAGCGCATACATGGAACTCTGTTTCTGTACACCCAAATCGAGCAATGGTCCTTACCTGACTTCCATGTGCAAGGCTTTCTCTCTGTCATCTTGGTACAGTAACTGGATGTGAATCACAGAGTAGTCTTTGGAAAGAGAGTACAAGCCAAGTCTGGTATGCTTCATCAGTGTTCTTATCATTAAGGTCATCTTACAGTCACCCAACTGATGATCTGGAGAGTACCAGGTGGGGACCTGCACTGGGATCTGCAAGTGTCAGTGTATGTGTGTGTTTTGTTATGAAAATAGCTAGACTACCAACCTAAAAATGTTATTCAAAAAAACTGAGTTAAATGTCTAAGAATTAGATTAGTGTAATCTGTAAGGTATTTGCAGATCAGTGTCATATTCTGCTGAATTCACTTCGATTCCTATAATCTCGCTTCAGCTTTTCATTTCCTCAGAGTGCTGGATAAAGACTCCTGTTGTTATCACACTGGTAAAGCATGGGCTTGACATGTCCAATGCTAAACTGACATCCACAACTCGTTAGTAGTGTTACTTGGTTTTCACTGTGACGTTGATTTCCTCAAGTCGGAAGCCTAAATAAAGTGCATACAGCCTGGGAGCAATCAACACCAGTTCTTCCCTGCAGAGTGGTCTTTGTAGAGTGGCAGCTCCTTGCCTCTTCTTGGTATGATTAGTGAGACATGAGATACGAGGACCGAAACAGCAGCACAGGCGCTAGTGGAGATGAGAAATTTGCTGTGCTTCAGACAGGAGTGTGGTATGCAAGCTTTTGAGTCAAAATCTGGGTCTCTGCTGGGGCAGTGTCCAGAGCTGATACATATTGCCAGTTCCTGTGTTACTGGTTTAAATTAGAAGTGAGGCTTATTTTTCTTCATATATTATGTTTAAACTTTTATTAGAGACCAGCACAAAGACAGGTGCAGGGATGTGCTAAACTTCCTCATCTGTTCTCTTTTCTCAGTTCTTTACTCCTGTATTGCTGTTCTGAGAGTCCAGTTTACCACTTTTGGTGATGGCTGTGAGGAACAGAGTTATCTTTGCTCAAAGCCCATCTTTCCATCACTTTCACAGTGGGATGACAAGGTTCCCAGATAATGACATCCTAACTTGGTGTCTGTATGGAGTGGGCAGCCTTCTGGATGTTGGGTTTTTTTTTGCTTCAGAGCTCTACAGTGGGAAAATAGAGGTAAAGATGAGCCCCATTTCTGGTGAGCCGAAGAGGTTGTGGGGTGAGCTCGCTCAGCAGGTCATGCAATTCTGGAGCAGAGATACTGAATTCGCCATTTGCAGTGGTCTCTCGCATGGATTGTGCCTCACTAGTCAGCTGGAAAAGAAGACTCCACTCCTGGCCATGAGGTTGCAGCGAGTGGTTCATTTCTCCCTCTTCCTTTTAAAAATTTTTTTTAAACCATTAACTTCAGAATTCAATCCTGAAGCGTCTCCAGGGCAAAGCAGAAAATACATTTCGTGTTTCCAGCCACATGGATAGCGGGAGTCTGGCTGCAGCCGCTTGGTGAGTAGCACATCACGCCACTCCATCGCCGATTGGGTGCCGCAGCGTGGAGCGTCACATCTGATTAGCGCCGTGCCAGTGAATGAGGCTTGAGTGAGGACTCCCTGCCAGCTCTGACTTGTCTCATTTCCCATTACTTTTATCCGTCACCACAAATGCCGAGTCTCCCTCCTGAACTAATTAAGTTTGCCTGTGTTTAGACACATTGCCAAATAGGGTTTAGCAAAGCAGAACTGAGCATCTCTTTTTAAAGAGGGAAGGCAGAGAGCTGAAACAAGGCCGCTCAGACAGGGAGATAGAGCCTGAGAGATGTGGAACATCTAGGAGGTATTCCAGGGAATCACCCGGTGCTTCCCTTCAAGACTTGCAGTGTAGCTAGTGCCCTTTGCGACTGTGTCAAGACCACACGTGGGACACAGAAGGCACTGGGGCAGTGGGCGGGGAGGTGGTGCTGCTTGTCCACGTTTGGAGGAGTGTGTTGATGGAAGAATTGCGTGGTAGAAACCCCACTAGGTTCCAGAGGAATTCAGGACAATGAGGTGAGTGCAGTGCTTCCTGGCTTAGGCAGTGGCAACTTGGGGCAGGTCCATTCCTAACTCTGCTGCTCCTGCTTGCTTGGTAATGACAGCTGCCTGCAGAGCTGCCTGTGAAGCAAGCTGCAGTCCTCTTACCCAGTGTCTCATGAGGTTCGGAGTTCCTGTCCTCCGTTGTCCTTAGCTCAGCTCTCGGTGGGAAACCATGCAGCCTTGTTCCTGGCTTCTCCAGCAATGACCTGGGCATTTAGTTTGGCTTCTATCTGCCTGTGCTGTTGAAGAGCTAAGACATGGTATCTTCTGGACAGGGCTGTCTACTGTGAGTGCTTCCAGTGGGTGCCACTGGTAGGTGCCAGGGCACTGGGAGGCACAGTGGGGTGAGCAAACTGGATGGGGGGCAGTGGCTGGAACAAAGACGAAGAATCTACAAGCCTGTAAATGGTGGATGTGGGGACAAGGTGGGGAAATAGCCCTGTCAAAGCCAGGAGTTACAATATGTATAGCACTCCTAGCTCAAAGAAAAACACCAGAGGAATAGTGATTGTCAAGGTACTGCTCTCTGCTGGTGGTGTCTAGCGGTATCTGAGTCTGCAGGATTCAAGATGGAAACTTAGCTGCTAAAGGACCTGTGAAACCTCTGCTTGGCTCGGGGATCTTCAGGGAATGAGGCGCTGTGTGGCTACAGACTTGTTTCTCTTGAACGTTGGAGCTTTCTTGGAAGATCACAGAGCTGTTTGTCTGGCTTCGCTCTGACAGCAGGGAGCACTAGTCGTAAGGAGCTGGGTGCCCAGAAGAGGACACCAAACATCTGGGAAGGGCTCGTGGACGTTCAGCATGAGTCGAGGTCCTCGGCCATGCCACCAAAGGCTTTGTCATGGGTGTGGTGCACCATCAGAAGGAGAGTCCCTGCTGGAGGGATTTGGTCGCTGCTGGAGAGAGCCCATTGTGCGAGAGGGCTCACAAATGGAGCACTGCTCCTCTACTGGCTGCGCTTGGATCCACTGGCTTTCAGCGCTCGGTGTGTGTGAGCCAGGCTGGAGTCGGGGAGACAGCAGCTCTCCTGCCACCCCTCCCCTTCTCTCTTGTTAAGATGCAATTTCTTTAATGAGGAAAACCTCTTGAGTAGGAACATCACCTTTCTGAAGGCTTGTCCTGACAAGGCAGTTCAAGCCGACAGAGTCGCATATCAACTTCAGCAAATATCAGTCACTCATTACAGAGACTCTTCTCCCCCACCACCCCCCAGCAACACCCCTCGTTCCCAGACAAGGGAATGAATCACACTGCTGCTCTTGAATACATCATGACAAGTCGTGGTTCTAATGAGAGAGGGCCATTCATTCTGGGTGGAAAGTTCCCTGTGTCGACACAGAAATGTTATTAATTAAAGAGAGCTACCTGAAGCAAAAGATGAAAGGAGCACCAGACCTGCCAAGCTAAAATATGAGTGGGGATACAGCCTCGTTAGGCACACGGTCCTAGGGCCTCCAAGTGCTCAGCGGGAGGATTCCTTTAGCCTGTTGCAAGGAGCTATCCTCCAAGTTTAACAGCTCCAGGGATGGATTCAGATACCTGGTGTAGTCTGCTTTAGTGCTTGGCCCTCATCCTGCACCTAGGATGGAACTGCCACTATTCATTAAGCAACTTGCATTGCTGTGGCATTGGGTGGCGAGGGTAACATGCCTCTGAAGGGCTGAGGGAGCTGCTGACTGCAGGAGACGGTTTTAGTGGAAAAGAGGGTACTTGGTGTCTGCCAGGGTTGAACCCTTGTAATGTAAGCTCTTTAGTGTGGTTTATCTCCTCTGAAATGTCAAATTGCCTCCCTCCGTGTATGGAACCGGTTTGCCTGCTCTTAAGCACAATGGGAATTAATCTCGGCAACCAAAGAAGCATTTTTACTGTTTGTTCATAGCTACAGAGCTGAGATACAGTGAGGTTAAGTGATATGCCTATGGTTGTGCAGGCAGGCAGAGGCAGAGAAAGGAGCTGAAGCCACATGTGCTGAATCTCAGACCTGCACGTTAATGTCAAGAGCATCAGTTAATCCTTCTCCTTCCAGTTTTGGATCATTCCGCAAATGTGTTGAACATAGGTAAAAATGCATGTAGGCTTTGGTCTGTATAGCTCTGACATGAAGATGCTTGTACTGCACTTACTGTGGCTGATTAGAACATGCTAATTTATGTCTTTACAGGAAACTACTGCTCAGAAGTTTTTTATTTTCTTAAATAAGTGTTAAAAGGCAAGTACTCTCTAATATAGTGATAAAACAGTGAAGTGTCTTGAAATGTTTATAGCCTTTGGTGCTCTTCCTAGGTTGCATATTAGTAAATTCTGAGCAGTAAATTATACCATTGCTTAATTTTATCTTACTGTTTTAATTCTTTCTTTGCAAGTTACACAGGCTGGGAGGATGCTTGCCTTCTCAGACCAGCTCCAAGTGTGGCAATGGGTTGGTCTTTTCAACCTTCTGTCCTGGAGGCTTGGTTTGAGATCAGCCTTAGGTCATGAATGAAGAAGGATTGATGGTGTTAGCGACCCTTGTGCATGCAGTTCTTTATCACAAGAGCGGGAGGGGGTTGGTAGCCTCTGCCTGGGGGAGAAATTGCAGACAGCCACTGAATGGAGTGAATGGGACCGCTTGGGTAGCTGTGGGGAAAGGCAGGAGAAGGTGTAGGGTGGGCTGGTTGGGTGGCAGGAGGTATGTTCAGAGGGTGGCTTTGAGAGTAACAAGAAAGAGCTGGCAACTGAAGGATAACATAGTGATCTGCATTTAAAAACAATAAAACAATTCCTTTCCAACTAAGCAAAGATTAGCTTGTTGCTGCTGCTTTTAGTGGGGGTCATTTTGCTGACCAAGCCTACGGTGTATCTCTTCATGTGGTTACATTGGCTGAAGGAAGAGGGTGGTGTGAACTACAGTGCAGGGATGGGACTGAGTATCCAGGGTCAGGAACCTTTCGAGTCAGCTTTGCTGATGGAGTCGTTCATGTAATTACATCCTAAAGTGCTTTGCCGGAGCTAAGCAAGCAAGCCTTGTGAGCATGCTCTTCTCTAGCACTTACAGGGAGTAGCACTGACCCCATTCACTTCTGCAATCCTGCAGTCCAGCTTTTTATTTTTAAAGGAAATTATATTACTTATGCAAAATAAATTTTGGATTTTAAGATTCCCCCTCTGTACACTCTTCTTTAAAATGAATGTAGCACACTTGACTTTTGTTACCCTTCTGTAGTGGTTCCCCTGGCTGTCTCCTGTTCTTGCCTTTGTTTGAAATCCATTGGTTGCCGGAGCTTCTGCAAGTTATGTTGTCCGAGATGTGTGACTGGGAATGCCTTTGGGTTAAGCTTTGGACATGGAATCTTTGCATAGGGATCATCATGCAACGGACTATCACCTTCAGGTCTGCTAGTTGTCTGGCACGTCATAGCAAAGACATTTGTCATAGTCAGGGCTGTAGTGGTCACAGATTTATTGAGTTGTGATGCCTGACACACTCTGGGGAGCACGGACTCTGCTGCCTGGGAATTAGGACCAAAGAAGTTGGAAACAGCATGAAAGATGGTGGAGAAACTTGGAATAAATTTATAGTATAGGGGGGAATGAGACAGGCATTGCATCAAGTACTTTATTTCCAGCACTGAACCATTGGGATGGGGTAATGAATGGAGAAGGTGGATTTTCAATCCCTGGGTAACCTAACTCAAGCTGTGTTTGGAAACAGTCACGCTGAACTGAATGCAAGCTGTTGGTCTTAGTGTCATCTGCTCATACAGTGAGGAGCCACAATTCCCTCTGCAGCAGGAATTGCTAAGGTGAATTCTGTGTCCAGTGTTACAATGCATTCAGGCAAAACAGTTTCAAAATCAATGGGTCTATAATGGATATTTGGTAAAAAGCACACCCTGGCCTCTGTATGAGAGAGCCCTCTAATAGCAACTCAGCATCATGGTTATCCTGTGCCCTGGGGAACTGAAAAGCTGGTTGGCTTGGGGACTACAGAGCATAAACCACTGGCAGGCTGTTTGCATCTGAGTTTTGTCATCTGCGGCATGTGTGAAAAATAAGATTAGCTTCACAAAGTGTGAATTTTCTTTATTACTTCAAAAAGCTTAATTTTTCTAGCATTAGACAGCTGTAGTGTTTTATGCTGGGGCTAAAATGTCAGCTGTCTCCCTTTGGATCCCAGCTCTTCTTACTTCCCAGCTGAAGCAAAGCAGTTGTGTGTTGGCACCAGTGCTGCCTTCCCAGTGGCTTGGCTGGGAGTGGTGCTCTCATGGCTTCTCTGCTTAGAGAGCTCTGCTTGAAAAATACTGCCAGCCTGGGAGCAGCGTCTTTTCCCTTTCACTTGCTCTATTCAAGCCTTGTATAAGTCAGTAGCTTTCTTGAAAGCGTATTATTTTGTTTGCATGTTTGTTTCCTGTTGGGAGCCATTTTCCTGGATGGGTTCAGTCCCTTTCTTCCTGAAGCTCCTGGCTGGCAAAGACCTACTGGGCCATCTTGAGGTCATCCCTGGTATTTTCCCTCCAGCATATTCTCATGTGCCTTGTCCAGCAACTCTCCGTATCCTGAGGAGTGGATGTCTGGGTGTGTGCAGGACTCTCGGGAGGATGCTGGAGCTGCAGACTAACTTTTTCAGCTGAGTCCATTCCACGTTGGAGTCACCTTTTTCTGTGTGTTTGGCCAGGGTGCTGCCCTCAGCCTAGCACCCTGAAGATGGTGTCTTGTGCTCCGAGATCGCTCCAGACCAGGTGTTAGCAATGATGTGAGGCACGTGGAGGTGGTACAGGAGGAAGGAGCAGAATAGAGGAGTTGGGGAGAAGAAGACTGAGGAAGTAGTGTGATGTGCTGCCGCGGCTGTGTACGGGAAGCTCATACTGCCCAGGACTTCATCCTGCCTTGGTCCCACCAGCCTTCTCTGCCTCTGTGAGCAGGGCTTTCTCCTCCCCTCTGCCCAACACCTACAGTCTGGGACACCTTTCGTTTTCCCTCCATAGGTGCCTCTCAGTCATCCCTAATTTCCCTGCGTCAGTTTTTCCATCTGGGTGTTGAGCCAGGTCTTGGTGCTGACCATCGGCCAGCGTGCTGGAGGTGCCTGGGCACCGGCTGAGTTCAGCTCCTTGTCCCTGCCTGCAGTCACGTGTGTCCCCTGCAAACCAGGCAGAGGGAGGAGGCTGGTGGGAGGTTGCCAAGACCTCTCCTCCAGCTCGCTGTGCTCCCAGCTCTGAAGAGAACTGTTACATTTTATGGACCATTTAGCTTCCCAATGGTGATCCTAATTCTTCACAGCATGTATGTGCCATTTCTTGGTTATTAAAAGGACCCCTGAAAAGGAGCTGCCCTCTGAGTCAGTGTTCTTCCATGCAGTTAATTGCAGGAGGGTTTTGCTTAGACTGTGAGGCTTAATATTTCCAAACTGTCCCTGTGCTAAGAGGGTGAATTAATACGTAGGTCTCCCCGCGGCTGCAGGGACTGACCCTTGCACACCGCTAGTAAGCAGGTGGGGGAAGAACACTTCTGCTGGGAGTGATTCAAACTTGGAATTGCTGTGGAGGAAGTCCACTTGCTTTCTGCATAGAGATCAAGGGCGCTTTAAGGGTTGACTGGCCAGGTGTCTCAGTCTTTCATCTCTATATCCTTATATTGTGTGACACTTCAGGTGCCAAAATAGCTTCCGTTCCTTGGGGCCCAAGCAAGCTCCACACTTACTGGGAAAGAAGTGATTACCTTGGACTGACAAGTCAGCCAAAGGATGGATAGCTGTGGCTGCACAGCAGGTGTGAGATGGATGGATGGGTGGGTGGATGGATGGGAGGTGGTTCAAGGGGAGGTTCTTGCCAAGCCACTGCGCTGCGTATGAGAAAACAGAGACGGCAAGCCATTTTCTGTGTATTTCAGGTGTGAGGAAGATGCTGAGGTCCCCTGGCATTGCGAAATGCCAAGTGAAATGTTACTGCCATGCGGAGCACAGCAGCGTGTCAGGATTAATGAGACTGGTGTAGGGAGAGCACACGTGGCCGGTCTGGAGGGTTAATGTGTGTGAGGGGGATAGGCTTAGGCAGGGGTTTGTCATCAGGGTTGCCGTGCTTGGGAAGCGCAGTCTAACGGCAAGACCACATGAAAAGAAATTGGAGCTTGCAAGGAGAGCGCTAAAAGTCATCAGTTGCCAAAGTTTTTTTGCGTTTGCTGCAGGCCTGAAGCAAATCACTGGCTTAAGGGGCTCTGAGCACCTGGGTCTTGCACTGGATTTACAGGTAAGGCGAAATTAGGAGGGGGCTAAGTGATTAATTCCTCTTGCTGTGACCAGGATGGGAGATGATTCTGACTTGCCACTTCTCCTCAGAAGTTTCTTCAGAAGCTGGTAAGGACTCTGGTTGTGAAACCCGAGAAGCAAAGAGGATCCCTGGGTGCCTGACAATTCCTTTTCTCTGCTGGTTCTTTCTCGCAGGCAGCCTCGGGCTGCCTGTCTCTTTGTTAAGAGAGTGACAGCAATGTGACACCGTGAAAATAATTACTAACAAATCACGGTGGTGACTGCAAACAGCTCGCTGTCTTCAGAGGCATGTCAGGGAGCATTAGAGCAGGGCCGTGGGAGCGGCAGAGCGGCTAGGGGCTCTTTCTCTGCTCTAGGCTGAGGGAAGATCTTTGGAGACCTTTGGCGCCTGCCACCCCCACATCATTCCCTTCTCGTTGGCTTTTTCTTTCTTTCCTCCCTTCCCTGCCTTTGCCATCAATAATTAAGCCCATTAATTGCACAGTGAGTTCAGGAAAGCTGCGAATGGTAAGACCGGGCTTCTGCCTTCCCTGGATTCAGCAGCCAGCCACAGAGCAGCAGAGGAATTTCTGGAGGGGTATTGTGGGCAGAAGCACATCCAAGCTGTGTTTCCTATCTTGTAGCCCTTGTGTGTTGCCCAGGGCAGTAATGTTTATTAGCTGTGTGCCCCTAGGAGTTCATGGGCTGCTGGTACAGTTGAAGAATGGCCTGTGTCCTTGTCCTCGGGAGCCTCCAGTCTCAGTGAACCTGAAAGTGGGTTTGTATTTGTGTAGAGCATCATGGCAAATGTGCAGTCAGCTGGCATCTCCAGGAAAAAAATGGGCAGAGGCACAAGAGGTCCTTCCAGGATGCAGTAGGGACGGTGCAGATCAGTGTAGCTGAAGCTGCAGGTGAAGATGATCCTTCAGAGATTAAACAGTGGACAAGTCACAGGTGAAGAAGGTGGTTGGTACCAAACAGCAGCTGGGGGAGTCTCTGCAGGGATGAGGCTGCTGTGGCTGTGTGGGAGCAGGGACCCTTCTGCAGAGCTACATGGACAGAGTCTGAGAGTAAGCTTTCTATAAAGCCTTTCTTTATATTGCTGTAAAGCTCCCTCCAAAGGGAGGGTCTGGCAGAGATACCGATAGGAAACTGCAAAGCAGTTGCTGGCTGAAGTGTCCTTCAGCAGCATTGATAATCAAACCCCTGGGCAACCTTTGAGAGGGGAGCTCACAGCCTCCCCTCCTTGTTCTTGGTGTTGTTTCATCCTCTGGTTTGAGAACAGGCCGTGCTGTCTGGGAATTACCTGTGTAGAGAAGCACCCTGCAAGGGGAACCAGAAGGTGTGGGTAGGAGCCCACTCCCAGGCACCTGCTCCACCGAGCAGCTCTTTCCCATTCCCCTAGTTACTCAAGTGATTTTCCCAACTGTCACATCTGTAAATAATGTTGCTGGCATATCTAGCTAGATACAGAGTGGCGATGGAGGGGGGAGGGCTGCCGCTGAGGGTGGCTGTAACAGCCCCTCTCCCCGACTCATACAATATTTATGCAGGGCTGGAAGTCGGCGGCACTGACCTCCAGGTCATGCTGTTAAACAGCTCCCGCAGCCCCTGCATCCTAATTGCTGCACTTGTCCTTTGCTCTGGAGGATTCGCTGCGCCTTCTCTCTGGCGAAGCAAATACTAATGGCAGCTTGTGCTTGGAGGTGGGGAGCGGTCTCTTCCCCACAAGGAAAAGAAAAACTTGTTCCCCCTTGTGCAGATGTAATTTGCAGCTGCACAGAAACGTGTGCTCGGACACTGCTACATGTCGTGCCAGGCTCCCCACTGCTGCTGGCCTGGAGGCTGTGCCGAGAGCCCGTGAAGCTGTCGTGCGTCTAATTTTGGGTTGTGTATCATCAGAGGGGATAGGGAGGGGTTTACCCCATCCCACTGGCTCCTTATAGGATTTCTGTCTTCCCTTCAGTGGGGAGAGGGAAGAAGAGGCAATCACAGAAGTCAGATGAGAGAGTAGACCTGGATGATGTGGTGCCAGAGGGCAGAGACGGTGCCAGGAAAGAAGAGGGGCTCAAACAGCATCACAAGACAGAATGGCATATTTTCTTGTAGACAAGTGATCTGCTTCAGTGAGTGGGAAGAGAGGTGATGCAGAAGGCTGGAGGCCCTCTGTGTGGGTGAGGGGCTCCTGTCCCCTTGCAAGTGGTACAGCCGTGGCTGGAGGTAGAGAGGTTTTTCACCTGGCAGGCAGGGGCTTTCAGCTGATTCAGGTGGTTCAAGAAAGCCCAGAAGATAAAGCCCTTTGATTGCTAGAGCTGCCATGGCTTTCCCCCATGCTGTTTGGCTGGGCTCCATCCTTGCTTGGGGCTTCACGTCGGGTGTCTGCGAGTCTAGTGACCTGACTGGCCACCCACGTCCCTTATCCTGCCTTCCTGAGTTGGCAGGTCGCCTTTGTGACTGGAAAAGTGCTGTTTAGACTGGAGACTAATGGCCTTTAAGTGACATGATTGTATTATGTTAAGCGTCTATGGGCTTTACCATTAGGCACTAAACAGTTTATGACTCATAGCAGAGAAGCCCTTGTCCCAAAGAGTTTATATGCTAAATGGTCTGGACAGGCAAGGCATGGAAAAGACGAGGTTTCCTCCTGCCTGTTGCACAGCAGGTCTGAGGAAGGACTGGGACAGGACGTGTCTTCTTAGTTCTAGATCAGTGCCTTGCTCTAGGTCTTACATGCTCTGGTTTCCTGGGGAGAAACACTTCTGCAATGGGAATTGTGCAGTGGGAGGAGAAGCATGTTTAATTTAGCTTAGTTTTTGTGCGTGTTTTGGTTTTGAGGGGGCTTAGACACGATGCGTTGCGGGTGCATCCATTGCATCAGATATATTCCCTTACTCAGTGCGTAATTACAGTATTCTGCAGCAGGAGTCTGAAAACTCCTTCTTAAAACAGCTAGTATGCAGAGGACCAGGCGATTACTAAATTAGCGTCTGTATGAAAAACTTCTAAGAGACCATATAGATGGAGAAGGGACATGCTCTGTGTAATCAGGCTCTGCTGCAGCGTGAATCACAGAATAATTTAAATAGACATCTCTAATCCAGCCCCCTGCTCAAAGCAGAATTAACTTCAAACTTAGATCAGGGTGCTCAGGGTCTTCTCCAGATGAGTTTGAATGTCTCCAGGGGAGGAGATTCTACCACCAATCTGTTCCAGTGCTTTATTACCTGCACGGTGAAGAGTTTTTCCTGATGACAAATTGGAAGTTCACCTGCTGCAGCCTGTGGTCATGATGAGTGACTTTCACTGAGAGCATGCTTGTGTGGTAGATGTACACAGTAACTGATTCTGTACACTCCTGTTCATAAGATGCTGTATAATGTCATATTTAGTAAGCACACAGACTGTCACAGCAAGCTTGTGTGTAGAAATCTGTTTTTAAGGGGTTTTCATAGTGTCAGGTTCCCAAGGGTCTGGGGGTGACCTCTGCATTGGAGACTTTCCAGTTTCTCTTTCCTTGGGAGCAGTGTTATGCACTTCTGATGTCAAAGGGAAGTCCACCCAGTCGTCCTCCCTGTCTGGAAGGGCTGGTGAGAGCATTTGCTCTACCCCTTCACCAATCTGCAGAACTCGATATGGAGGAGTGCAAAGCTTCTGCCTGCTGCACTCCTAACCTCAGCTGAACCGTGGAGCCAGCGAGCTCTGGTTTCCTGCATGGTAATTAAGTAGTTATTTAAAAATCAAAAGGCTCAATTCTGATCCTGCTCTCACTGGCTATTTACTAACTCCAGGTAGAGTTACTCCAGGTTTACTCCCACATGCATAGCAGCAGAATCAGGCCCAGTAAATAGAGCTATGAATCTTTTTAAGAGAAGCTGTTAAGCAGTAGCACATAGATTTATTGTAGCATCATGTGTGTGCAATTGTTGATGAACATCTTCTGTTGGAGGCTGAATACCTGCTGTGTTACAGCCTTGCTTTTAATGTTGAGATAGCATCTCTGCCAACATCTAGCTGACGCACAGACAGATACCCATAAAAGGACCAGATCTCACATGGTGTTAAATGCCTTCATGTTTCATTAAGGTTGATGGCAGTGGAAGGCACGCAGTGCTTTGCAGGACGAGCGAGTCACGATGAGCCACTTGCCTTGTGTGCTTTTTGTAGCAGAATTATTTTCCTAGTGTATGCGTTGCTCTGGTTGCAGTCTGGGCTAACAGCCTTTTTCATGTGCAGGCTAGCTGCTTGGAAAGCATGGGTGTTGAGGCTCTCCCAAATTTCTTAGTACCCAGCAGAAATTTAGAGAAGAGGGATCTGGCTGTTAGCATATGACAGGTGATGGGTGTTCAGGCATTTCAGCCAGTGCTGCTGTGTGTCCCAAGTGTAAAGGCTTGCAGCTTGCCTTTTAAGCTTCCTAGGCAGGAATATGCCTGGTAGAGAGAGAAGGCAGCGCTGTCCAGAATGGCATCACAGAAAAAGAAAGGAAGGTCTGAAAGTGCCAGGTATTAGCCTCACTGCTTAGCCTGGGTTTTTTGGCCTCGTTACACTAATCCAATTAAAGATTGATGGAAAAAGATAACACACACTCCAGTGAAGGGGTTTGTGTGGCGACTGCTTGCCTTCCTGGGCAGCTGGAGTGGCCCTAGTTGTCTTGTGCATCACCACACCTCCCCGGGCCCTGCAGACCCACTGGTGCCGCCACATGCCGTGGTGTGTGCTCTTCTCCTGCATCGTGTCTCTCTTATTACTAATGGAGCATGGATGCATTTTAGCTGCTGGTCAGCCCTCATTAATATCCAGAGATGACAGGTTGACATTTGTAAAGAAGACTTGCATTGACCTTCATGTTGTGCATCGGTGCGGTTGCCATGCGGTGCCCTGTGCTGGATGCTTCTTCCTGCGCTGCCTCAGGAATGCGTTTGTGTTAGCGAAGGGACAGGCTGCTCTGTAACCCTTTGCTGCTGCTGGGAGCATAGGCAGCATGTCTGGATGTCTTTGCATCCCTCTGCCCATCCCCAGGACCGTTCCCTGTACAGCTTCCATCCATCCCAGTGAATAGGACTGGGGGGTGTTGGCGTTGCACTTGTGGCTCCTTGTGGAGGTTGTTATTTGGTTACTGGGACCTTAATGGAAGACAACTTCATGCCAATGGCGATGTCCCGTCTGCTTCCTTTTCCTGGCTCCTGTCTGGGGATGCAGCAGAAGAAAATGCTGCACTGCCCAGGCATCCTGAGCTCTGTCAGTTGCCTGTCTCTCCCCCGACCCACCCCATCCTGGCTCGAGGACTGCTGCAGCCCGCTTGGCAATGACATTTATTAACAGAGGGAGCTTTGAAAAAAGGCAAGCTGCTCCTGCAAAGGCTCCTCGCTGTAACTCCGTCTCCTCCTCTCGCCAGCCCGTCTGAGGCAATGGCTGCTGGTGTTGAAATTCATTAGTGTTTCCTGACAGGCGATGGAGGCTTGCTCTGTCTGTTCCCTCTTCCCTGCTCTCATGTCCCTGCTTCACGCACGCTGATATTTAAAGCTGATGTGCGGCTCGTAGGCTTGTTGCACTGTGACAAGTTTGGGGGTGGTTGAGAGAACTGAGGGGGTGGAAGGAAAGCAAAGAGGGAGGGAGATGGGACCTGTCTCAGGGTTTCTGTGAAAGCCCAGGGCTTTTCAGACCCTCTCCAGATGTGTTGTCTTTCCACAGCTACTGCTTGTGAATTTTAAGTAGAGCCATACTGGGGTGGTTTGTCCTGCACTGACGGGGCGCGGAGGGATGGCACCCTGGGTGTGCTTGGTGAGAGCGGGGTGCAGTCACCTGGCAAGGGCTCGTCTGGTGGGAAGCAAGGGCAGGTGGGCTCCTCCAGCCCCTTGGCAGGTCTGTGGGGCTGAGGAGCATATGAGTGGGGTGCCAGAGGTCTGGCAGGGCGTTCATCCCTCCGTCCTTCATTTTGGACAGAAGCATGAGGGGAGCCTGGCTCAGCTCTTGCCTCTTTGCACTGAGTGGCGTAGCGACTCCAGCGCTGGGGAGGAGATGTCTCCCTGTCAAAGCCTTGGATTACGCAGGAATGCTGCTCCAGTCTAACTTGAATTATCGGGATGGGGGAGTTTGGGGTTTAGACGTTTTTTGGACGTGTGTCAGCATGCTTCAATTTCCACAGGCTGCAGAGTGGCTTGGGCTGTGCTGTGGGCCCGAGGTGCTCTGCTCATGTGCGGGTGCTGTGGCATCACGCTGTCAGAGCCCTCCTGGCCCAGCATGGTGGTTTTGACAAAGCCCAGCCAGGCTTTCTGCCCCTCTGTGGGATGCTCCTGCAGCCTCTGTGCTCTAGAGCAGAGTGTCACCCCTTTGCATCCCCAGGCCACTGAACCCTCCTGCCTGGGACTTACTGTTTTAACCAAGTTTGGATTAACCTAAGGCTGTCTCTTTGGGAGGATGTGGGTTTACCTAAACTGCTTTAAATTCCTAGCTTGGCTCCAGCTCATGTGAGCTTCAGTGCAGACAGATGTGGCTTTGCCTGTCATGGTGCTGTTTCTCTGCTAAAACGTCTCAGGTGCCTTAGCACAGGATATTATTCCCTCACTAGCTTTCTCTGTTAGGACAGGGCACCCAAGCTTTCCGCTTGGCCTGCCAGACATCCCACCCTACATCAAAACAGAGCAGCACCTCTGCGCCGCATGGTCCAGAGCAACGCCTTGACCAGCCTTGCTTTGAACTAGGGTGCAAGGCTGAGATGGGTTTGACAGCTCCTCTCTTTGGTTATCATCTTGTTGCTGTTGTGTGCTGCAGCATCCAAGCAGCTTTCTTCAGACTTCCCAGCCCTCCTTCAGCAAAGGATTTCCAGGGCAGGAGCCTGCCTGCCCTTTCCTTTGCAGCCTGGTGCAGTGGGGTTGGCCGGGACACAATTAAAACATTCTGCATCTCTTACAGTGCAAGGTCTCCAGGGCGTGGATTTTTTGGAAGGCTGAGATCAGGTCTATAAAAACCAAGATTTAATGTCCCTTTTTCTTTCCATAGAGGGACTTGTTCTTTTAACTGGTTCAATATCAATACACCCAGTGTGTAGAAAGTGGCCCAATTTCTTTGTCTCCTGACATCCTGAACCCAGAAGCAGATGGACGTTAACCAGCTCTGATTAGTTGGGAGAATCAAGCATTAATTTTTTATACGCCAGGACCACCTGAGTGACGGAAATCAATTACGGCTGCCCCTCCCCCTTCCATATTAATGTGGTGTCTCTGAGCAGAGACGGAGGAACCTGTTGAAATGAGAAACCCCTATTTCTTAGTTTGACCCCCTAGATAATTAGGGTTAAATTGATATGCTATCGCACTGGTGACACATTTTATCTGCCTCTGTTTGTACAAGAGGATACAATAGTGGAGGAAGGACCAATTTGTGCCCTGCTCTAGCTAACCAGACCGAGATAAAAGGTGTCACTAGTACGATAACGTTCTTGCCTCATGCTCCTTTATTGTTGCTCAATTTGCCTTTTTTTTTTTTTTTTTTAATCCTGTTCTTTTTCTTTCAATACCCTTGGTCATATTTTAACTCCATGCCATCGCATAATGACGTCCTGCTAAATGTGTGTGGAGATAGGCAACTCTGGCTGACAGCCTTCCCTGATAACCGAATTCCAGCCCATCCATCACTAGGCTGCTCTCCTTAACTTAAGGAAAGTGATAACTAAAGCAAGGCCGTTTATCACCGCCAAGCTGTGCGCTTCTTGCCGCCTTGGAGAGAGATGGCTTCAACGGGAGAAATGCAGCCATGTCACCTCGCCTCCTATTTGCATCCCGTTCATCTCCAGACCCCATTTACCCTGCAGAGTGGAGGAGCAGGGCTGGATGGAAATCAGAGCCTGGGGTGATGAAAGCTCTCTGAAAATAGTGCAGAGCTGCCACTGCTGACCACAGTCCAAGGAGGACTTAGACTTGTTTGGCTGGTGGAGGAGAGTGTGCTACCTGATGTCACTTGCTCTTCTGCCCAAAGGGGACCTGCGTTTTGCAAGAAGGCAGAGGTTGTGTGCTCCCATCTCTGCTGCTGGGAGGACGGACTTTACCAGAGCTGCATCGGAGGCTGGAAAATCCCACAGCCATTTTCAAGTTTCTCTCAAGTGCAGTCATACCTGAAGCCACAGTGTTTGACTGATGGGGTGGTTTTGAGAGCCAGCTTCCTTCCCAAGGAGTGAGAGCGTCAGTGTTTGGGGAGGCAGCGAGACTTCGTTCAAAAGCTGGAAGCATCATGGGATGTTGAATGCAGTGAAATGTGCCATCATTTCTCTTCTCCCTTACCTGAGGGAGGGCCACATCCTGAGCTCTTTGCTCAAGCAAAGCTGTCCCAATGAACAAAGCTGACTCTTGCAAGAGCAAGAAGCTGTATGGAGCATAAAAGCATGTTTATCAAATGAGCTGCTCAAGTGAGTGGTGGCCCTGGTAAATAGAGCTACTTCCTTAAAGGCCCTGGCAATTCTGTTCCCCAGGAGAGCCACAGATGTGCCTTGTTCACTCCAGCCTGGAGAAGATGCTGGAAAAAATCCTGCCTGATCACCAGGCTGAGGAGTGGGGGGGACCACTGCAGGTAACGAGCTTGGAGCTGGGGAAGAGATGCAGGGATGCATCCCCTGCAGGGATGCAGGCATTGCAGAGATGTTTTCCTTCCCGTAGCTACCTGGGGACCTGGTGTCTGTGCGTTGAGCACCCTCGGTTCCCTGTGCTGGGAACACTGCGTACCCAGCCTAGACCAGACCCATACGGCAATCCTTCGCTAAAGGCAAGCGCATTGAGTGGCTGTATCCCTCCTGGCCTGGAGCCACCAGGCCTGCATCTTCCAGCTCGGGGAGTAGACTGATGCTTTGGTCTGTGTTGCTGACAGCCCGCCCAGGTTATAGCACGAGCGTAGGTCTTCTAGTGCTTGAAAAACTTGGTGAAGTATCTCTGGTGCTAATGTGAAATGAGGGGACCACAAGCGCGGAGGGGGAGGGGGAATGTCCTTAGGTCACACGGCTTCACAGGCGGTTTCTGGGGTTGTTACTTGTTTGCAAAAATGTGTCATTTATTTAGTTGACATATTTATTTGGAGCATTTATTTTCTCCAATTAAAGACCCACTGTCCAGCGCCCAGGGCACACTGCCATCAGTCTCAGGGTGGAAGCAGAACCAGACTGTCCAGTTCTCTGGGCCTTTTGGTCCCACAGGGATGGAAAGGCTTTAGATGTCATTCATTGCACTGCGTGGTTAGCTGTCAATTCCTGTGGCTAACAAGAACAATGCTGTACTTGCTTCTTCTGGACCCTATCCAAACGTTAGGTGAATTGATAATTATTCCTCTAACTGGAGCGAGGCTGAGACCTGTATTTATGAAAACCTCTTGGGCTGGGAGGAGAAACTCAGCTTTTAGTAACATACCTTTTGCTAACTGCTATCATCATCCTCTCTGGCTAAATGTGAGCAGTCTAAGACAGGTTGAGCTGATCATGTGTCTGTATTTAGACCAGTCATTTGTTTTAGGTGGTTCCTTTTCTTGTGATCTTTTTTGTTTTGGGCATGAGTAGAAAGCAGCTTTCCTGGAGAAAGAGCTTTCTTAGCATGCTGGTTGGGGCTGGTGGGGTCTGTTCAACTACAGGATGTCATGGATGTATGTGTAATGGCTGTAAAATGCATGGACCAGGCTGCTATTTATGTGACGGCTATGCAATTGTGAGGAGTGACTCCAGGTGGTTTATTTCAGCACGATGGTGCTAGCATCAGATGAGCCGTGCCCAGAGATGAGACCATGCTGTCAAGTCACATTGCTTACCCTGCAAATCGCCATAGCCCTGCTGCTTCCAAGCCCGTTCTTTTGACAAGCTTCTTGCTTTCAAAGAAATTCCTCTAGACCTCCTTATTCAAATGTGTTTGTATGACTTAAATTATTGCTCCTAAATGATGATATGTGCATCTTTTCAGGACCAGGCATTTGGTTTTGGCACAGGGAGTGTATTCTTTTCTTAGCCTAAGCAGGGCTTAGAAGGCCAGTATACTGGTGGAGCCCAGTGTGTGCTGGCTCCATTAGCCACATATTCCTGGGAGATTCCCCTGGATATGTTTGCCAGCTTCCTTCCTCTTCTTCCCATAGAAATGGAGGCAGCACCAAGACCAAACCACTCTGGTACTGCACTACCCTGAGTCTCAACGTTATCTGCACGTGCATTGTCTGTGTCTCTCCTTCATCTCCTTAATTGGGAAACTGCTTGTAGGTCTGAAGAGATGCTGCCCTGTTCACCAAAAGGTTTGGAGCTGGGCTGAGCACTTGGGTACCATGTGGGGTGCTGATGGTGCACCCCAGCTCATGGTGGTGTATCTAGCTTGTATCCACACCTGACCAGAGATTGTTCCTGAATTTCAGCCTTGAATCTGAAGTCCGGTCTGGATTATTCACTCTTTCCTTTTTATGGAGAGTGGGAGAAGACTGCCCTGGACATGATCTGTCTTGGGCTGTTTGAGCAGCTGATGCTGGCACTTGCAGCTCTTCCCTCCTCCCCTACAACCTCCCGCTACAGCCCCCAAGTGCCAGAGGAAGTTGTGAGATTCCCCACCCTCCTCTGTTTGCAAAAGCCGATTTCTGGGGTTGTGGCTTTTAACATGCACAAACGGCTTTAATTTAGTCATTTATTTAGTTGACATATTTATTTGGGATGTTCCTTTGCTTCAGTTAAAGATCCCGTGACCAGTGCCCCAGGCGTGCTCAGCAGTACGTGAATGAACAAGATCCATCAATTACTCTTGATCAGATCAAACCGGCCGGGGAAAACTCACATAACTCATCTCCCTGCACAGGCTCGGCTGGAGCTGCACAGCTTTGCAGCTTGGTCTTCCCCAGCTGCGGCGTGCATCGTAGCTGTCCTGCGAACTCACTGGGGTCAGCACACTGTGGGAGAAACAGCTTTCCAAATCCTGGGGTCCTGCTATCCCTTCAGGCAGTCCACCTCCCTTACCGGTGCCATTTTGTTTTGTGAGCCCTATTCCAGTGGCTCGCTGTAGGAAGGGAGAGGTTAAATACATGTGCTCGCAGCTGTGGCTGCTGGTGCTCAAACCCGTAGTGAGACAGTATGCAGCACCTTGCATCTTTAGAGTTGCGACTGCTCTCTTCTTTGGAGCACCTGCTTGGAAAACAGCCTCTGCTTTCTTAGCCCTAAAAAGTTGGTCCTGCAGCATTACTACCCAAAAATGAATGCATTGGTGCTTCCTTTCCTCCCTCGTTGTCTCATTCGGTGTTTTAACCATAAAGGCCAAATGGAAAAGCACCAGGGCATGACAGGTGAATTGTCAGTCCTTCTGTCTGCCCTGTAAGCCGCTGGCTGAGCCGGATGGTTTTGCAGGGATTTGTGATGAATTCACTTAGCTAAGGACAGCCTGGATGTTCCAGTTGTGTTTATGTGTTAGCCACTGTGGGAGAAGAGCTGCATGCTGCACTTGCATGCGGCGCCTGTTCAAACTGTTGAGTCTGAAAGCTGTGAGCAGCCTGGATGTGGCTGGATGTATATAAGTCTTCAGCCAAGCTCTGCTCTTGTGAGATTTTTTTGCCAAGAGCTACGGTCCTTCTGATGTGCAGCATGTTACAGCAGACTTGAGGGTCTCTTCCATCTCAGAACGAAATGCACTTAAGAAAACAGAGTTTGTGTTGTCAGGACACTGATTGAATCAAACCTGCTCTCTCTTCTCTCTTACAGGTTACCAGGACAATGCCAGTACTTAGGGCTGCCGGTTGCTGATTACTTCAAACAGTGGATTAATCTGAAAAAGGTACTTTTGTGCAAACTGCCACAGTCCCCGTCTCCCTCTCTTCCCCCTCCCCTTGTCCTTCTCCTTTCCTCTTTAAGGAGGTGTCTAATAACTACTGCTGTTTTGCATTGAAATGAGTTATTTTCTCAGAAGCTGGGCTGAGCGAGTCCTCCAGCTCCCTATTGTATCTCCTCTAATAGAGTCTTACTGTACTTGATGGGATGTGTTCTGCAGCTGGGGAGAATCCCATTGTGGCAGGCACAGTGTGGTGTCTCTGCATAATAGTGGGACACTGTGAGGCCCCTCTTCAGCGAAGGTTGTGTTGGCCCCAGTGTTGCTGACTGTTTTGTTCTGCAGCCGTATAAGGCTACTAGGAGCTCAGTTCCCTTCAGATCAAAATCTGGTTGATAAACACGTGGAAATATTCCCAAATAAAAATCAGTATTTCCCTTTGTGCTGTGGGGAAGGGGAGCTGTCTCAGCAGCACATCCACCTAAGAAACCAGTGGTCACTTTGCAAAGCAAAATACCTTGGACTTTACTGTCTGGTGCCTTGTGTTGCTCCACGCCTTCTCTGGGTGGTTAAAGAGCAGCCTGCTGTGCATCCACAGGGTGTCCTGGCACAGCTGCTGCATCTGCACAGAAAAATGTAGTGATGCCATAAGCCAGAAATCAAAGTGGGAAGAAAAGAACAAGTGTGATTACAAGCAGTAGCAGGGGGAGGGGGGAGGCTGGGGTCTGTGCCCAAGAGAAACTGGGGTGGCCCTCCTGGTTAAACCTTTGGAAGAGTAGGATTCCCCTCCCCCATCCAATTTAATGTTTCATTTGGGTTTCTGCACCTTTTCCTGATAATTAGGGGTCTCGGTAAGTGGAATTTGCTTGTAAACAGCTCGTTGTACTTGTGGGCTTTCCTTTTGTTCTTTTATTTACTTATTGTTTTAAATGGAGGCATGAGTGACAGGCTGAGCGACCGCAGAAGGACAATTTGCATGATCTGTTCCGTCAAATAGGGTAGAACATGAACTTAACAAGGGATGCTGGCAGCACATTCCTGGCTGAACTTGTCAAAGGGTCTTGTATTTCCCTGCTGTCAGAGCAAATCTTTTGGCTGATTGCTGGTCCTTGGTAAATGAAATCTGAAAGCACATTGGGGCATTCTGCAGTTCAGTGACCATTAATGATCGCCATTTGAAGTTCACTAAACTTCCGGTGAATGGATAGCAGCTATATAACCAGCAGGTTGATGGCTGCAGAATAATAATATTAAAAAAAAAATATCCCTGTGTTCCATGTTTGCTAAGAAGTAGGTTGATCCAGCCGTGCTCCTCCTCTGGGCCTCAGGATGAATGACTTATGGCTCTTTCCCGTAGTTCAAGGCTCCTGGATTTAGCATGTTAGGAGCTGGGATTTATTGTAGTGTGGACATCCAGGCAAGTGGCTGTTCTTCAAGATGGGCATTCAGGTATTGGTGTTCAGCAAATACCATGATACTAAGTTGAGGGCTGGTGAGCATCCATGAAGTACCAAGCACATGGCTAAAAGCAAGAGGAGGAGGAAAGCACTCCCCTTCCAGCTCTCTGGAGGGGTCACCGGCTGAGTGTGTAGGATGGGGGCATGTGGGTTGGAGCCTGTGTCTTCTTGTCTGCCTCTGCAAATGTGTTACCCAGAAAGTAAGGCTCCAGTCTCTTTCAGATCATGCGGGGAGGGTATGTGTGTGAGAAATGTTCATCTTCCTTCAACCCCTCTAATCCCTTAAAAATCTGAAGTTTTTCTGACTCTCTAATATCTGATGCCCTGTGACACAGGGTTGTTCCAGCGTCCCTGTGCCCCTCTGGGAAGTGACCCAGGTTGAAGAGGAGAGCAAGGGCCTCTCCTGTCCTGTGCCTCAACAGCTGCCTCCCCTGGGGCTTGCTCTTACCCCAGGGTGAGGATATTTCCATGCCACTCACTGCCTCGCTCTCTGGGCGTGCTTGTGGGGGAGCTGCCTGTGTGTTTTCACAAGAGGATTTCCAGCCTAGGTAAATAATTCTGACCAAGCAGCAGGACCCAATGGGACCTCGTTCTCTTTTGAGTGAGCTCCCAGCGTGAGACAAATAAGCTTGGACAGGTACGTAGCCCTTCTGCTCTTCCCTGCATAGCTCAGGTGGCCCCTTTTTCCCATCCCTCTGGTATGTTCTTGAGTTAGAAATACCTCCTAGGCTGAGTCTGCCTCTGAGCTGATCCGTGAAGTGAAGGTGTTGGGGAGGGGATGGTGTGAAACTGCTGATTTCTAGGTCATGGATAATGCAGAGACTTGGATGTTTCAAATGTTGAGAAAATAGTTCATGTGAGTGTAAGTGGCACGTGTGACAGAGCAGTTTCCTGCAGGATGGTCCCACCCGCATCTGCTCTCTGTCCTTTGGGTCTCTGCTTGTGAGCAGTGATACCAAGAGGATCCTACTGAGTTAGGGAACTGCTGCTGCAAATATAAGGCAATGCAAAAGGGTGGGATTATGTACAGAAAGGTGTGTACATGGGGCAGACGTGTTTGTGTACCTGTGTGTAGTGCGGTAGCAACAAAATATGTTCCAGATTCCCTCTGCCCATGCACACACGGCTTCAGCTGCTCTTTGTCTCTGATTTGTATCATCTGTAGAAACAGTCCTTGTCTGTGCTGCTTCTGCCAAAGCTCCAGAGCTCAGCAGTCCCTCTTCCTGAGGTGGTCAATTGGTCTTTTTTAGGGTTCATTCTCTAATAAATTCCTTCCCTTGTCACTTCTGTGCTGCAGGAGCAGTTGAGGTGAGCACCCAGGCCTCTGTCAGAGTATCCAAGACTTGCCTCTCAGGCAAGCTGAAGATGGGAATCAGCCCCCACTAGCTGCCACGCTTGTGTTGTCCCAGGAAACTTTGTGCAGGTGGTGGTGAGCTCCACACCTGATTGCTGTGATGGTGGCCACAGTGTCTTGGGATCTGTGAAAAAACCTCCTGTGGAGGACAAAAGGAGAAAAGCTGCCTGTGCACTTGACCGCGTTTGCTGAAGTTTTACCTTGCCCTGTGCCCCCCCAGCCTGCTAATGCATCCCTTCTGTCAAGCCTGATCCGTGTTTGCTGACATTTTTAATGTCACTGAGCGATCTTGTATCTCTGGTGAACTGTCAGTGTAGAGCTGACTCGGGGCAGAGAGTTTATCATGTTCTTCACTTTGATTAGCTCAGCCTTGTGGGAGGGTAGCAGAAAGCAGAGGAGGCTTTCTTTGAATGCTGCAACATTTCAGATATCCCCCTAAACCATCTCGATAGAGAGCCACCATCCCATCTGCCAGTTCTCCTTATGTGCCTGTCATGTTGATCCACAGAGGCCCCGTGGGTTAGGACTGAGGTGCAGAACCTGAGCTATGTCGTTGGAGCTGGATGCTTAGGATGTAAATAGCAGAGAGTGCTTCATGTCAGGAATGAGGGGCACCAGTGAAGAAACATGTGCAGAAAGCAGGAGGCTGTGGGTCAAGATTTATGTGAAAAGAAAAGCTGCTGCAGCTAACAAGCTACGAGCAAGCTGCTGCCCCAAGAGTATCCTCAGGTAGTCTAGATATCTAAAATTCATTAGTGCTTATTCTAACACAAGGATCAGCTCTCGTTTCTGCTCCCTTTGCTCTTCCAGGAGCCTCTGTGGTTTATTGTTCCAGGTCCCACTTGAGTTAGCGGCATCGTTGGTCCTGTGACAGATCCTCACCCTGCGGGAATGGAACCAGCGCTGTGTTAGGCTGAGGACGTGGTGCCTGCAATCACAGGGTGGCCGGGAGCCTGGGAATGGGAAACCCGGCAGGCAGCAGGAGTGCCAGCACCGCTGGGTTTGGGAGCACGTCACAGAGGGGAGAGTGGTTTGGTGGAGGGAGGAGGTGGAAGAAGGGCAGTGAAGCTAGATTTTCCTACAATTAGCTTGTGCAAGAAAAACATTAGAAGGGTGATGAAGGTGTCAAGATGGCCACACCAAAAGTCTAACCCAGATCCTCTGCATGCCAGAGGCCAGTAGCTGATGCTTGCAGGTGTAACAAGGAGAGCATGGTTTGAGTCAGCTTTCTCTGGTTCCCACCAATTTCCTCTTCAAGGACTGTGAGCTGGCAGCTGTCCCTGGACTACTGTGTCTAGCACCCACTGGTTTTACTACATCTGTCTACCAGGAACTTGTATGCCCTTCTCTAAATCTGCTCATGCTTTTGGTTTCTACAGCATCCTGCAGCAATGAGTTTTACTATTTAATTATGCATTAATTATATTCTGTTTGTTCATATGTTGTGTGAAGGTGCAGGTCCTTTTGTTTCTTTTAAACCTCCTGTCAGATCATTTTCTTGAGCCTAGGTCTCGCATTGTGTGAAAGAGCAAGTAAGTGTTTCCAGTTCTTCTCCCTTGTGTTATTCTTGACTTGAGACCTCTGCCATACTCTTGCTCAGTTGTCTCTCTTCCAGAGCAGCATAACTTGTCAGAGGGCCGGCACAAAGGCACTTGCGGGCTCTCTGACTCTAGAACTGGGTTGTGGAAGCTATTTTTAACGCTGTATACACTATCCTGATCTTCCATTTCTTCTCTGGATGATATGCAGTTAAAAGATAACAGAGGAGTGTTTTATGTAACCACTAAGGGTTTGTTTTGTTCCTTGTTTTTCAAACGATATTGTATTTATTTTTAAAAAAAGACAATCTTCATATCCATCACAGAGCTACCTCTTTCTTGGGACAGCTGTTCTGGCATGTTTGACCATCTTTGATTTCTGTTCACAGAGCGCAGCATGTCTTTAGATACAATAATAATGGTTGCTTTAGAAGTGACAGAAAACTGGTCCTAGTTTGACATCCTCCTGAAGTCCAGGAGAGTTTTTATGAAAGGCAAGGGTTGAATGATGTATGTGGATGAATGCAACTTTCCTTCTCTGGGTATCACAAAACAGAGTTGATGAAGCCTTGGGGAGCACAGCGTGACCATTCTGGGGGTGCCATGGCTGTATGCAGAGCTGGCCTTTTCCAGGCCCAGCCTTTATTGATCTGTAGATACTTGTAGTTGGAAGCAAACTGTTAATACACATGCACAAATGTTTTAAGGTCACCTACTCACATTGTGAAATCTGACAGAGGAAGCATGTAATAGGATGTTTTTGTTAATATTTGGCAACTAGAAATAAACACATCCTAAACAAACAGAGATTTGCTAACAGCTTTTTGTCTCTCCTCTGAATTAACAATTCCTGCTGCCTTCGGGGTGGGAGGAGGAGCTCAGTGCTTCTCAGGCACTTGGTGCCGAAGTGTTTTAAGTGCTTTGGACAGAGAACATTGAAATGGGTGCAAGTGAGAAATGGTTTATTTTGTGGCCCATATGCCTTGGAAGTTGCCTTTGTGAGGTTTAACTTCTTGAGGACTTACTGTGATTGTTATCTATTGCCTGTTTATTGGGTTACTGCCTACAGGGAATATAAAATGCCCAGTTAGGTTAGAAACAATGGGCAGGGATCCTCAGGCAGAGTGCTTCACAGCCAAAGCATCAAGCACATGAGTAGATGTTGCCAGTTAACTGCGAAGAGCTGCTCATATGCCCACGATGCTCCATGGTTTGCTGGTTTGCAGCATGGGTGAGTGCTCTGAGACTCTGTCAGAACTTTCTTCAGTGGAAGCTGTGCTTTCCTGGGCTCCTCATCCCTGGCTGTAGAGCTCTTGGCTTTGGAAGGTCTCTCTCAGAAGGCAGGGGTGGGAGAGGTTGTAAATGGAAATTAAAGGAGAAGCGTGACTCCAGGGTTAAGGGGAGTAAGGGTGTCTTTTCCATGGAGAATAGGAAAGAAAAGTGCCTGTGCAATGGCATTGGTTCATAGTTGGAAGGAAATGGAAGAATTGCTTAAACAGCAAAATGACTGTGTTTAATAAATACTTTGCTCTGTATTTAGAGAAAGGCAGAGGATGCCATATCGCTGAGCAAGAGGTTTGCTGTTACAACATGATTTTCTGATAAAGTTGAGTGGTAGCTTTCGATTGGCATTTTGCATAGCTGGTTTACAGGACTTTTAAAGAGCTGGCTGAGAAGCCCTGGACTGTTAATAAGTCTTTGAACATGGGGGAAGTTCTAGAGGACTGGAAGAAAGCTAATGTTGTACCAGTAATTTAGAAGGGCAAATGGGATGACCGATGAAGTAATTATAGCCCTATCAGCTTGACATTAATTCTGGGCAAAGTAATGAAAAGCCAGATATCATAGTTGATTAATAAAGAATGAAAAGAGGGTAATATAATGCCAATCAATGTGGATTTATGGAAACTAGATCTTTTTCAAACTAACTTGATATTTTTTTTATCAGACTACATGTTTGGTTGATAAAGGTAACCATGTCAATGTAATATACTTCTGGAAGGCATTTGACTTGGTACCTTATGACATTTTGATTAAGAAACAAGAGTGATACAAAATCAACATGGCACACATTACATTGATTAAGAACGAGCAAACTGACAGCTCCTAGCATTTAATTGTAAATGGGTAATCATCATGGAGTGCATGTCTTCCTAGTGGGGTCCCACAGGGATCTATTTCTCAGACCTCTTGTATTTAACACTTTTATCAATGCCCTGAAAGAAAACATAAAAATCATTTTCGATAAAGTGTGCAGATACTGAATCTAGGAGGCGGCTGCTGTTGGATTTATAAACAGGCAGTGGTGAGTAGGAGTAGAGGAGCTGGATCATCTCTTTCTTTGGGACTGATTTGACCAGTGTGGGATGCTGGGTCCCTCTCCAGCATCTCTGCATCAGAAAGGATTCTGGAAACTTGAAGGCTGGATGAGAACTGCCAAGACCCACAGAAACACTCACCATGCTGTAAAGCCCCTGAGAGCCATTTAGGGTACGGAGAGAAGGGAAAGGGAGACTTGGCTGTAGTCCCTAAGTATCTAAAAGGAGAGCTGAAATGTGGCAAGAGGTTCCTCCAGTCTAGCAGACAACAGCATAAGCAGTTCCAGTGCCTGGAAGCCAAAGCGAGGTAATTCAGGTGCAGATTTCTACAGTGAGGGTAATTAACCGTTGGAACAACTTACCGAGGGCTGTGGTGGATTCTCCAGCTCAGGAGGGAAGGTTTTTTCCTAAAAAGATCAGCTCTGGTTCAAACAGGAATTAATTTGGGGCAGCCTCGTGGCCTATGCAGGTCAGGCCAGCCGATCACGGCGGTTTCTCCTGCCATGATAATCTTCGACTGTCCGTCTTGGCGTAGCTCTGGCTGTTCCGTTGCCTTGCGGTGAGAGCACCCTCGAAGGCTCCTGACTTAGGGGAGCGTGGGTGGCACGGACGCCACGAGGCTGGGGACGGAGAGGACGGCATCCCGGGGAGCGTGGTGCTGCCAGCGCGGGCAGGAGAGCTCTCCTGCTTCGAGGGCTGGAGCGCGGCAGCCGTCCACGACTTCTCCTTTAAATCTGTCGTGCAGCTGTCTGAACTCTGAAATTTCTTTCACTCTCTCCCTCGCCTTGTTAACATGTGTTGCCTTTGGGGTAATCAGGGAAAAAATATTATGTCCTTTTACAATTACCGGGTTTTGGAATATTAAAATGTCTCTCTGCATCGGCAGTGTTATTTTGATTGGTATTCTAACCTTTGACTAGCCCATAAAGCGAGCCGCTCTTCAAGCCAATATTGCAGGACTGAAATTTAATTCCGAAATGATTCCAGATAATAGGGAGACAGATAATATATGCATGAAGGATATTATGTTTGGACTAAATGCAGCAGGGCCAGGGCTTGGGAGTTGAATAATAGCCCAGAGTGAGTTATAATCTGTGGGACAGAAATACCTTACTGTCAGGGCCAGGAGAGGAACTCTTAAATCAAAGGGAGGGAGACGAGGAGGGAGTCGAGGATAGTCATCTCAAAGGGAAAGGGCATCCAGGAGAGGCGTTAAAGGAGCAGCCCTCTCTGTCCCGCTGCAGAGGGACCTGTCCTCTGTTTCTTGTTTAACAAGGAGTGCTGAGCAAAAACACATTTCCAAGGAAAACCAATAAGCAGGGGTTGTGCTGGGAAGAGAGGGTGAGAGTCTGCAAGTTCTTGGCAGTCTTTTCCCTTTCCTCCTCCTGGACTCATTAGAAGGGGATACAGGATGGGTTGATGCATCAGACTTCTTTGCTTCCGTTTCCCTAGAAGTTATAACCAGATGGATGGAGGGGATGTTGACGTGGTGGATTTGCAATACGTGCTAAGGTACGGTGCTCACGTAACGCAGAGTAACCGTCAGGGTTGCTTTTGGTATCCACTTTTGCATAAAACAAAGGAAGCAGAGGCATGGCGTGTGGGCTGTGTGGCCAGTAGTTGTTGTTCAGGCATCTGCCCTCTGCCTCCTCAGCCCAGGAGTCGCTGGCAGGCAGGGTTGTCTCCCTCCTTCAGAGCTGCTGCCCAGGCTGGTGCCTGGAGACACAGAGTAGGAGCATCCTATGTGACAGCTAGGTGCAAATTCAGTGCCTTTTGAATACTGGAGGCTTTAAGAAACAACACCCCCCTCTGGGCTGTCTGCCCCAGGGAAGGAAACTTGCGGTTTTTGCTATTTGCTCCTCTGCAAGTGGCACTCGGAAGCTGCCGGCAAAGCACAAGCATGGTGGAGCAGTCAGCAGGGTACTTTTTGCTCTGCAGTAGCTCAGCCCTATAACTTTAACCTGTTAGGCAAGGCATTGGGAGTTTTTCTGTAGCTAGACTTCGCAGAGCATTGCGGAATACTGTGCCAGCAGCTGTCCCGGGAGGAGGGGAGCTGAGCAAGCGGAGATGGAGAATGATCTCTGCTGCTGGGGTGACACAAACCCATGTCGATATAACAGGCTTTGGCTCAGTGGCACGAGCTTATAGTTTCAAAGTAATGATCCCAGCCTCGCATTTCATTTCCTTTTCTTGCAGTCTCAGGAGCTGGTCTTGCTACAGCTGAGAGGGGCTCTAGATGCAGCCTGGAGGCTTCACTGGTTTTGGATGACTTGAGCAGTAATATACATGCCCATCCCAGGAGGGCAGAAAAAAGCAGTGTCCATCTTCACCTAAATCAAATGGTTTTGTGTGTTTCCCCCTCCTTTGGCTTTTGTTGGTGTTTTTTTTATTGCATCCTAAAAGACAGGAGCAATTTTCTGTGGAGCACGTGTCTGTACGAACTGTTCTGGGAGCAGACGGGAAAGATGTGATCCTCAGAGGGTTAATGTAAGTTTTTGGTCTTGGTTCACCAGAAACTAGCTAAGTTTCCTGGCTTGCAAAATAGCGGATTAGGTTAGTAATTACTTCTGGCCATAAAATCCATAAGTGTGTGAAAGAGCACTCTTCTTGCTGCCAAACTCATGCCAAGCAGAAGGTTGTAGGCTGGGCACAGGCAGCCAGTTCCTCTCTCACTGCTGTTCAGACTCTGCTGGGTGGGTGAAGAGAGCCGCTGACAAGGTCCTATTACATGGAAGCCATTTAGAGATACTCCAGTGCAAAGGGGACATGTCAGTATGTCCGTCCTATTAACAAGAAGCTTTTCCCTCCTTCCTGTAGCTATCCTGCGTGTGCTTTAGCATGTGTTCATCTCTCAGTGTCTCACACACCAATTAACTTCTTTACCATCGGGGTTCTCCTACACTCTCTTTTGCTAAGACACATTAAAATTGTGCTAGGCGCATGTTAAAATCTCACCTCTTTTCCTAGGCAAGGTGTTTTGGAGCCTAGTTTTAGCCTTTGGGACAAAGCAGTTTTGCATACTGCCCTCGGCGAGGACCTGGCACAGGTGGAGAAAGCCCAGAAGAGAACATAAGAAGAATCAGAGGACTGGAAGACGTGACCTCCAGGGGAAGATTGAGGGATCTGGGATGTTGAGCTTACAGAAGACTAAGCAGAAATCATTTTTGTAGGAATTAAAGTACTCAGAGGAAGGGAAAAGTTTATTCTGGGTGGCTGCAGTGGACACAGCTCTTAGTCGTGTCCTTACCTGCTGCGAGGAGATCAATAAACAGTCTCTGTGGGTGAGAACAGGGATGCAGGACCTTTAGCTCTTGAGATTTTTAGAGTTTAGAAGAATATAGTGGGGATGGTTTGGGTGGAGATGGTCCTGCCTTGAAGCAGACAGTATGGTCATCACTTGTCCCTTCCTGCCCTGTTTGCTGTGACACTTCCTGTACCCTTACACTTGGACACAGGCTGTCTGCTTTCCTTGGGACACATTGCTGAAATTCGGAGTACCTGAGCAGGGAAAGAAGGGGTGGTTGCCCTGAGTGCCATGTATTGTCTCCACTCCTCTCCCGATGCCATGTGCCCTGATCAGGATGTTTGTACGAGGAAAATCCCAAGGCAGCCTTTATTATTTGGCAAAGCCTTCAAGCTCCAGCAAGGACCGGGGCTTCCTGGTGTGTCACATGGTAGGGATAAGGCAGGAAGGTGGTTATTCAGGAGAAACTGAAGAACACAATTATCTTGGCCCCATGTAGCCTGCAGGTACTGGACAAAGCAGAGAGGAGTATTTGTTGCTTTTGTACTTTTTTTAACCAGTGCAAAAGCTTTGCCTTCTAGATGAAATTTTAAGCAGCAGTTTGCCGAGTGCACTGCAATGGTTGCTCTACCGAAAGCATCCTTGTCTATGCAAGCGGTTGGGGGCAGGTTGGTGTTTGTGGTTCTCCTACGTGCACATCACCGTAGCCTGCAGGCAAAAGGCGGAGAGGCAGCTGCTCAGACCTTGCGTGCTGCTCTTCCTGCTGAGTGCCATATTGCTTGGCTGCACCTCACTATGCCTGCGCTCCCCTTGCTGGGGGATTTGAACATCTGTCCCCTGCACTGAGAAGCCTCCTGGTTCCCATCTGGCTGTGTGTGCACTGCTGCTGAGGTTAAACATACTGCTCAGGCCTTTACACCGTGAGTCTGGTTGCTGCTTGCAGGTTGAGGAGGGAGCCACACTGGCTTTCCTGGTCCCGCCTGTTTATGGGGCAGTGTGCTCTAGGTGCCAAAGACAAAGTTTTGGAAAGAGCATTTGAAAGCAAGCGAAATAACCCACAATGATATCTAAGCAACTTGTGCTTTTGATAAGAAATCTTTCTGCAATGTCAAGGTTATGCAAGCTGAAGTGGCCTGATGGTCTCCACAGTGGAGTCTGGAGAGGCAGGGAGTTGCTGCAGGGCTGGTCATGGTGTGACTGGGACCTGTCAGCTGGATGCTCTCCGTAGCTGGGAGTAACGGTGTGTACAGTGTGACCGGAGCACGCCTGGTGTGCCACACGCTTGCATCCAGACTTGCCGTGTAATGCGGCCTTTGTGTGGCAGCCCAGGAGCAAACCAGGGAAATCATAAGGATGGTCAGAGTTAGGCCCTCGATCTCCCAGTGAGCGGCTGTCTGTCCGGCGCAGGTCTGGTGTTTCACCTGCACACAGGACTGTGGTTGTGCCTGCGGGGCACCGGCACTGTTGGCAGAAGCTGGAGGCCTCCAATCTCATCTGCCTGCTTATGTGACGGTGCGGGGCAGCCTGTGTTTTCCCACGTCTCATGCGTACTGCGGTCAGCTGGAGAGGCTGGAGCCTTCTGTGTGCCCTGGTATTGCGAGAGGCAAGCCTGACCCCGGGCCTGACACAGCTCCCCGCAGTCAATACCAGAGCAAGGCATGAGGAGAAGGGATTAGAGGCAGGGCATGTTTTACAATAATCCTGCAACGTGTGCTGCATTCCAGGCCAGGAGGAGCTAGGAGGCGAAGGCACAATGCGTGAAAGATGGCCTTTCCCAGAGTCCTGTGGGTCAGGCGAGGGGCAGAGCATCCCTGCATCCCAGCCCTTCAGCTGGAGCTTTATGTGGGTACCTGCACAGCTGCCTAGTTCCTGGGAAAGGAGCTGTGTCCTCTTTTCTCTGCATTTAAAAGATGGGAGCTCCACATAAGAGCATGAAAATGGACCTGTGTAGTTCTCTGCAGAGGGATGAGGGGTTAATCAGATTTTCTAGCCTTGGGGATTAAAACATCAACTGGTTTAGTCCTCGTTGTCCTACCAAGCCAGCATGGCTAGAAGAGGGAGAGTGATGGCCTGACATCTCCACCAACAGCAGCAGGCTGGTTTATGGTAGCAATTGGCTTGCCAGTAAGTGGAAAGAGCTTTTCTGGTATGAGGTGTTCCTGGTGCCCTGTGCTAAGCGTGATGCACTATCCTGCTGAAAGGAATGGGACTTTGCTACTGCTGTCTTGGCTGGGAAAGTGTGGGTGTGCAGCCTCTGCCCCATTGCACAGAGGCATACCGTGGCTTGGCTTTTGCTTGTCATGGGCTCGATGTAAAGCAGCAAGAGATGCTGAACTGGGAGATAGGAGATACAGTAGTGGAATTTGTATATTAATAACTTACAGTGCTTCACACTCATTAAATTAATTAATTAAATCCTTCAGAACCCGAAGGCTACTAAGCAAGTTGATTTCAGAGTTGGGATTAAAAGTCTCCTGCTGCCCTTTCCCCATGCTGGCACAGCACTTCTGGCTCCATCCTGGCTTTTGCTCTCTCCACTTGCAGGTTTCCTTGCTTGAGCTCTTTGCCTGCAGCCTGTGGATTGGATCTATCACAGTGGCTTGCTAAGAACTGGCTGGAAAGTCTGCAGATACGATCTGCTTTTGTTTAGGAAACAGCCCATCTTTTGCCCTCGTCTAGGCATAAACTTCTCATATTTTGTGGCCCGCTGGGGAGGGACGCTTTGATCACTCCGAAGCATGACCCCAACCAGGGGCTATCTCACAGTGGCTGGTTTTCCCAGTTGCCTGGGCACTGTGTCCTACAGACTGGGACCACCTCCTTGGGTGTTCTGATATGAATGTTGCTGCCGGCTCTATGGGGCATCAAAGCTCCTGAGCAAATGGGCCATCCTGAAGTCATGGTCTGGCTTGCTGCACTGTAGCCTTCCCAAGCTTGCTCAGTACCCATCCAGTTCTCAGCAGTGCCCTTCTGGGTGCCAGTAGGTGCAGAGGCAAGATGCTTATATTTGCTGACAACATGCATCTTCCCTTCCTCATGTTGAATCTCGTGTTGAAAAAGCTCATAATGATGTTGTCTGATGTTTTCTTGGGCATCCTATCCACAGATGAATATACAGGTCTCACTCATGGCTGATGGATCAGCTCCACCTCCCTCACCTTTCTTTGAGCCAAGATACTCTAGCATTTCTGCACTGCACTCAATATACCTTAAAGCCACCAACTTCCATTAAGCCACATAGGATGGAGTGTGGCTGAGGTGGTCTCTCTCCTGCATGCAGTGGTTGGCATCCCCAGCGGGTTTCAGTGACGTGGAGATGAAACCTCAGCGTGCCGTTCTGCCAGCACTGCTCCTGCATGCATCCTGCAGATGCATTTTTAAACAAACTCTGGATATTTAGTGTACGGTCTTGCGCCAACTTCAGGAAAGCCTGCTCTCTGTGCTCTCCCAGTGTTGTAACCTCTGTCAGCCTGGCTCTGATTGATGGCATTAATATTTTAGAGATCATTTAGGATCTCCGCCTTGACTGTGCCGCTCGCTCAGGGAGGAGCTGTCCTGCGTGGATGTCTGCAGTTGCCAGAGGAGCGTGGTTGCTGCCTGCCGGTGTGTTTTGGAGGAGGCAGGTTAGCAGGGCCACCAAGACTAATGGGAGCACAAGGCCTTCAAAGAGCAAATTGCTAGCCTCCAGCATGTGCAAGCTGGCCCTTTCTGTAGATGAGGGTCTTTCAGCCTCCCTGGAACACTCCCTTCTGTCCTTGCCTCTTGGCAAAGGGACCAACTTCCCTCTGGACGTTGTCCCACTGACTGCATTTGGCCAAGGTCCTTGCTGTGGAGGGTGTCCCCATGCCTCTGCTCAGCCCTTCCAGTTCCTGGAGCTTGCCTCAGCGGAGCTGCCAAACCCAAAATTGCTCTGCATCTCTCCTGTGTTTTGAGTCTCCCTTTGCCATTGCACCATGTATGATTTAGCCACATGGAGTTGGTTCTGCTGCAGTCTTGTCTGTGGAGTCAGTCTTTAAGCTCAAGTTGCAGAGTTCACACATGCCCTTGCGGCTCCCGGATCCATCCCTGGTGCTGATCGGGAGGTGACTGATGTCCTTTGCAGTGCTCTGCAGCACACCATCTCCAGCTGCGTCTCAGGAGCTGCACGTGGACCCATCCTGCACCTCCCTGCCTCGCGCTCTGCCCTTGGTCTGCTCTAAACAGTGGAGCTGCGTGGCCATTCCTCTCGGTGCAGGAGAGCTCTGGTGATGCTCTGCTTGCTCAGCCTTCCCCATGGGGCCCGGATAAATCCAGCTGTGGGAATGGGGCCGACGTGCTGCAGGGACGGGGGCTCCGGCAGATCCAGGAGACAGTGAAGCCGTGTGACTGAATCCCAGACTGTGTTTGCTCTGCCTAATTATCAAAAGTATGAGTTTGTTCTGCTAGGTGCACATTATGCCTTTATTGTGGTGTAATTATGCCAGCTGCCTATGTTTAGTGTCATAAAAAGGAATAAAATGCCCATTACCCGCCTAAAGAATTCTTCTTGTGGGTTTTTTTTATTTTTATTGCTCTGGAGTACACAGTGGGGATATCTTTGATCGGCAATTCTCCATGTAAAATAGCTAGTGAAATACTGTGCCTTTCAGAGAGCTCCTCCAGCCAGCAGCCTGCGAAGGCAGCTGGCCCGCCAGCCTCACCTGGCGCTGCCTCTGCTGCTCACTGCCAGCCCGATCTGGTGGTCAAGATGGTGAAGCCACCACAGTGCCTTCCCCTGCGGAAGCTCAGCTGCTTTCCGGCAGCATTTCCCTGCTGCCACCCAGGTCCCAAAGCTCCCTCCTGCCGACACAGCACCCGAGAGGTGCGGGGTGCTTTCGAAGCCTGGGAGAAGATGCAGCCTCTCTACCTGCTGGAGCTGTTTGGAAGGACACAACGGTGCCTGGGTCTGGCTGAGCTATTTTTTGGACAGAATGATGTGTCAAGGAGTCCCGTGCCCAGGGGGAAACCCATAAGGTAGTCGAGGGAGCAGCGCGGAGCGATGTGTGAGTGGGAGCGGTTATACTCCTTCGCCCTGCCTCGTCTGGAGCGCCGAAAACACAAGCCAAGCAGCATGAACCTGCCAACGGCCTGGCGGTGCTCTTGGAAGAGCAGGGATGCTAAGCCTCGTCCCCCAGCCAACCCACGGCCCCTGCAATCGGGCTTTGGCTACTTTGGGGTTTCTTGTGGCGTCTAGATATCTGGGGCCGTGTTTCTGTGGTGGTGAGAGATGCCTCGGAGGAGCCATGTCCTCCAAGAGCTGAGGTTCTGTGCAAACATCAATTACTGAAACACATACTCCTGCCAGGGAAGAGCGGCTGGAGGCTTGCTTTGTGTGTGTAAATGCTAGGGGCATTTTGGTAATATTAAATCCTTTCTGATGGAAAAAAAATACAGAAAACCCCAAATCCAAACCCCACATCTTTAGAGGTTGTTAAAAGCTGCCTCTCTGCCTTTCCTTCATCTAATAGTTTCAGTCCCTAATTGGAAATGGTCTTTATTAGCCTCATTAGGAGCGGTTAGTGCTGGCTATAGATAGCTCTTAAATATATGGTTTCAGTGGATGGTAAATCTGTTGGTTTAGTTGGCTTATTTTTCAACTCGATGATCTTTTCAGCAGGTCCCTGGTCCCCCCAGCCCAGCTGTGCCACAGATACCTCACACAATGTCCCTTTTAATTCCCTCCGCTTATTTTTTACGTCAGGTGTTCCTTGAAGTGGCCTTCACAGCTCTCCACCCTTTCAGCCGACGACTACGTCAGGGGAAGATGGACTTGCGCCTCCCCGCAGCTTCATTGCATATGCACACGCCGTCTGCCCCGGCGGCACGATTGCCTTGGTGAAGAATCCAAGGGGCTGCTGATAGCAATCATTGATTAAGAGGGTAATTGTCCTGAAAATTCAGATTGATCAAAAGGCAGAAATGATAACTTGTGTAACTGTGTTTAAAACCACGTCCTGTCAATAGGGGAGACTGAGACGTGGCGAGCAGAAAGCAGGGAGAATTGGATGTGCGAGCGGGTGAGTGTGCCTGTGGTTCGGGGAGGAGGGGGAGCCATTCTTCCTTGGGGTCCGTAGCAGGATGTTTCTTGTCACTGACGCTGGGCTATTGGAGATTCAATCACTTTTATCTTCCCCTCTCTCTCAATCCAAATGCCTTTTCATATTAGAAAATTAGAATCAGCTCTGCTCATGCAAGATTTATTAGCTCTGCTGAGCAATACCACAGAAGAGTAAATGATGTCGCGTTTCAGGGGCTTTTTACACATTATGACCAAACTTGCAACTTCTTAAGTATTCTTCCATTGAGCCACTGCAGGGTGTGAAAGGGATGGGGAGACAAACTTCTCTCTGGAAATAGTTCTGCAGCAGTCCGGATGTCTCTTCTTTATGATCAGAATGATTGGATTTGGTTGCTAATACAGATCTTTTCTTTGGGCTCAGTTTCTGCGCTTATTGCTCTGGAAATCAAACTCTAAGATTTGAGCCTGTTTATCACATTTTTTTCTTGGTTCCATTTGTAGAAACACTTTTTGGTGCTACAATGTATGTCTTTGGAGCTCTGCTGCTAGCTGGCACTCATTTACATCTGAAGAAGACAAATCTTGTTCCCTGCTCAAATTTTTTCCCTTGTGTTTTGCACTGGGTGGCTGCTTTTTTAAATGCCTTCTGACCCTGTGCCATACACAGCTCATGTTTTGCGTAGTGATGGTCCTTTGGTCTTCAGGCAAGCTCTTTAAAGACATGAATGAATTTAGGCTCATAATGTCAATAGATATTATTGTGGGGATATTGAGGCACTGGGAGGTTGGAAGATTTTCCTGTGAATCCACATCAGAGATTGGAACAGAAATTAGGTCTCATCTCTCCTGCTCCTGGACTTCAGCCACAAGGCTTGTTTGTGAGGCTTTTTGCTTTCAAATCGCTTTGCAGGCATTAAATCCATGCAGCATCCTCGTGGGCTGGCTGCACAAGAGGGTCACTCAGCCACAAGAGTCAGAACGACTGGCTCTTGGGAGCCTCTGCCTGAGGTGCTGTTCAGTTTTTCTCCCCATCTCAAAAGTTAAAGCATTTGAGATTCACCATATTTCAGTGGTGATATACAAATCACTGGTGCTCCACAGCACTCCACCCCTCTCTCAGTGGGCATTGTGTATGTAGCCCCTATACAAAAATAGTTGCTGTTGTCAAGGTAAACACCATTTTTCTGCTAGTTCTGGTCTGGAATATTCCCAAAAGGGAGCAAATTTTTCTCCAGCCATGATTATTTGGGAAAGTAGACAGCACCACACAGGGATGCTGGTACCACTGCTCAGTGTCTCACACCAAAACCAGCATTAAACAACAGAAGCCAGAATCAAGCCATGGAAGGGAATAGTACATTCATAGCTTCATCTGCTATCATCGTTGTGCGGTGGAGCCCAGCACCTGCAGATGAGCTTCTGCCAATCTTTTGTCTGTTTGGGTCTGACTTTTCCTTGACATGGCCGGGCTGCTGGGAGGATTGCAGTGCAGACAGGGCAGAGGAGAGGTTGCGGTGGCCTTGTGGTAAGGTTCTCTCTCACCCATCAGCATAGCCAGCACAGGTCATCTGCATGGCTCATCATTGTGGGCTCCAAATGCTCAGCAGCATCTTCTGCTTGGCAGGTTTAAAGGGACTTTGTTAACAGGCAGTGCTAATGACATTTAAAACAACACCATACTTGGACCTGTCCAAATGCAAGTCTAACTTGGCACAAAGTTTTGCCATTCATCTTAGCAAAAGGCATTTCTGAATTGCTGCTTAAAGCTGCGGCTGGCTGGCAGGGAGGTTTCTCGTCGAGTGTCGGTGCTTGGGAGGCGGATACACTTGACAAGCAGAAGGACTTGACTTTTTCCCCTTCTGTGTACAAGCACTATGTATTATTCAAGGTCTTCTTAAGTCAATGCTGGGTTATTAATCGGTCGCTTCTCTGCATGTTAAATTTGCCTACTAATTTCGAGGCTCTGGAAGAGGACTGCGGCTATGAGCTTGCACAGTATTTTTCCTCCGTGAGTCTCCGTACACCCACGTGTGCAATGTGGGGCTGCTGCACCCCCTTGCCTTGGGTTCAGATGACATGGTGCTGCCTGTGCGCCAGCCACACGGGGAGGTGAGCTCCGGGTTACTGACTTAATGTTCCCTTTTCCAGATAGTCACTGATGGTGAGGGGGAGCAGGGGCAGGGCCAGAGCAGTAAAAGCCTTGCCAAACCTTGAGGGGCCAGGCAAGACCCCAGCAAAGCACTTCCTAAGGGCTAGGGGTACTACAGTCCCAGGTGACACTGGAGAGAGATACAGCGGCGTCCAGGTCTGGGGCAGGCGTTGTGCACAGCCCAGGAGGGGTTTGCTCCACGAGATAGGTGCTACCCACCTCCCCTTGGCTCCTGCTCGGTTTGCAGGCTGACGTAATGAGTTATTTGCAGCCATTTTGGAGACAGCCTTGGTGTCTTGGGACTCTTCCTTCCCTGTCCCCCAGCCAGGCCTCCATGCTCCTGTCTCCTCTCCCTCCACGAGCTCTGGTGGTGCTGCCCGCGGTAGGCAAGGCACACGGGCCAGCAGCGCCTGCACGTTCCAGGAATCACGTCAGCTGTCATTACTTACATTACCTTGATTGGGAACAGTCAGTTATGTCACCGTCCATCATCGTGTCTCTCCTGGGAGATGCTGAGGAAGGAGGAAAGGAGCAGGAATTATAAAGTGCTTCTGCGGTGCTCCGCCAATCCCACGGCTCCGTTGGCTGAACATCTGTCATCAGACAGCTTGAAGAGAAGGTGCTTTGTCTGATGGATCTTCCCATTGTAGCTCCACAGGGAGGAGCCTTCTGCAACACTGGGACTGCCCCGAGGGAAGAGCACTGGGGGCTTTTGTGGAGTTTAATGTGAAGGGAACGATGCCGCTACCTGGAAGGCTCTGGGGGGACCGCAGGAGAGCCTGCTGGACAGCCGGGGCTGTGGGCTGGCCTCCTCTGGCTGAGGGCTGCTTTGGAGCCAGGTAGAGTTACCAAAACTATCTCTGGTCCGAATGAGGCAGAGCTCAGACTTGCACATTGTCCCCACGCGTGACTGCAGAGGATTCCTGGCCATGTCTCAGGTGAGAGTTCATCCTCCCTTTGGCTGTGAGCTCCAGATTCCCCTAATGAGAATGAGATTTGGCTTTTGATGACAGAAACTTCTTATTTCTAATGGAAAATGATCTGGAAAGTTTCCAGCCCTCTCTGCCCTGATTGATTTGGGACTCTGGCTCCAGTTCCAGCAGCGAGTCTCTTCGGCTCAGGTGCCCCTCACAGGCTGGGGGACAACACGTGGCAGTAGCTGTGTCCATCTCTGGTGGCAGAGCCCATGGTGCCATGTGTGGTGGGGAGGACGCTTTGTCTGTCTAGCAGCCTCCTGTGAATAAATTTGTGCCTGAACTCAAGATGGGTTTCAGAGGATAAGGAGGAACAGGAGCTCCGTGGCTGTGGCCAGGAGGTGTTCCAGGGCTGTAAGGCCAGGTTCCCCAAGGCTTGTGTGACTGTGTCTGTCAAGGCTGAAAGTGAGAACGGTTCAAGAAGCACACATTGCCCGACAGGACACACTGGAAGGTGGGGAAAGCAGTAATGCCCTCCTCCTTGGGTTTCTTGCTATATGCGTGTTGGTCCTGGCACTGTGACTTTGGGAGAAACACTACCTGTTAAGCACAGTGCTCACGTTTTAATTTCTGTTAGCTGGGCAGGGAGTGAGGGTGGTTTGGTAGCAGCTGGACCTCAGCGAGACCCAGGAGGTGGGTGTTCAACCCAGCTGGGACCTGGCAGTGCCCCTCCAGAGATCAGGCAGCTGGAGGGGAGGAAAGCCAGGGCGGGAGAGGGCTGCACCCAAGGACTGAAGTGGGGAAGAGAAGAAGTTTCATGGTTCTGTACATTTCTCCTTGGAGCAGCTCCATCAAAGGCAAGACTACGGTCCAAAAGGAGCTCTTAAAACACAGAGGACCTGGCTGGCACCAGCAGTGGCTCACAGGTGCTGCGCAGGGTGTGCATGCGGGTAGTAATGGGCAGCTGAAGCAGCCTGGTCTCAGCCAGGGCTGTGCAAGGCATCTTGTGCAAGTACAGCCAGCAAGGTCTGACCTGTAATCCATCCTGTCATTTAAACAACTTGCACTATATAGAAGTGATGCTTTATGTGAGCCAGGGGCATTGCTGCTGTTACTCTTAGCTGAGTTTGAAGAACTCTTGCTGTCCCCAGCTTTAGGTGTAGGCTTTGTTCTGCTGGATGGCCCAGGTGCATGGAGGTTGCTAAGCAAAGAAAAGATTGCAGAGGGTACATGGAGCAGAGGAGAGTTGTTCTGGAGGAAAGGTGGGTTTCCATGGTGGGGGGATAGCTAGTGAAGTGAGTAAATACGTGCTATAAACATGTTCAGAGCATCTCCGTGTGAAGAACCCCGCACAGCCTTTTTGAGTGAATAGAAAGAAGAGCCTGGGTTCAGTTCATATGTCTGTTTTCTTTTCTTTTCTTCTTCTGGTCAACTGTGGCTGTAGATAAGAGTTTTCTATTTGAAGTTCAGAAGGGAAGGGAAATCCATTGTTAGAAGAGGAGACTTTCTTTCTGCTTGATACCTATCTCCAGCGACACAGCGGAGAAGGAAAAGATTTGCTATGATAAAGGTAGCTTTAAAAAAAAAAAAAAAAAGGCACATTGAGTGTTGCTTTTCTCTGTACTTCAAAGCCTGGAGTAATATGGAATAGTGTAAAAGAAGAGAGAAAAAAAACAACCTAGCGCAGCCTCTGCATGGGGGCTGTGAATGCAGAGCCATAATAGAGCACCATCCTGACCAGAAATCCAGCGCTCTGCCCAAGCCGTTCGTCTGGGCTTGGCGTGGTGTTGGTCAGTGTGCACAGCACCTGCCTGGAGTCCACAGGGATGGGCTTCAAGGGGGATGCTCATTGTGCGGGGAGCAGAGGAAACGTTTTGCAGGTGTGCATCCTCTGGAAGGACTGAACCAAGGGAAGTCACTCGCTGGAAAGAAAATCAGGCAAGTCTGGAAGGAGTATGGGAAAAACGTGCCAATAAACGTTTAATTATTAAACTAACTCTTGAGATTGCATAGAGTGTTCAATACGGTGTGGCAGAGTGAAGAAGCTGAACAGCGCAGCTCTGGTGAAGGCTGTGCCTGGGAAATGGCTAAACATTTCCATCCGTGCACCCTGGAGCCAGTGGGATTGGCTTTCTGGGGTCCTGGGCTGTAGGGTCAGCTTTCCCTGGGGCTCAGGTGTTTCCGAATGAGCCAGAGCAGAGGGGTGCTGGGGAGGGGGTGCCTGTGGCTGCCGCCCCCTTGCTTGGAGCAGGCACAGCTGAGCTCCATGAGCATACAGGGGGGCTCCAGCCTCCATGATTACCAAAGGGACTTGGGTGGCCCAAATGCAGGTCTGGGCTGTGCGACATGGGCAGGGATGGGAGCTCCCTGCCAGGGGACAAGGCAGGGGACAGAGAGGTGCAGCCCGGGGAGCAGGGGCTTGTGACACCCCTGTTACAGTACTGCTGTGTCCACACAGGCTTCTCCTTTCCACTGGCCCCGTGGGTGCCCTTCAGCCAGACTGATGGCATGGGGCCCCACATCTGCCCTGCTGCCATCATGGTTTTGGTCGTCATCCCCATCCCAAGCTCAGCGTGTGGTCTTGGCTTCTGGGGCAGCCCTTGCTGTGCCAGCCCACTGCTGTTCTGCCAGGAGGTCTTGGGCTCGCCGAGCTGCTGGGGCACTCCTGGAGCAGATACCGGCCGATACCCCACATTCCCCTCTGAGAAGCTGGTGCAAGTAAAGGAGAGAGCAAGCATGTGCTGGAGGCTTTGCCTCTGCTGGAGTCTGGGGAGGAGCAGGACGAGAAACCAACAAACTCATTTTCAGCGCTGACCTGAGCGGAGGCTGGAAGTGAAAAGATTTCCAGCAAACCTGGGTTGGTCAGGGTTGCTAACGAGCCTTTCCTTTGAGCAATGTTTTACATTCTTTAAAGATCGCAGGGAGCTCTTGGGGAGAATCTGCTAAAGTAAATGGCAGAGTCAAGTGTGCCGGCTCCTTTCTTTCCCTTTTCTTTTTCCTTTTTTTTTCCTTTCCCCTTTCTTGGTTCTCTTTATTATGTGGAGTTGCTCTGGCTCTTTCTCTCACTTCTGTTTCTCCTTTTGTTCTCTCTTTGTCTATTTATCACACTGTGAAGGTTGAAAGAGATGTTATTAATCTGGGAGAATGAAGGCAGGATTAGTGGTATGAATCGGATTTTGAGAGCTGTAATGATAGAAAGACTCGCTCTGCTGGCGGGCTGCGTGAGTTTGATAAATGGGGAGCACTCCAAACTGACTCGCGCCTTCCTCCGCACTGCTCGCTTTGCCCGCTGGGGCGTGCCATGCTCTCAGATCTGCCAGCCATCCCACACCGCTCCTACCTGAACCAGAGCAAAAAGCCAAGGGTAAATCAGAGACAAATATCTCCCATTGCACTTAAAGAGATCATTTCTTTCAACATCTTTTTCAAACAGAGTCCTGTCAAGTTCTTGGACAGCCTTGTGTGGAGGTAGGATCCTTCCTTGGAGTATGGCTCGGAGCCGCGGCCATGCATTATTGTCTCCTGCCGTGGCTTTGCAGAGAGCAGCGAGGAGTTAGCATGGCTGCAACGAGGAGTTAGCATGGCTGCAGCAGAGCTCCCGTCCTGCAAGGCACAAAGAAGCAGGATCATCTCCGTAGGGCTGCACCCTGCTGCCTTTGCCTTCTGAGAATTGCACCGAGCTTCAAACCCCCAGGGGACTGGGAGAAGGCAGGGGGTATTTCATCATAAGTTGCTTTGGGGTCTTTCCCTGAAGTCTTTTGAATGAGGGGTCCTGCCCTTGCATAATGTGAGTCAGGTCCCCTGTTAGCAAGCTTGGGAGGGGCAAAGCAGGCTCCGGGGACAGCAGGCAGAGCGACAGCCCCCAGCTGTGGGGCACAGCAGGACTGTCTGGACCAGCAACTTTAGTGAAGAGGGTCCTTTCCTGGGATCACCCCACTGCACGCTCACCCACTTGAACCCTTCCTCATCCCCACCCTTGGGTGTGTGGTGGTCCATGTTGCACCCTACAGAGCCAGAAAAGCTAGGGACAGGCTTGTAGGTGTAGGGTACGTAGCACTTTGAAGCTGGTTCGTGAGCACAGAGCTCACTGCCCTATTGCGGTGGTGCCACCAGGCATTTGTACATGGGGACTGAGCCGTTGTCCTAGGGCCCTTCATGTTGGTCCTTACCGCAGCCTGTGCTGTGGCTTCTGCTGTGGACATTTTGGGCTCGCTGCTTGCTCTCATGGCTAGGTTTGGGTCTTGTGGTCCAGCCCACGAGTGTGCGTTTGCTGAAGTGAGATGTGGTTGTGCGAAGGCCATGTGCAATGTGTTGGGAAGGTTTGGGTGCTCCAGTGCCCCTCGCCCCAGGGGCTGTGGGCAGGGACTCGGCCCTACAGCCCATCCAGGGGAGCACTGAGTGTCTAGTGGTGGGTGCAGGACCACCCGCCACCGCAAGGTTTGCATCTCGCCTGGGTTGAGCAGGGGATTCCTGCTCGGTAGAGGAGGGGGAACAGCAGCGTGCGGGAGGGACCCCTGCTTCGAAGGGGGAGGCAGCCCACGGGCAGCCCACAGTTGTCAATGTCCCTTTAACTACAAGGTAATGGACTCGCCCACGCTCGGGCTGAGCTCTCTTCCTGCCATTGCAGGAGCGGTAATGATTGTCGAGGTAGAGCTAATGAGACGTGCACATCTTTAAAGGATCGTGTCTTCTGAGACAAAATTAAAAGAAAAAAAGAGAAAAGAAGGGATGGGGGAAGGAGAGAAAGTCCGACTGCAGTGCTTTGGCCAGCGAGGCGTCCGTCCATCCGTTCTGCCTGTCCCTTGGCAGGATCACCCCTAAATGACTAGCAGGGTCTCTTTGCTTCCTGCCGCAACTCCTGTTTGGCTCTGGGAACCTCTTCAACTCCCTGAGGCCCCCTGACAGCCCCTCCGCAGGTCTGGTCCCCAGGGCGAGGGAGCAGGGCACTGCTGGCCGTGTGAGAGCATGGCAGGAGCACCTTTGCTGGGCAGGCAGCGGGAGGGCAGGCAGCCCAGCTGCTGTATGGCACAGCTGTGGGACAGCGGAGCTGGACAGCGGGACGGGAGGAAGGCGTGCAAGGAGATGAAGGACACAGGAATGTCCTGTCCTGGGTTGGTTGAAGATGTGGGGTTGGTGGTGCTATCAGTCCTGGCTGGCTCATCCCTGTCTCCACCGCTTGCTTCCAGGTCTGGGATGCTGCGCTTGGCACTTCCCAGAGTACGTAAAGGTACTGGGGATCTGGATACCGGGGAGTTAATGATCCCCCCAAATGCCTGCCCCACAGGGGGAAGGAAGAGGTGGCTCCCCTTTGGTGTTGGGAAATGCCCCGTGGGCACTCCTGGTGCAGGAGAGGCTGTGCGGAGCAGGCTGAGCCAGATCCGGCCCTTTGGGAAGAGCTGGTGGGGGAGCTGGCACCTTGTGTGGAGTGCATGGTGTGACTGCCTGCACACAGATTTCCTCCCGTTCTCACTATTTCAACTTCACAGGTTGAATTGGTTCAGAGCATCCAAACTAAATGAGGAGAGAAATGATCAGTCAAATATTTCTTAAATCCTGTCTTTAAGAGCTAAGTGCTTGGCTGGAACTTTAAGGCGGGTAATGAGGCTCACTTCAGATCAGCTTGTGATGTGGAAACTGCTAGATTGACCAGGCTGCAACTAGAAGAAAGCTCTGTCACAGCCGGGGACAGCGCGGCACGGGACTCCCCACGCCCCGGCACTCTGCGCCAGCCTGCTGCCGCCTGCAGCTCCCTGCTGCCTGCGCCCATCTTTGCCCTCATCTTGCAAGGAGAAAAATACAGCTGGGAGCTTGGGGGAGCAGCCTGCTTGCACAGAACTGGGTAACTCCCTTCCACATAGGGGGATGTGTATGTCAGTCAGTGCTTTGGAGTCCAGCCCCAGTTTGCTCCAGCCGTGTGGGTGAGAGCTTGGGGCGGAAGCAGCGACCCAGAGGACCCCTGTCCATCCATAGGATTCTCACTGGTTTTCAGTTTAAAGCTGTCAGATTTATTTTGCTGCAAAAATCAGAGTGACTTCAAGCCAGGGGCTCTGTGAGGTGGGGTGCTCTCTTAGCTTCGTCTCTAGCTGGTGCAAGGGGAGAAGGAAAATGCCTTTATTCCAGCAGCCTGGTAAGAACACGTTGGTAGGATTGGTCCTGCCTTTTCAAGACACCATCCTTCCCTCTGCAGTGGGGCACTAGCAGTGCTTGTCTGCAGCGTGACAGCACCTTTGCAAGGCACTTTCCAGAGCAGAGGGCTTGGTTTGCTGGAGGAAAAGTGGCAGTGCAGGAGCAGCAGAGGAGAAGGGAGCAATGCTGGGCAAGATGGGATGTACCAAGTGACTCTTCCCAGCTCCAGAATACTCACTTCTCCTTTAGTCTGGGACCGGGGAAGAATCTGGTCTTACCTGGCTGCTCTGCACAACACTGCCAGTGCCAAACTCCTATGCCCTTGCTCCTAGTCATACCATGCCCACCTGGCAGCACCTTGCCGTCCTGCTGTCCTCTGGGCCTTTCCTGGGCAGGAGCTGGGGACCCTCTGAGCTTTCTGCTTTGTATCCAGGATTTTTAGGCCTTCTGTTGTTAATTATTGAGATGTAATAATGTGATTAGTGCACTATTAAAAAAATCGCTGATATGATTACCATGGATTTAATATCACATGATATATCATTACATTGTTACATGGTGACAGATGTAATTGAAATACACTTATTGGAGCCTGGGGTCGTGTTTCATTCAATCACAGCAGCACCTCCGGGGGGCAGAGCAGAAATGGCTAAAAAAAAAATAAAAAGGCATCAGGATTGGAAATTATAATGAAAACAAAGAAACTTGCAGCCTGTTCAAGTCTGGGGCAACTGCCGCTTTGGCTTTTTCTCCATAGGAATTTAGAAAGGTAGAAGTTGGGAGCGCTGTCTTGTGGATCAGCCGGAGGAGATAGGTCAGCCAAGTTGGAACTGTCTGCTCAGGGGATGAGCAGGAGGACTTGTGTTAGGGACCTGTACCCAGAAGGCTTCCAGCCATCTTGCAGCACGTGAGCCCGGCTGCTATGGACACTATACCACTGACCTGCCAGCCCCCCTTGGCTCCTTTTTAAAAGGCACGTGGACCCAAAGCTGGTACCTGTTGTGCTGTGGGAAAGCCAGCCAGCTGGCCCCTACCTCCTGCCTAATTCTGCCTGTTTTGGAGTCAGGGATCGCTCAGCTGCCTGCGTTTGGCCCGGGCTGTGCCACGGAGGGCAGGTGGGCAGCGGTGAGCTTGCCTGCAGGACCGCAACCCAGGTCGTGTTTCCTTCCGTGTCAGTGAGAAGAGGTGACATCTGTCTCTGCCGCGTTACCCTCGGGAGGATCTGCACGTGGGCTCGGGGCAGCTGGGGTGAGGAAAGGAGCACCTGTCATGTACCCTCTGCAGAGGCAGCCAGCTAAACCGGAGCCTGGGCAGGGAAGGGAGTCTGCTGTCTCTGGCCGTGGGGCTGGGGCAAGGCTTGGGCTAGAGAAACGTGCCTGCAGGAGAAGCACAAAGACCCTACCTGCTGCTGGCACAAGCCTGCTACTGGTCCTTTTCAATATGGTGGTGAACAAGAAGCTGGTGGTGAACACGGAGGTCTCCTTTTCCTCCATCGCCTCCCCTTCCAGGGAAACAACTGTTACCCACCCTCCCAGTCCCCCCCAAGGCAAGTGATAGTTTGGGGTGTTGCACTGGGCAGGATGGGGCTGTGGCAAGACCTCAGAGATACAGCATGACATGATTAATGCACATTAATTGCTCTGATCATCACCAAGTGCTAAGTCTTCTCCTGTAAAGGGGGCCCGCGAGGGGCTGGGGCCTCCCAGAGCTGTGATTAGGACTTGGGTACACCTGTCCCCAACCCTACTGCAGGTCCCCAGGGTTATTTTATCCCTGCAAGACGGTGTGTAGGTGACTTTGAAACTGAAGGTGCTGTGTTTAATCTCATCCTCATCCAAAACAAAGGAAGGAGGAAGAATTTGTGGATGGAGTGAAGGCAACTTTTCCAACCAAGAGGAGAACGGCAGTGTGGTGAGCTTGAGACATCTGGATGTTTGCATAATGATGCGCCGGCATCTGGCCCTGCATCGCTAGTTCGGCATTCACACGTTCCGCACAGCATCGCCTCCTGCTCCAATGCGTCTGTCCCGGGAGCTGGGTTACAAACCTTGCTGATGCTTGAGGGGTCATTTCTATTTTAGGCTTTCGATTCTGTGTCATCCCCCGTAAGGGTGCTCCCACCCCTCTTTTGTGGAGCCAGCATGCCCATTATAAGCCCTTGTTTTGCTGGGAGCTGTGGAAATTGATTTCCAGCTGGTGTGGGAGCACTCTGGCTGGGAAGGCTCTGGCAAGCATCTTTCTTTCGAGGTTAAAAACATAATTTCAGTCTGACCTCTGAGTTTCGGAGCTTTTGTTGGTTTTCTCCACCCCCAGATGGTTTTTGTGTGTGATTTTAAAATAGCCTTCTTCTCTTGGTTGAAGCTAGCTGATGCGTCCGCTTCTCATTCGAGGATTGTTGTGTTTTATTAATGCTGTTATTATTCCATTACTGTCATTGTGCTCTTTTATAGCAAATAGCTTAATTTAGTTGAGATACACAGATGCTGAGAGTTTAAGTGAAATCTTCAGCACTTGGTATGCTGGGCACTGAGCAGATACTCCCTAAGCACTTTGGTATAAACCTTTCACTTTAAAACAAATTGGCTGCTGGGGTAATGCTGGGTGGCAGGAGTTTGGGAGAGGGGAAAAGGGGTGAGGGAGCAAGTACCTGTTTAGCACCCTAGGGAGGACTTCATAGTCAAACGTGGCTATAGGTGCTCAGGAATAAAGCTCCCACTGAGGGTTTTACTCCCAAGATGGAATAAAGCTCCCACTGAGGGTTTTACTCCCAAGATGGGCCGTGATGGGGTCCTCTTCCCTACCGATGCTGCAGGACAGGGGGAATTACACCACCAGCATTGCTGGGTTGCTTTGGGTTGAGGTTTTTTAGGGGTGGCGGGGCGGAGTGTGGTGTATTTTCTGCAGCTGAAGCTGCCTGGCTCCTGGGAGAGGTGGGGACTGGTCATGGTGTCACCCCAGGGTGGATGAGACAGTGCCATTGAAACCAAATTAATCTGGTTGAAGAACAACGTTGCTGCTGGAAAGCTGGACTGTGCTGTGAGTAGTTCTTGGGGTAGAGGAGAGGGGTTGAGAAATAGCATTGGTGCCCAGATGACTTCGGGGCCAAGGGTCCTGTTGTTAGAAATGACTTGGGTGCTTAAGCCTCCTGGGAAGCTAGTGCAATCTAGGCTCTGAAGTACCTTAGCTACTTTTGAAATTTTACCTCTTATTGTTGACAGATGTTCATCTGAAATGGATGCTTCTTGCTCAGTGCCTCTGGGCGTTCATTAATACTAGTGATAACAATTCCAGATTGTCTCCTACAACATTTTCCCTGCCTCCATTCCTTAAAAATTACAAAGGTAAAGCCAAAACCCTGTTAGTGTCATGTTATTTGTGTACTTAACTCTTACTGCCTTGGCAAAACCTGCTGATCCTGGTGCTATCAGTGCCAAAATTACTTTGTGTGGGGCAGGGAAAGCCAAGAAGTAAAGTAAAATGGAGCAAGCAGGTGCCACACAGGTTGAGATGGTGCTGATGGTGGTGTTGGCTCAAGTGAAGGTGTCCTCTCCACCTGGCCATGGCAGGGAGGGTGCCATGTCCCTGCCAGGCAGTCCTTCAGGGAGCAGCCCTGTGCCTTCCCCCTCTCCCACCCGCAGCTGTAGGACACCCTCATTTTTCTGGGGAGGGCTCTCCCGTTTTCTTGAGCTCCTCGGGGACAGCCTCTTTGGGGTGTAGCTGGCAAAGACTTGCTTCCCCACCTTTTCCCGTGGCCAAGCGAGGGGAGCAGCTCCCCATGGTGTGAGGACGGGTCGGGGAGGAGGTGTGCACTGGCCCATGCTGCCCGTCCCTGGTGTGCACTCATAATAGCTTGGGGGTCTGTGGGAAGTTATCGGGATCATTTTTTCTCCCTGCTTTGAGGCAGCTTTGTGGCTTTATCTGGCTTTCGAGGCGACCGGGGTAGCTAACAACATGCACGGAGCATCCTCTGTGGAGGAGACCTGGTGCCCGGTTTTGCTAGAGGTCTGCTTTACCACTTATGAGAAACGAGTTAACCTCCCTTTGATCTCGGTTCACGGCTAACCCTTTAACAAAGTCCGGGATGTGCGAGGAAATCAATACTCAAGGCATTGAATTTAACACCAGCCATCAACTCAAGCGTAACACACACACTGACTGACTCCGATTACAAGGAGCGGGCTGGTTTGAAGCTCGTTTGCCAGCTCTCTGGGGTGATGCAGGGCGGCAGCGGGGAGAGCAGGCGCGCTCACGTGGCTTGCTGTCACTTGAGGGGGGAGTAAGAGGGACCTGGCACGCTCTGCCATGTCCTCCCGATCGGCTCTGCCTCTTGGTGCCCCTTGTCTCTCTCCTTATGCCTGATTTGCAACCCCGGCAGCTGTTCCCCAACACAGGAGGAGAGAGCTTGCATGCTGTCGCTGAACGCCTGTTTGCGTACACACGTAATTGTTCTTCGCTGGTGAGGAGCTGCAGCAGGACTTGAGGCAGGGCAGGTTCCGCTGAGCTGGACAGAAAGGGTACTGGAACTTAAAAATCTGAAAAATAAAATGCTGCAGGCGGGAAAGGTTGAGCGTCTGGTCAAGGAGGCAGCCGTGTCATTTCTCCAGCTCCAGTCGTCCCCGCAGAGATCTAATTAGATCAGTGGAGAGCTAATTGGGACACCTTGTTCCATACCAGACGCTCGCTCTTTGCTGGAACGTTGGCAGGAGGTGGCGGGCGGGCTGCCTGGCATGGCTCTGACACCGGGAAAGCCAGGTGGTCCACAGCCAAGCACTTTCTAGACAGCCCATGAACCTTCTCGTCACATCTCAGCCCTCCAGCCCTCTGCTGCAGACCAGCTCTCCTCTGGGGGGCATTTGTTCTTGCTTGCTCTTCTTGTTTCCACCAGCCATAGCCAGAGCTGAGACAGCATACGAGGGGTTCATGGGGCAGCTGAAGGATGCTGAGAGGCATGGGATGAGCGTTACATGACCCCACAGCTCTGTCCTTGTGCCGCGGCTGCATGGGGGCCATCCCTCTGCTACCCACGCTCAGTAATAACTCTGCTGGGCACGTGCTCCTGGGACCTGCTCCTCAGGTCTCGTATCATCAGCAGGCAGCAACTAGGCAAATCCCAATAGTGGTTCTGAGGCGCACTGGCAGGGAAGGGCCAGCTGAGCCGCTAAATCCAGCCCTCGGCGGCAGCAGCAAGGCAGTGATTGTTCTTACTACAGGCAGAACTGCAGGCACAGCTAAAAGCCATAACTACAGAGTGTCCCAGCTTGCCCGGTAAGGAGACCCTGGCTGGCTGGCTGCAAGAGAGGGTGGTCGCTGCGTGTGTCTTTTCCAGAGCCCAGCTTGGCTGCCGGTCGGTGAGCCTGGTGGCACCAAAGAGCCATGGAAGTGCCTTTCGCTCCCCTGGGAGATGTGAGTTGAGGCCTTGGGGACCCGAAGCCCTTCATTTCTATCAACTCTGTCATGATCACCTCTGTCACCTTCTCAGGACCATAATGCAGTGCTGATCCCCCCTTCCCAGTCCAGGTAGCTAGTCCTGCCCCCGTTCCTGCCTGGCCGTAGCTGATGCAGTTCATCCGCCCATGCCTCCTGTAACAACCTCTTCTCAGGACCTTGCCATGTCCTCCCTTCAGGTCCCTTTATTCTCTGCTTTCCTGACCTCTCTCCAAATCGATTCTCTCATGGCATGCTGCCTGGCCCCTTGGACCATCTCCTTCTGTTTGCTCTTCCATCGAAACTGGGGAGCCTCAATTTTGCCACCTGCTGCCCTGGTAGGCTGTGCTGGCTGGGCCCGCGTGGGTTGCCTGCTTGCCTGGTGTTTGCATCCATCAGAGCTCTTAGAGGCGCCTCTGCTTTAACCTCCTCAGTCTTAACCCTGACCTGAGTCAACAATCATGAGGAAGAGCTGCTGCTTAGATGATCCAGTGTAAACTCTACCTTTGATTAGACAGGTATCATCCCCAGGCACTGGCGCAGCAGTACCTTGTTAACTTTCCTTGGTGTTCCCTCACTGCAGCTATGAGAGCCTCCGACGCGGGCAAGGGACATGGCCACTGCCCTCGTAATCTTTATTGATCTTTTCCCGGATGCCTTGTGCATTGTATTCTCTTGCCTTTCTCTTGCTCTTCCAGCTGCCTCTCCTCTGAGTGGCTTTGCATCTTGTGGCAGTGCTGAGAAACTCTGTTTTATTCAATTCTTGCAGAGCAGTAACACTCAGAGGCCCTGACAGCTTTGTTGGGTTGGTGCTGTGCCAAATGTGAAAGATTGGGTTTTGCTCCTGAGAGTCTGCAGTCTGGGAGGGGTAAGAGGGAGCAGGGCACATGTTTCCATGCCCCTCTGGTCTGTCCTATATGGGTCAGTTTCTCTGCATTGTGCCAGAGGTGAGTTTTGGAGAAGGTCATATATCTGTCCCAGGAAGGCGTGCTAGACATGAGAGTGGAAGGATTTGTAAGATGTGAGCAGAGGGAGAGATGTATGTGATAAGACATACAGGCAAGTGCATAGAAGTGGTGAGAAGGTCCTGCAGGATCACTCTCTGGTTTCTTTCCCAGCCCCCAGGGCCTGGGTTTTAGGAACAGATTATGAAACTAAGACGTGAACCTGCTGGTCGCCCAGCACCCCTCCCTTGCTGCCACCTTGCAAGCGCCTAACCTTGACAATGCCAGGTCGTGAAAACCAGAGGGTTGAATTGCCTTGTCTTGCACCTGCAATGTGAATGGACGTTCAGTCGTACGGCACCTCCCCTACACTTTTCTCTTGGTAACCTGTCCGTGGGTCTCTGCCCTCTGTGGTCCCATTCTCCCCCTGTCTAGCATGTTTGTGCATAGCAGCTGAACCGTCACCAGACATGTCCCTTCCAAAAATGTCCAGAGCACTGGGTGCTGAGACATGCCGTGCATGCTGCAAAGGAGCGGTGTGTCTGCTCTGGACAAATGGCTTTGTTTTGCACTGGAAAAACTGGAGTCAAAATGTCACGTCAGTGTTTCGCACGGGAATAGATTGCTCCTTTCCAAAGGGCAGCAGTTCTGTCACTGGGTTTTGCTTTGTGGTTCCCAAGCAGAACTGTTCCCACACAGTGAAAGAAGACAATATTTTGGCTTTTTCGTCCTGGTTAAGGGTGAAAGGCAATGTCAGAGCATCGGTGTTTCGGTGGGGTGGACGTGGTTTCCCAGCCTGTAACAGCAAGAGCGTGCTCCCTGCCAGGAGGCGAGGATGAGTCCTGGGGATGTGCTGCTTCTGCTTCCAGCACGTTTGATCCAGCCGGGCTCTTTCAAGGTGTGTGGAAATGAGCTACAATCTCATCATTCCTGCGGAGGCTTCTCGGAGGAGATAGCGGAAGGGTCACAGCGCCTCTGGAAATCTCCCTTCAGGCGATGTGCCGTCGCATTTCACAGCAGACAGACAGAATAACCTTTAGGGCATGGTAAGAGGCAACGTTTTGAACTCCAAGCCGGGGAGCTCAGGAGCTCATTTCTCTGACACATCATCTGTGTCCCTGCCGCTTCCTGCATCCCCCTGAAATACCTTTGTCCTAATCCATCACTTCCTTAGCTGGAATTAAAAAAAAAAAAAAGCTGGGGAGTTGGTCCCTTGTGTGCTGGCCACGCAGAAACCAGCCTCCCCTGTGGGAACGCACCCAGACCCTCTGCCGTGGACAATTTTGCCTTAATTTGAGCCGCTCTCAGCCTGCATGGAGGTGGGGGGCTGCCCCGCCAAGCCAGCCCCAGCAGCGGCATGGCTCCCCTGCCCTCTCCTGCCATCCCTGCATCGCAGGCTCTCTGGAGAGGTGCAGTACTTGGGTCCTGAGCTGTTTTTTTTCTCCCAGATTTATCCGACGTGGTCGTGGGGAGATGAGCGGGCTGGAGCCAGGCAAACTGGGGCACGTGCAGGCTGGCACGGGCTGCCCTTATGAACCGGAGGCTCCCACAGCAGTGTGTTAGCGGCTGTGCCGCACTGGGAGGAAAGCACTGGCTCTCCCTCCTCCCCTCTCTGGAGTAAATAATGGTACTTTTTATTTAGCTATTATTTCCCAGTGGCAGATAGCTCCTCGGCTGTCTGTTTAACTATCTTTATCTCGTCCTCCTTCTCTGTTTGATATAGTTATAGATAAACAGATAGCTACCTTAGTAAATAACATGTTTTTAAGAGACCGGTGGTATGGTTAACATAGTGCAGCAGCTGTTGATTTGTCTTTCACTGTTGTGGTTTTTTTTCTTAAGGAAATGCTTTAAATAAGGGATACTTCATCTATTAAAAAAAAATACACTTGTAGCAGCTGCTAAGCCCATCCATAAGCCTGCTTTACGTTGTATTTGTGATGGGACTGACAGTGCATGGAGGAGCCTGATTATACACAATTCCATTTTAGCAAGCCCTGCGATGTAATTTCACAGGGCGATCAGTGTTTGAATGTAATAGCAGCCTGTGCTAAGGTGTCAGAATATTAAAGGCGCTAATGGAAAAGCTCCCTGGTACACAAGGGGGACAGCATTACAGGAGACGTCGCAGATGGCTGGGCACTAAACTAATGGGGCAGGATCCAAGAAGGGAAAAAAAACCTAGAGAAGGGAGAGCTCACGGGAGCACGGGCACCTGCTTCCCTCTCACACGGAAATTAAACAGCAAGCGAGGGAGAGGCGAGCGTGTGCATGTGTAAAAATAGAAATCGAGGGGGGAAAATACCCCCTTTGGAAGGGCTTGAAGGTTTTGACAGTGAGCCCAGTGCCAGCTTTGCTTGGGAAAGGCATGGGGTTAGATTAAAGGGGTGCATCTGGGGGACTGTGGGGCATGTCTGAGCATCACAGCCATCGTTGGTGGCCCTGGAAAGAGAAGAAGGACGTGATCAGTGGATGCTGTTACCTAGCCTTGTGTAATATGGCAAAACTGCAGCTCTCTTTGGCAGTTGTTAATCTCCGGTTAAATCCAAGGAGGGTGAGATGTGTCCATCTCGCTGCTGCCCCGACGGCTCAGCTCTGCAGCATGGCGCATCTGCTGGGGCTCCATCGTGCCATTTTCTGTCCTCACGTATGCAGGGGCTGACAGTGGGTCTGATTTCAGGGCAGTGGCAACATTTGCCTGTTTTCCAGCACCGTTGGAGGCATCTTCCCCTTCCCCCTGAACCCCCGGTTTCCCCAGGAGCAGCCAGAATCGGACTGGTCCATTCTTGTCTGTGTGGAGAGGCAACCGTGGCTGCAGTGAATCATCATGAAGTGTGTTCGTGGGTTCTCCTTGGTGTCATACCAAGCTTCCCCACTCTGCTGGCCACAGTGCTGTGGTGGGGAGAGGCTTAGCACTGCTTTCCTGCTTGAATTGGCCCTGCAGGGGCTGGGGGAGTTCCCGGTGGATAGCACCGCAGGACGTGAGCCCATCCTTCCCAGGGCTGGAGGGGTAAATCAGCCATGTGTAGGTACTCCCTGGTAGCCATCTGCCACGTCGTCGTGTGTCTCTGCCTTTCAGGCGCTAATCGGGAGCTGCTTGTGTATCTCAGTGTTGGGACCTGATTGCGTACATCAGCGTAACCCAGCCTGGGTCTCAGTCACCCTGAGGTGCAGCCAGAAATGTCGGGACACATCGAAAAGGCAGCCCTGTTCAAACAGACATGACCTGTGGCTCAAGGGCAGGGCCACTTGTCCTGGACTGGGAAAGGTGCTGGCCATGTGTCCTCCAGCCCCTTGTCTTCGCAGGAGCCCCCGGAATTCTGCTGCAATTCTCTGCTCGGCCGCCTGACCCCGAACCCAGACCCCCTGGTCCTACCAGCAGCCCCCATTCTTGAGCTGCTTTCCTGGCGGTTTATGGCTCTGCTTGTCCCCTCTCCTGTGCCAGCACTGGCTTGTGCACACCCCAGCTCTATTTCCCAGCCCCCCGGGGACCCAGACCTGTAGCTTTGTTTTGCTTGTGACCAAACCCGGGGCTTTGACCCAGGTCTCCACGGCATTAACCTAGTGTGTCGCCAGCCGCAGAGCACACAGCAGTCGAGAACATTTTATCCAGGATAATCCCTAGCCTGGGAGCAAGGCAGAGACTGTTCTTGTTCAAACACAGGGAAATGTGAAGCCTAAACCGCTTGGCAGTTTGACACTCCGGAGTCAGGCACACCAGCGTGTTTCTATTGCAGCCTAAGCCAGGGCACGTGCTAATCCTGCGCAGCGGCAGGGCTACCTCCCCGCTGCCCACGGGGCTGCAGCGTCCAAATGTACCCTGGAGAGGGGCTGTTGGTGGCTGCAGGGTCCATCCTGCCCCTCATGAAGTTAAGAGGAGTTTTGACAGTGAATTTGCACGGCTGTGGCTGAGTTGGGGTATTGCCGGGACATGGGCGGACTGAGGCTGCTCAGACATGTGAATAGGAAGAAGGGCCAGGCATGAGATCATTGCATGCCTCAGTTTCCCTTTTGCAGTGCTCCTATGGACAGAGATCTGACGGCATGAGCTGCTTATTTTAATAAGGAGAAAGCATGTACAGTTATGCTGCATCCTCCACATCTTATCTGACACCTTGCTGCCTTCCTATGGGAAGATAAGCTTAAGAGCTTGACCTCTCCTCCTCCCATGGACTGGGGGCACCTCGCCTCTGTAAAGCACTTCCCAAAGGTGGGCAGAGCCAGGCAGCTCCTGGGTGCCCAGCACTCACCTCTCCAAAAATAGACCGTTCATCTTTTTATTTGTTTAATTTACTGCCTGACGTGAGGGATAAAGGTGTGGCTGTTTTAACAAGCAGCTTTGCAATTGGACCGAAGTGGACACCAGCTGGGCTTGCCAAAGGTTGCTCGGCAAGGCCAGGTAGGGCTGGCAAGGTGGCTCGTGTGCCAAGGGCTCCCTGCTTGCCCAGGGGAAGCTGGCTGTGTGGTCCTGTTTTCTGAAAAACCTTCAAGTCCCATTGTGTAAAGAGGGCAAAGCACCAGGCAGGGTCCCAGCACCTTTTCGGCAATGTGGCAGGATGATATCCAGATCTCATCCTCCCACTGCAGGGTGCTGGCAATGGCAGGAATTTCCAAGGGCAGCACCTGCTTCCACCTAAGTGGGGCCAGACCCATTCGTGGTGTCCCCACGTTCGGTGTGTCGGCCCCTCTCCTCCCCCTGCAGCTCTCGGGGGGGTTGTGCTCCAGAGAGGGACGTTCCCTGGGAAAGGGCACCGCTCGCATCTTCTCCTGCGTCCTCCCATGTCCAAACCCCAGCCAAACCACCTCCTGCTTGGTGGCACTGCAGATTTGTTTGGCAGAGGACAAGCGCCCTCCGCTCTTGTCACCCCCACCCCTTAATTATTAGCACAGATACTTAATCCAAGGCTTCGGCGGGTGCCACATTGGGCAGAAGTTGTTTTCATGCACCCGGTGCCACTCACGAGTGTTCAGGGAGCTTGGTGCACTGAGAAAAAGTAATTAAATGTGAATGGTGTTAATGCTGTACCTGGTCAGTCTGGAGGCCCCTCTTGCTGCTGCGTTTGTAAAAATTAAATGCCTCTTATTAGCGGCACAGCAGAGATCTGTAATACGCGTGGACAGAAAGGCAGGGATGGATGGAGTTGGTGTCAGGGCAGCAATTGCTTATCATGCCTTATCTGGGAATATGAAACTGTATTGCATGACATCCAGAGGCAGGCTGAATAGATATGCCAATTCATCTCGAGCCCGGGCTTTGACAAGCTAGACTGCCCTTGTTGAAAGGCATCAGTCAAACAAGAGCTGCTGGCTGCTTTTCCCTTTCTTATACTTTCTCTCGCTCCCGCGCTCCCTCTCCCTCTCTCGCCTCCTCCCCTCCCTCCGCCTTTTTTTTTCTAAGCTTTTTCCACACAAAATTGAAAAGCTTTGGAAATAATAATAATAAAAGCCCCCCAAACTAATACCGTTTTAAGTACACCCCTCCCTCCCTCCCCAAATGGGATTGATAAGGAACCCCAGTGTATGAAGGCATGTTTAGATAACATTGAGAATATTATAGCGAGTGAGAGAAAGTAGGGGGAAAAGCTTCCTGCCGCGTCTAAGCCGGGAAAGGCGACGGCACCCTGGCTAATACGAGTGTTTAATATTTGATGTGTTGGGATAAAGCAGGATCACCTTCGAATTGAATTGAGTGTCAGAATGAGAATCTATTACTGAAATTCTTGTGTGATTTGACAGCAAAGCAGACGATGTTATTCTTCACTAGTTACCGCAATCTTCTCCCCTACATCACTTAAATATTTTTTTCTTTGCTTGAGTAAACACACATTATCCTTTTTTTTTTCCACCCCCCTTTCCTTTTTTCTCTCCCTCTTTTACACTTTTTTTTTTCTTAAATCAAACCTGCCTTTCGCAGGGCTGATGGAGTAGATTGTTATTTCTTTATTTGTCCTATTAAATGGAATTCCTGATCGTTTAATCCTGCTTTTGTAAGTGATTTAAAAATACTTGAAAAGCTGTGAATGCGGTAGCACTTCTGACTAAACTGCTTAAAAGGGACACGCTACACCTGGGTTTAGCTCCTGCCTCCCGACAGCCAGCGAGGGTAGCAGGCTCCAGCGCTGCCGGGGCTCAGCCATCCCGGGCTCCATGCCTCTGTCCTGCTGGACAAGCTTTCCTCTCTGCCTTCCCTGCAGCAGAGGAGCTCTGCTGTTGTCAGCTGGGGCTTGGCAAGCTGCTTATTCATTACCCACCTCTTCTTTAATTGCATTCAGCCCCGATCCAGCAGCCTTGCTACTAAATGATTTGGCGGTGGGGTCAGGCCCTCAGTGGTGTTAAATTTGCCTTGTGTCATGCCGGTAAGTTTATGTGGCAAGAAATCCCAGCAAGAAATGTCCACCTCCCATCCCTGAAGTGGCACGCAATTAAAACGGGATGTCAAGGGACCACCCCGGCGTCCCCAGTGTCCTGGGTGCTATTCGGGGGTGGCCTCCAAGACACCCCCAGCCCCAAAACATTATGGTTACTGGGTGGTACTGAAAACATTTTAAGCGGTGTTTAAAAGCCCTCTTAGTCGTAGACATGACCTCTTTTTTTCTTCCCACCATACAAAGTAATATAAAACCTTGACACCTCATCGTGGCAGCAGCAGAATGAGGGCAGTTAGAGGGAAATACTTATTTGGGGCGGATGCAGTGCACAGCTGACATGACAAGACGAGGAAGACACTTCTGCTGTCGCAAAGTCATTTTCTCCATTGCGAAAATGTCAGGGGGGTCGGCTCCAATCGGCAGGCTACTGTGCCCAGCCTGATTCTGCGGGAGCACAGCTGGCACGTGTTGCTTGCCCAAGCCGGGGGCAGCTGGGGACATCTCACAGCCGCTTTCTAGCTGTTTAAAAACATGTTTTTCTCAGGCGTCTTTTTTAAATCCTTAACGGAAACTTTCAGCAAAAAACACTTTTTTTTATTCCTTAGTACCCACCCTTCAGCATCTTCTCAAACCACTGAGCCCCTTTGCTCCTGGGAGGATTTTTTCCAAAATGAAATATTTTCTCCCTGCCTGAAAGTGTCCGTATTAATATTAAAATTACAATTAGCGGGTGAAACATTTAAAACCTCTTGATGGGACATGAAAAACGAGAGGGTTGCCGGGCTGGGCAGGGCAGGAGGAGGCTCTGTGCTGGTCCTGGCAGTTCTTGCTGCCATGGTTTGTGGACACGCTTGTGCTGTTGCAAAGCACAGAGCTGCTTTTCCCTCCTGCCCTTCAGCTAAAGCACCCAGGGCGGTGCAACACCGGCAGCTTTAGTGGAGGGCAGAGGGGCTGGCGGCTGGCTGAGCAAGTCGCAGCATCCGCACGTGCGGAAAGGACGGGGCTGGCTCTGTCAGCGTCGGCGCCTTGACCTAGCAGAGCTCCGACAGCTCCGTGAGGACCAGCCCTGTCCCTCCCTGCGTGTGCGGGAAGGATTTGTGGGGCTCCCCGTGGAAGCGAGCATCCTGACCTCTGCACAGGTGCCCTGTTTGCATGATGCGGGACGTTAAATCTTGCCTTAATGTGACTGCTGAACACCAGTTTTTGTGAAGTGTGCAGGGCACTTCCCCATAAATAAATGATAGAGCATTATTCAGTCCACTTAGATCAATACATCAGTTTGACAAGTTCCAGTTCTGGGAATTTTCTGACCCCCTGGAACATCTTCTCTGCAGCTGTGCTGCTTATAAACCGCGATGTGTAGCCCAAACAAGCTCCAGGGAGCGGGGCGTCAGGACCCGACTGTGTTGGCACTGCCTCCTTGCTGCCCAGCGTTGCTGGGGATGGGGGCTAGTTTGCACTGGGATTGCAGCAAGGGCAGGCGGGGAGAACTCGGTGCCAAACTGGGCAGTGTTTTTGCAAGAACTGGGCAAATGCTACCCGTGTTCTTCCCCTGCAAGCAGCGCCATGGCACTGCCCAGCCTCGCTGGCATGCCCTCCCTGCGCTCCTCTCCCAGCGCAGAGGACCGTCTTTAACCCCCAGTGCTACCAGAAGTGGTCCACAGAGTTCTTGTTTCAGGCTCTTTGCAAATTGAGGCAGATGCAGCATGGCCATCGGGAAGTTTTGTGGCGTGGTACAACAGCAGGATGATCTCAGCCCATCTTTGCTTTATTATAAAGCTAGTGGTAGATGCTGTGATTCTGCAGCATCTCCCTGCCCCAGGCTGCTGTACCCCATGTCTTATCCCCACTTCTGGTTTTTGGATTTTCTGCAGGTTGTGTGAGGTACAGGTTACCTAAGGACTTACCTCTCCATACTGGCACTTTTAACAGGGTGTGGATAATCTGTGGTGCTGGCTCTATGCATGGAAACACAGTATGTTCCTAATCTCCCGCTGCTGTTAGCTCACATTTATCACAGGAGTATCTGCTTACCTTTGATTCGAGATCCCTACATCAGGGGCCTAGGGCGGTATTTGTCTGTGAACTGCTGCGTATGCCTATGGGATTGTATAAGTAAATAAATATAATTAATAATCATCTGACTTCAGAGCAGCATTGGCAGGGAGGTAAATGTAGCCTTCATAGAATTACAAACAAAATCAGGAAAAAAGGGAGAGCTTTCTAGGAGCTGGTGTGAATGGAAATAATTGTGTTCAGGCTGCTTGAAAATTATTCTGCAAACAGCATTTGGGTGGTTTTTAGCAGATCAGAGACATTGACTTTGTCTCTAAATCAGAATTTTGACCAAAACCATTTAAAAATAGCTTTTTTAAAAGATGTCTGCATTTTTTATCAATTAAAATGCAGATGAAAATAAAATGCCACGGGGTCCTGGCCCTGCTTCAGTGTCTGACCTAGAAGGCAGCGACCCAGTCCCTGCAACACCAGGACTGAACAAAGGGGAGGAACAAATTAGTGTGATTTCCTGGCAAAAAGGCTTTCATGGCATTTTTTTAAATCCTTCGTCTTGCAAGTGAACCAGGGGCATCTTGGACTTTCTTACGGTTTGCTGTAGGGGTAAGCTTTGAAGGGGCAGGGGTCTGTGCCGCTGCCGGCGGCCGTGCGGGGCTGGAGCAGCGGCAGAGCCGGTGGGAGAGCGGCTGCAGACGGCACTGGTTTCCCGGCGGCTGCGGTGAGCCGGCGGCAAGCCGACGGCCACAGCCACCCCGGCGGGCTGGGGAGCCCTGCGTCGGGGAGCCTCCGGCACCTTCTGCCTCGCTTTAACAGTCAGAAGAAGAACTTTCCTGTTTAAAGATTAAACGTTGTCTTTAAATATTAAACAGCAAAGCTCCTCGCTCTTGATTGTGTGGCTGCTGCCGGCAGGCGGCTCAGAATTGCCAATTTTAATTAAAAAACTTTATTTTCCAATGCAGCCCAGCGATGGCTCCTCCTCCCGGCCAGGACTGGCTGACCTCTCCCCTTGCTTGCCTTCATCTCTGCCTCTCTGCCCGCATTTCCCTCTGCCTGCAGCAAAGTGACGGTCCCTGCCAGCCCCGAAGTGTGAGCGGCCTCGTCTGGGACTGATCAATGCCCCTGGCACTTCCTTCCAAAACCCCAGGAAAAACAATTAAAACCCAATCGATCCTGCAGGCAGCTTTGAATATGCATAAGTGCACACTTGACCTTCAGTGGTCAGGCCAACTTCCACCCCGGCTGCTTAGCTAGTTTGCTCAGGTATTGCGGCTGTACCGAATGACCTTGATTAGGAAAGCAAAACGCGATGCAAAGATGGGCCCGGTGCCGATCCTGGGGCAGGGGCACGTGCCGCCGGCTCCCTGCTCCGCCGCGGCTGCTGCGGAGCCAGGGGAGGCAGGCTGGGGTTGGCACTAGCACCCAGCTGTCAGGAGCTTTCCAGAGCTGTCCCCGTGGCTTTCCCGGGATCCTGCCAGCCTCCCGCTGTGCTCCCTCCGTTGCTCCTGGCTGGGGTCCGAGGGACGTGTCTGGGCTGGGAAGGCAGCCTGCGATAACGGTAGCTCAGATCCTGCCCTGTCCCTGTCCCGGGACAGCCCTGCTCCCTCCCCGTCCCGTGTGTCCTCCCCCAAAGCGTGCAGGGATACCCCTTCCCCAGGGATGCCCCCCACTGCTGGTGACCCCAGGCCTGGACCCGCTGGTGCTGAGCGTGGGGACCTTCCTGCGCTGTGCCTGGGCTTGCTCTTTGGAACGGAGCCCAGGAGAGGGAGCCACACGCGGAGCCACTGCCGCTGTCACCCAGGGCCACCCGGCAGGTGGGTGGCAGGGTCCCATCCTGCACCCTGGCCCCCTGTTCCCCCCAGCCCCACTGCTGGGCAGCCTGCATCTCAGCCGTGGCGACGAAGATACCAGAGCATGTTTGTCGAAGGCAAAGGAAACCTCCTCGTTGTGTACACAAAGTGTAATTTCAGTGAATTATGCATAGACTTAATTAGGAGTTTTAATTGCTAATCATCTCCCAACAGGATTAGCAATGCTGTCTATTAATTATCTGTGGAGCCCTCTGTTTTGCTAAGGCAGGAGTAACAAAGCAGCATGAATGGTTACGTCGGCCAGTAATAAATTAACTCCCCCAAGCCCCGTAACTCCCGGGGGACCGCCAGCCGCGAGGGCTGCGTGGGGGCCGGCCCTGCCTGCGCTGGGCAGAGCAGCAGGTAGCGGGGCAGAGGGACTGGCAGCAGGTCCTAGTGGCAGGCAGGTGGGTGGTGGGCTGGAGGGGGGGACCCCTCGGCTCCGCTCGCCCCGTTCGGCCCCGATCCCGCTGCAGAGAGCATCTCCCCCAGCGTTTGCAGCCCGCGGAGGGTGTCGGCGATGCCCTGCCGCGCTGTGGCCGCGGTTAGCGATGATCCCCGCTGCAGGAGGGAGATAGGGGCTGCTGGATTGACCCGATCTCATCTGGGGACAATGGCCCTCACGGCAACAGAGATAGCGCCGGCGTGAGCGACGCTAAGCCCACGCGCCCTTCTTACTGCTCACAATGCAGCGCTGAGCTTAATTCCTCAAGATGAAGAAGATACGTGGCTGTCAGGCTGTAATTACAGCCGTGTGTGTGACACGGAGGCCCAGCTGCTTTCACGTTTGCATTGTCCGGTGGATTTTTGTGCTGCTCAGGCTCCCGGCTGCCTCGCTCCTGCTGGGAGCCCTGCCAGGGGACACGATGGGGATGGAGCAGGCTCCCTCCGGCCAGGCCGCGGGCTCTGTGCAGTGGGGTGAGCAGTGCTGGCTCCCAGTGGAGTTTCTCCCAGTGATGGAAAGCCCTGAGGCAACTGGGGTCTGGAGATGGAAAGGAGAGGGGAGGCTGGGAGGGCTGTGCTTGCTCAAGGGGAAGGGGGCTGCTGGCCAGGCCAGCCTGGGCATGGGCACCCCTTTCCAAATCCCCCTGACTCCTGCTGCCAACCCCATCCTTGGTGAAGCAGGAATGGGCGGATGATGTTGGAGCAACCCAGGGACAAGTGGGATGAACTCGCAGCCCCTGGCTCGCCCCAGCACGGTGAAGGTGGCCTTGGGTGATGCCAGTCTGGCACAGTGGCCAGCAAACCTCGTGAGGGTTGTCACCCATACGAAGCTCCGGGACAGGTCCTGGACACCTCTTCTCTGAGGAACATCAGGTGGGACAGGCCAGGGTGAGGGTGCTTTGTGCAGGCAGCTGCAGGAGAGCTGCTGCAAGGGCGATGCATGGGTCCGCACTGAACACGGCGAACGCAGACCCACGCCGGACCTGGGAACAGCCAGGCCCGAGCGAGCACAGCTGGCTGCTGGCAGCGAGGCGCTCCCCCCAAACATGTCTGCACGTGGGCTGTGCGCCGGTCTGACCCTCTGCTTCTCTCTTCCAGGCGTACAGCTTTGCCATGGGGAGTTGGCCAAAGAACGGGCTCTTAGACATGAACAAAGGACTGAACCTACAGCACATAGGGAGGCCTCACAGCGGGATAGGTGAGTGATGCCGCCCCGCGCCCTCCCTGTCCCCACGGCTGCTGCTCCTGGCGCGCGGGACGTGCCTCCGCTCCCGAGAGCTGATCCAGGCTGGAGTGCTGAGAGCCAGCCAAAGGGCTGCGGGGTCTCTGGCTGGTGGAAGGGACGAAGATGTGTCAGGGCAGGATGGGCATGCGGGATGAGCTCTCCATCGCTGGCACATCCCAGTCCGCCAAACATACCTGCCCGTCCCTCCGTCTGGGGAACTGCTCCCCTCCTTGGCCACTCTGGCAGTGCTCGGGCTGGGGGTGGATGTGGGCAGCGCCAGGGCTTGCGCAGTGCCTGGGGCACAGAGCAGGGGTCCCCAGGCTGGGCAGGATGCTCTCCCTGTCGGACCAGTCCTCCAGCTGCTCTGGATGCTGCATTCGTCTTTGGAGAGGAGGCTCTGCCAGGCAGCACAGCCTCGGGAGCTGGCTGGAAACACGCTGCAGAGTGAAGATGCGTGACCCCAGCTGCAGAACTGAATCATCGTCCCGTTTGCTCACACGTGTGATGAGTTTCATGGTCCTGCAGACTGCTCCAAGATAAACAGCTGAGACTACTGTGCGCAGTGGCAGAGCTCCATGTTTCCCCTAGCTCCTCTGCACCAGGGATCAAAGTGATATGAGGAGGGAGAACTGGCCTGGGACACCGAGGCCATATATCTGCCTGCTGCTTAACTCTGGGGGTGCAGAGCTGGGGCAGCAGCAGGCTGTGGTACGGGCAGGAGCTCAGATTTACTGGGCTGTAGGCAGGGCTGTAACTCAGGGCTGCATCGCTCTTGCCTGTCTTGTTTCTCTGCGGGGCATTGGATCATCTCTTGGAGACCAGCAGTCAGATGTTCCCTCTGCCTCCCAGCTCTTCATCCATAGTGACTTGTGAGCATTAAAGTTTGCAAGGAGGTAAGATTTACTTGGAAAAGTCACCAGCTACCTGGGCCTTGAGGAGGCTGTTTAATATTGTTTCAAGACTCTAACCATTAAACTCTCCAATCAATCCAAGTTAAGGAGATGAATTATTTAAAGCTCACCAGCTTTTAATTAGCAAGCTCCTTTTGAACTATGGATCTGGTTGCATTATTGACGGAGGTAGCATTAAAATTTGCTTCCTTGCCTGGGAGCAGATTTGCCTCGCTTCTGTGCCGTGTTGGAATCACGGCGGGGGGAGCAGGGACTGCAGGAGTTGTGTGTCCATGTCCTGCTCTGGGGGCTTGGGCTTTTGCTAGGGTCTCCTGGGGGATGCAGGGTTGGTTTGTGCCTCGTCTTTCCTCATTTTATTTAGGGCAAGAGCTGTCTGTTGCTGTCATCTCTTACCTTGACAAAGCATCCGCAGCTCTCGAGTATCATCTGTCTGCTATTGGTTTCTGCCCATGTTTATCTCAGTGCTGCTGTCTTGCACAGGTGTCTCTGCCTGATGGAGTTCAGGAGATGCTGTTCATGTCCTCCTCACTCCAGTCCTTTAGGAGGGTTTTGCTTCTTCATTTCTGCCAAACTCCCTCTGGGGGGAGCACTCCCGGCTCTCCCCAGTACAGGGTGAGCCATGGACAGATTGCCTATGGAGAAGCAAGGCCCAGCAGCCAAGCTCCATTCTTGCAGCTTTCCATCCCAGTGGCAAACCTGCCTTTCACACACTGTTTGGAAGGGGGTTTACGTGGGTGCTGTGAAGGATGCCAGGCCAGCAGCGTGACAGTCTCCGTCTCCCTGACACCGCCGATGGTGCACACGTGCCCTGTGTGTTGCAGCCTTCTGGCTGCTCCATTTGGGCTGGGTCCAGAGAGCAGCTCTGCCCCGGGTGTCTGTGATCCTCCGCCTGCCCGCAGAGGCAGCAGCCGCTGGCACCCTGTGTCTGGTGGCTTCTACTGCAGGCTGAACCCCCGGGAGTGAGCTGGAGGCACGGCTCATTGAATGGCAGCCGGGGAGAACGGCTTCTCCTCCCGGCCAGCTTGGGAGCCCCAGGCAGAGCTGCTGCCTGCGGTGTCAGGGCTGCTGGCTCTGGGGCTTGGTAGCCCAGTGTCCCCCCTGGGAGAAGGCTTGGGGCGATGCTGGTGTCTGGAGACATTCCTTGCCTGGCATTTTGTCAGGGCTCCAGTCTCCTGGCCTTCTGGCCACTTCATTTCCCAGCCTGCTGGCTTTTCGGGTCCTAGGCATGGATCAAGTGTTGGCTCTAGAGACAGCCGGAGAGGTCCCCAGGCCAAGGGCCGAGGAGGGGCTGCTCACTGCAGAGGCAGCCTGGCTTCCTTGGGTCCAGCTTTGCTGCCTCGTCCTGGGGCAAGTGTTGGTCCTCCACAGCTGAGTCCTTCCATATCGGCCACTGGGACTGGGCACAGTCATCCCAGTTGCTGACAGTCACCCTGCGACCTGAGCAGTCCTCGCCACTCTCCTCCTTCATGCTCTCAACTGCTCTTGCTTCAGGGCTGGGAGGACCTTTCCCTGCCCAGGGCTGCCCACCCCTTCCCTCCCTGGCTGTAAGGAGCCTTGTTCCTGCCACAGCCCTGCCCACTCAGCCGAATAAATGACCCCACCTCAAGGACTGCTGCCAGAGAAGAGTGGAGAACAACGAAGATGAGATGGGAGCTGGCTGTGGCTCTCAGGATGCTCCCATGCAGTCTAGAGACTCCCTTCTCTTTTGTGGTCGGTACTGGGGTACAGCAGGGTTGAGGGAAGTTGGCGAGCTGAGAGGGGTCCCCCCAGGGGTGCCCAAGGTGGGTGTAACTAAGGTCAGCCTCTGATTTTCATGGCCTTCGTGGGTCACTGATGTCCAGAAGTCTGCAAACCAAAGAGGGCTGAGAAGGGAGCAGCAAGGAAATGGGTTAGCCAGCCACACCAGTTTCACGGATACCGTGCCATGTAAGAGAGCATCTGTGCAGCTCCTTTCCCGGCAGCGTGGGGAGCGGTCCGGGGGGATGCAGGCAGTCCTGTGAAGCCTCAGCTCGCTTATGCAGGCATGTGCAATATGGATGTTTCCCTTCAAATCTGACAGAAAAATTGCAGTGGATGGCCACTTGTTTTTGCAAACAATTTGCAAGGAATTCTGCTGTCTCGCCTGATCGGTTGTGTATTGCTTTGTTTTCAAATCACTCTCTGATTCACTGGCTCAGCAGATATCTGCTCCAAATCCCTGCACTTGGCATGCTCTGGGACCAGTCCCACTCCATGCTTCATCTCCTCTCCTTCGTCTTGTTCAAAATCCGGGAGCTCAGGGCGCTCGACACCGTGCAGGGCCAAGGCCAGATTCTGGATGGGAACCTCACCTTTAGCATCTGGTACATGTGGGCAGGAGGGGCTCGTGGTGGAGCACGGCGGAGTCTCACCTCATCCCCTGGGACATACAGCTGCACATACAGCAAGTTGCTGAACAGAGCTCATGTTCTAGCTTTTGTCTGGTTTCTACTTGCGAGCCAGTGAGCTGCAAATCTTGTCGAGGGGTTAGAAAAGTGTCACCAAATACACCAAAGCTGCCTTGGGGTGGAATGGGTGCACATCTGGTGCCATTTTCTTGGGAGGGAAAAGGTAAAGGAAGGGGGGAAATGTCAATATTTCAGCTTGCTGAGAAATGCCAGGCAGAATAAGGGGATAGGAAAGTCCTGCTCCAGAGTGAGGATGCAGGAAATCCTTAGGATATGGGAAAGGAGCAAAAGGGGAGTGAAACCTGTTCTTTGATGCCTTGTCTTGAGTTGGTATTTCAGCTTGAAGGATCCCCTCTGGGCTGAATGTGGCCCTGAGGACCAGAGAGGACTTTTTTCTGCAGCTTCCATCTCTCCTTAAACATGGGTTAAATATGTGTCAGCTCTAAGCGTGGGCTGTAGGATCTTGGGGTGAGGAACTTCTTTTTTGTTTGGTGTTTTCTTGGCCCTCAACAAAATGAAGTTGAGTCTTGCCAAGAAGTTAGTCATCTTACAGATGTGTGCATGTTGCCGTTCTTAAAACATATGTTTGAGGTGCTGCCTGCCAAAAACGATCTGCAGCTTGTAATGGGGGTCTTGGCACTCTCATGCAAAGACCAGCATTCACAGGCTGCACACTAGTGGAGCTGGGTTCTTGCATTTGGGGTCTCTCTACTGAGTTTCAGAGACTGATATAAATCAGAAGGATTAAAATCCCAGGCTTTAGTTGTGAGTTAAATCAGCCAGCAAATCACCTGGATTCAGTAATTGATTTTCTTCTGGTTTTTCCCTTTTTTTTTTTTCCCCTTGTTTCCCTGAAAAAAGGTCAAGTTTTACTGAGCAGCACCTGTCAAACAAAGTGCAGTTCTCCTTACCACTGCCCAATGGTTAAATCTGGTTATTTTTTTATTCAACAAATACTCTATTTTTGCTACATTTACTTTGATTGGTTATGTTACATAATATGCCTTTAGTCTTAGTTTTTAGATATTTGTTACATTAGAAAAATGGTGAATTACTATTTGTTCTTAAAGAGGTGGTGATTAAATTATTACTCGTGATGAATCTTTTGGATAAAAATTGGAATACCATGCTAAAGTACCCCAGCAGTACTTTGAATTGGTTTTCTTAGTAAAGTCCTGTTTCCCTTGCATGTACTCAATACAGAAGGAAAAGTAAATTTCAGAATACTTTTTACTTACAAACACCTGATGCATGAAACCAAAGCAAGAAGTGATCGGTGAGTTGAAGGAGTGTTTCTGGAAACCACCCTTTCAAGATTTTAGAATTAGTACATCTCATCCTCTCCCACCTTAGTTTGTTGGTTTGTTTGCTTTCCCTGATTATGGAAAAGATAAAAGGCACACCTTCTTTTTCTTTTTTCAGTCCTTTGTTGTTTCTCAGCTCTGAACAAGCCAGTTACTGAACTGAAAATACACCGAAAAAAGGAAAAAGTTTCCAAATCTGCAGAAGTAGCTGCTGCTGCTGGGAAAGCTTGTTTCTCATTTGTCAGCTCGGCTTCCACCTCCAGTGCACTGACTGTCTTCAAAACATGATGCTACCCCTTGCTAGTGGTCTTTTTTGAATGTAACTGAATTTAATTGAATCTTTAAAGTTTAGGCTTTAGCACACAGATTATTACGATTTTAGATTTAGTTCTAAACATCTGGTTTGCGGTTTTTTTCTCTTTTTTGGGGAAGAAGGGTAACCAGGCTGCTGTGTCTCATTGCTAGCGAACCCACAGTACCCATCCCACGCGACCAGGAGATCTGGTCCCATAGTAGCGCCTGTCTTGACACGATGCCCTCGCTGGGCCGTTTTACACCAGCTGGTGTAATCCCATGAGCTGTGAGCCTCCGTGCGGGACTTCATCATCTTTCCTGTGCCATGGTCGCCCCGGCCGGGGCTGTGCCGTGCTCCCTCCACGGGGATCTCTGCCGTGCCAAATGGAAAAGCCCTACCTGCCTGGGCAGGTCAGCTGCCCATGCAGTGAGCGACCCAGCGAGCCCCCGTGCCTTCCCGGCTCCATCTCTCTCTTTTCATTTACTGATTGGAAATCTCGGAAGGTTAGGGTCTGATATTGTTCCTGATCTAGAGCATTAATTAGGCCTCGGAAAGAAGAAGAGGAATTGCGTGTTTTTAACAGTGAGGTTAATGGGATGCTCGCAGAGTAGACAGTTTTAATGAGCTTCAACTCGATGTGCAGTGAGTTTACTCTTTGTGTTAAAAGGGTCACACTGCAGTAGTTTGATGTGGATTGTCTCCTGGCCCCCGGTGTCATAGGTGAGCGTCTGTCAGAGTCCAGTCAGAGCGCATTTACTTAGTGACACGATTCTAATTAACTACCTCGAGCTGCCACCACCGCGGGGAGCCGGGCCAGCGCCTGCCAGGGGTGCCTCCTGCCCGGCGGAGCCATCCCTCTCCCCACATCACTCTGCCTGCTCTGCCTGCTCGTGTCCCGGCAGCGCCGGGCTGCTCTCCGTGCTGACATTGAAGGAGAGGGCAGCGAGGGCCACGCTCGCTAAGTGTGGTGGCAGGCAGCGGGCCACCCGCGGTGATGGGTGCCTTTGGCTGTCAGCGCCGGCTCTCCCCCCGCCGGGAGCTCGGCAGGGGCTGATGAGGCTTTGCCTTGCCCTGCGAGGTGCTGGGAGCATGTGGTCCTGGCAGCTTGCGGTCCTGGGAGCTTGCTGGCTTTATTTCAGCCTCCTCTCATTCTTCCCTGCTTTCCTTTTCCCTCTTTAGTTTTCCTGGCTCTCCCGGGGGTGCAGGGAAGCCCGCAGCCCCCCAGCATCTGTGGGATCCCCGGTCACCCTTGGTGCCCGCCTGCCTCCTCTGCAGCGGGGCGGGGGGAACAAGGGGACAGGGACAGCATTTAGTGAAACTCCCCTCCATTTTTTTCACCACTTTCCATCCCAGCCTGCGTGGCCCTGGCTGGCAGAGCCGGTCCCACCCTCCCTGTCCCTCCCAGGGGATGGGAGAAGCCTTGGAGAACCCCACGCTCCCCCAGAGCAGGCAAACCCCGTTCTTTGGCTCTTCGTTTCTCAGCAGAGGTGGCACGCAGCTGGTGCCGTGCCCGGGGGCAGTGCCGCTTGCACCATACCATCTTTATGCCGGGGGATGCCAAAAGCGAGAGCCGAGCACGGGGTTCACCGCTGCGGAGCAGGGCACGGGGCTGCCTCGGGGGCCGCTGCCCCACGCGCAGCAGCCCCAGCCCAAGGCAGAAGGGGAAAAACTCCCAGTTAAATAATTAAAAGAGACTTAAGTAAAAATCAACAGAAATGTCATCAAATGAGCAGTGTCATTTTGAATTAGCGCTTGTAAAGGTCAGGCGGATCCAGAACAGGTGGAGCGGCTGCGTGCCGGGTGTCGCGGCCGGGCG